>NC_087206.1:7992304-8022304 GCF_015104395.2 Macrobrachium nipponense
CATTCCTTCAACTAAGTCACTGTTCATATTTTCTTTCCTACAGATTGCTTTCCAACTTCTAATAATTGTCATGTTTTACTCCTGTCACGTCTCCCAAACCTTCTTTACTCTGAATATCCCTTTCATCGCTGATGAATGATCCCATGGGTCCCAGCGCTTGGCCTGTGGCTTAAATCGTACTGAGTTAGGGGATGGGTCCCATTTATTCTCCTAGCCCTATTTATCACTGAGTTTCTCGTCATCTACCGAATCTTAATTTAGTAAAAATGAACTGTTTCCTTAATCATAGAAGTACATAATGATATATAGGATGCAGCTGATTCGGTCACTGCTTTGGCATCTTTGCCAAATATGGTATTTATCGCTGCTATATAAGAAAGAATTTTTACAAATGATTTATTGGATTTTATCAAACTTAGGCTGTGAAGCCAAGCACTTCTGACACTTTCAGCCATTTTAAAGGTTGCACAGTTGCACTAAGAAGCAGTAGAGAGAGAGGTTGGACAGCAAAATTGGAAAAGGGAGGTAAATTAAGAGCTAAAAAGTGTGTATAGCTGCGACGTTGCCCAGCCTTCTCATAACGCCTACAGCGCACCATGTGAGGTGCACTGATGGTACTATCCCGATACAGGATTTTCGCATACTACTGTAAAAGTAGAGGCATGGCTACAATCTTCTATAATGATAAAATCTGAGTGGATCTTTCTTGTTTGTCCGCCCCGGGGTGAGGTCAGGGTAGGTAGGAGATCGGGAGGGTAGAGGAGATATGACGGGCAGCGCCGGGTTCTAGCACAGAGTAGCGCGCGCCATCAAGCTCGCCCTCATAACATGTAATATAGACTTCAGTTCCTACTTCAAACAGAAATCGCTATTGAAGTCATTAACAGAATTCCCTCTCCGTCACTTAAAAAAAAAACTCGATTAGCAAAAAAAAAAAAATTGAGAAAAGTTAACCTACGAGTTTGAAATTTTGCGAAGAGGTCTTCCGAAAAAGAAGCCGTTAAGAAGGACAAAGTTGCTGTAGTTGTTAATTGAGTTTCCCATAAGTTGGCAGAAGCTGTGCAGGTAAAGGTAAAACTTCGAATGGAAGTGGAAATTCTTCTCTACGACCGGAATAAATGTCGATTTTAGAGATTGGTTTGGGAGTGGGAAGTAATAATAATAATAATAATAATAATAATAATAATAATAATAATAATAATAATAATAATAAAATAATAATAATAATAATAATAATAATAATATGTTATGATGCTGCTTCAGCACTATTAATCTTTGTAAAAGAGTCTTCTCTATCTTTCTGATGACGGCTTTCTCGGTGTTGCTTAGACTGGCGAGCAACGCACCAAAGGGCATGGTAAAAAAAAATTCGGTTGAGTCATTTGATTTATTATTACTTATACAATTCTCTCTCTCTCTCTCTCTCTCTCTCTCTCTCTCTCTCTCTCTCTCTCTCTCTCCAACGCGACGTTTCCTCCTGATCCACAGGACATTATCAAGCGATAACTGTTGCTCACCAGTCTAAGCAACAACGAGTTGATTGATTGATTTATTAATTCTTTACTGGCGTCGCAACGACGAGGTTATTGACGCCGTTAGCAACAACGAGAAAGCCGTCATCAGAAAGATAGAGAAGACTCTTTACAAGATTAATAGTGCTGAAGCAGCAGTCATTTTTAACAAAACATGTCTACGAGAGGGTCTCCTTCCGAAATAATAATAATAATAATAATGGAAATTGCACCCATAATCACAGGAACACTAGGCACTATTCCGAGATCCCTGAAAAGGAATCTGGAAAAACTAGAGGCTGAAGTAGCTCCAGGACTAATGCAAAAGAGTGTGCTCCAGGAAACAGCGAGCATAGTGAGAAAAGTGATGGACTCCTAAGGAGGCAGGATGCAACCCGGAACCCCACACTATAAATACACCCAGTCGAATTGGAGGACTGTAATAAAAAAAAATAATAATAATACAGAAGATCTATCCTCACCAGGAAATTGGAAGAAACAGCTAACAACGTGAGAGAAAACCAAGAAATCACAATAAGAAGAGCAGACAGAGATGCTGGCCCAGTGGTCATCCAGACCTCTGAATATTACGAGAAACTGGACCAAATACTGGCTGACCAATCCATGTTCAGAAAAGATTCAACAAGAACCCCATCGAAGACATCCGACGAGACATTAATAGGACGATCGAGAGAATCCAAGCCTCTAGGAATGCCCTCAGGCTTCCCCTTGCCCAGGGTAACTTAATCCAGGGTACATATTTACGTCACCGTAAAAACCCACAAGCCTGGTAATCCTCTCCGTCCGATTATAAATAATAATAATAATAATAATAACAATATTGTTGTTGTTCTCAATAATTTTAGTCTCTCTCTCTCTCTCTCTCTCTCTCTCTCTCTCTCTCTCTCTCTCTCTCTCTCTCTCTCTCAAGGAGTCACGGTATTGTTTGTGGAACAGCTGGGCACGGAGTATGAAGTGCAAAGTTCCTTTTTAATTAAATCTCCGTATTATTTATAAAAAAATTTATACAAAAAAAAAACATAAAAAAATGTATTGCTTATTGACAATTATATACCACATCCACTTATGGTATCGAGAGCTTGATCATGGTATATTGTTATTGAACAAATTTCGTTTATTTATTGTTATTTTCGCACTATCTACTGTGAAAAAAGTGGAGAGAAAGAGAAATGAATCGTTGCATCACTATGTAGTCTACAGCCGTGACTTCAAATAGGAAAACAATTATTATTATTTTTACTTTCATTATTTAGTTTGTCAAATTAAAATGACATAATTACATTGATTCAATTTGTCAAATTAGATGCCGTAATTATATCGATTTAATTTGTCAAATTAAATTACATAATTAAATCGATTTAATTTTTCAAATTAGATGACGTAATAATATCGATTTACTTTGTCAAGTTAAATGACATAATTACATTGATTTTATTTTCCAAATTAAATGACGGTATGATATGAATATAATTTGTCAAATTAAATTGTGTAGTTACATCGATTTACTTTGTCATATTTAAATGACGTAATTATATCGGTTTAATTTGTCTAATAAATGGCAAAGTTAAATTGTTTTAATATTTCAAATAAAAGGACGTAATTATATCGATGTAATTTGTCAAATTAAATGACGTAATTAGAATTCATTTGTTAAATTAAATGATGCAATGATATAAAATTAATTTGTCAAATTAAATGACGTAATTATATCTATTTAATTTTTCAGATTAAATTACATAAATACATCGATTTATTTTGTCAAATGAAATATCATAATTGGATTTAATTTGTAAAATTAAATGTGGTAATCATATACCATTACATTGTCAAATTATATGACGTAATTACTTCGATGTAATTTGTCTAATTGTATCGAATAAATATGTCAAATTAAATGGAGTAGTTAGATTTCATTAGTCAAGTTAAATTAGGTAATTACATACAATTAACTTATCAAATTACATCACGTAATTACATCGATTTAATTTATCTACTTAAATTACGTAATTATATAAATTAAATATGTAAAAATAAATGACGTAGTTAGATTTCATTAGTCAAATTAAATGAAGTAATTATATACAATTAAGTCTTATTGAAAGATATTGCTGCATCAGCTGCATTCAACTTGTAGATAGACTTCTCTATTTTTCTAATAATAGCTTTCTCTCTGCTACTACAACTGGCGAGTATTGCGCCGATATTACTCATCAGGAGGAGTCAATTTCAGGGATAATGGCTACAAATTTATTTATTTGTCACAGTAAATGAACAGATATGTCAAAATATAAGTTGATCTAGTGGCCAACGTTTCTCTCGGTATCATCCGAGGATGATCACGGCAGTGGATCGGATCAGACTGTTGGTTCTGTCAAGATCTACCAATATATAGCGGCAGGTCAGCAGGGGGTCAACCGCTAGCTGCTCGAGGCACTCCTCATACAGCAAGAGAAGCCCTCATTGAATACGACGCAGGAAGTGCTCTTCCTCCCCACCAACTTAAGGAGACCTATGTGTATAAATAATACAAGTAATACCAGACCCAACGACACCCCCGATCAAAGAATACCAGATGAGACTAGCAGCCCAGCAGCCAACGACATCGCGAGCCGTCGTGACACAACGCCCAGGGAAGCCATCCCCAGCCTCGACGGTCTGCTAGGCTGCAACATCGCGACCTTCAACGGCGAGAAGCGTCTTGAAGAAAATTTCCTTCAACCAATGGCGGGAGCGCATTGATCCACCAGCCAATGAAAACGCAGCTAGCGGTTGACCCCCTACTGACCTGCCGTTACATATTGAGTAGATCTTGACAGCACCAATCTTTGTGACTTACTGGCTGTTTTTCAGCTAAAGCCCGTGCTGGCATAAAGCCAGCTTAATCCTCAACAACAACAACAGCACCAACAGTCTGCTCCGATCCACTGCCGTGATCATGCTCGGATGATACCAAGAGAAACGTTGGCCACTAGATTAACTTATATTTTGACATATCTGTTCATTTACTGTGACAAATAAATAAATTCGTAACCATTATCCCTGAAATTGACTCCTGATGAGTAATATCGGCGTAATACTTGCCAGTTGTAGTAGGAGAGAGAAAGCTATTATTAGAAAAATAGAGAAGACTATTTACAAGTTGAATGCAGCTGATGCAGCAATATCTTTTAATAAGACTTGTTTCAAAGAGGGTCTCCTTCCAATATATATATACAATTAAATTATCAAATTACATGACGTAATTACATCGATTTAATTTGTGTACTTAAATGACGTAATTATATCATTAAATATGTAAAATTAAATGACGTAGTTAGATTTCATTAATGAAATTAAATGAAGTTATTATGTACAGTTAAATTATCAAATTACATGACGTAATTACATCTATTTCATTTGTCTGCTTAAATGACGTAATTATATCAATAAATATGTCAAATTAAATGACGTAATTATAAAGTTGTTTTCCTTCATAACGGAGGGAAATTAATGGTGCTATTTTTAGTACCTTTGCCTCCTTCTCATCTTCTCTAGCGGTGGCCAATATTACCTAGATGCCAAACGGGGTTCAGCGAAGACCAGGGGAAGAAGGGAGATATAATTGCGGGCTTCTTTGGTCTTTGGTGTGCCCCCTCTGATTTCCTTTTATTATATACATATTTATATATATATATATATATATATATATATATATATATGATGTGGGTGTGTATTATATATATATATATATATATATATATATATATATATATATATATATATATATATATATATATATATATATATAACTGTCTGTGTGCGTGCGTGCGTGTGCGTGTTGAATATATATATATATATATATATATATATATATATATATATATATATATATATATATATATATATATATATATATATATATATATAAATATAAATAATAAATATATATATATATATATATATATATATATATATATATATATATATATATATATATATATATATATATATATATATATATGTATGTCGTCTGTGTGCGTGCGTGCGTGTGTGAGGTTGAATATATATATATATATATATATATATATATATATATATATATATATATAAATAAATAAATAAATATATATATATATATATATATGAATATTTATATATATAAACTTTTTATATATATATATATATATCAATATTTATATATATTATAAAATATATATATATATAATCAGGGGGTGGGGGTAAGGGCGAACTCATCGCACATCACATTCTCATCCAGATTAGGGCAGGAATTCAGAAGCAGAAGACACAGTATCCATTTATTCCAAGCTTTCGTGATTCATAATCACACCTCAGGGATATCTACAACAATAAAATACAAATATAATCAATATAAATATAAAATTTAAAAGAGCTATATACAAAACTTAATTTTAAAAGCGGACCGAAGGAAACTGATAAAAACGAAATAAAAAGTAAAATTGTTAAGAGCAGAAAAACATACGTGAACAAAGACGCACTTAGAAACAAAATAGTAAAATTCAAAACACATACTTAAATACAGACCACACTTAAAAAAAAAAAAAAAAAATTGCTAATAATAAATGATAAAATACTGGAGGTTAACCTACCATTACAGAGGATAAAGACGCACTAAGAACAAAACATACAAAAATTTTGAGAGAGGCAAGAGTTAAGAAAGATACAAGGGAACAGCGGTTGTTTGGCAGTTCAGAGAAGGAACTCGTTGTTTAATATTTAATGTTTCGAGGATAAGTAGTTCTTGTGGGTTGTTTGTATAACCAATGATCTTAAAATCTTCATAGATGATTTCAGTTTTGCATTTAATTGTATGGCTACGTATATTAGAGGATTCCGGATTTGTCAATCGACATCCGGTTCTATAACTTATTCCTCTATGGGAATCGGCCCTCACCCTGAGAAGAACCGCCTGGTGGATCCAATATATTTTCCCAAATTACATTTAGGACAGTTGTACTCGTAGACAACACAGACGACATCAAAGGCGGTAGCCGATCCTTGAATCTGAAAAGAGAGCCAATATTTTTAGGGTTCTTGGGTATTAATTTTAGATTGATGGCCCCAATGTATTTTTGGACGGTTTTCAAGAAATCCCTTCGAAATTTATCTTCATATAAGAAAGGAAATGTTGCATAGAGTGGGAGTTTAGGAACGTAAAAACAAAAACCTTGGCCTATTGGAGAATTTTCTATTTAGAAGTTTTTTGAGAATCGTGTGAAAAACATGGGTAGGGAAACAATTATTGGTAAAGTATTGTTGTAAGAAGACAATTTCTTGTGAAAGAGGTTCCAGTCCGATGTTAAAGATAATGCACGATGTTTAAGAGTGTAGATAGAGTTCAGTTTAAATTGATAAAACAAAAGCTATAAAAATTAGACCCCAGACCAGTAAAAGTTTTCTTCGGAATATAGATGTGTTAAACTTGTCATTACCTTGGCTTACGAGTATATCTAAAAATGCTAGCTTGGATTCGTGTTCTTTTCTATTGTGAAAGTGATGTTGTGATGATATGGAATTACAAAATTCTAAGAAGCGTTCAGCATCGTGGTCTTGTTTTAAACAGAATAAAAGTGTCATCAACATATCTAGCATAGAATAGGGGGCGATAGGCTAAGGGGCACTCATCGAGTATTCGCTCCTCCAGGAGCACATGAAGATGTTGGCGAACGTAGGTCCGAGAGGAGAACCCATGGCCATGCTCTATTTGTCTGAAAAGCACACCATTAAAAATAAAAGCCGTGTCCAACACGGCCAGTTCTAAAAACATCTTAAAAAGGGAGCGGCTAAAACTATGATACAATGAATCGGAGGTGGGAAAAAAGTTTGTCCAAATTATATCTATCGTTTCTCTAACAGGTATATTAGTGAATAACGACTCCACATCGAAGCTTGCCATGAAAAGGTCCGAATCTTGTGAAGAATGCGTTGTTTAAACTGTTCAGAGTTAGATACAGTATACTTATTAGTGGTCAGGGGCTCAATAGGGGAACAAGAAATTTAGCCAATTTGTAATTTGGAGTTCTAAAGGAGGCCAAGATAGGGCGAAGGGGGACGTTGGGTTGTGGACTTTGGGTAGGCCGTACAAAAATTTTCCAAAAGACGAACCTGTAACAAAAAGATCATGGTATGTGTTCTCGTTAATGATGTTTCTCATTCTTAAGGCTACGGAGAAATCTATTGATCTGTCTTCCATTCTAAAGATGATTTGATAATTAGGGAGACCAATTTCTACAAATTAGTAGGGTCATTTAAGATTTGGGTCATTTTGTTGACGTATCCGATTTGTCTAAGATGACAGTTCCCCTCCCCTTATCAGGCTTCGTAATAATCAAATCATCACGCTTGGACAGAGTTTTGAGGGTTTCATAATCATTCTTATTAAAAAAGGGGGCCCAATGTGTTTTTAGTTTAGAAAAAGCGTTACGTGATAGAACCATCAATTCATTTTGTAAACGACTGAGATCAGTACACAAATTCAGATTTTTAGGCGGTGGAATAATGTTTCAAGGGGCAAGTAGAACTGGCAGAACGTAGGTTTGTAATTAGGCAGACAAAATTCTAATCCGAAAGACAAAGGAATTCCTCACGTTTAGATAAAAAATACTTAGAAAAATTATAAACAGTTTTGTGTTAGCCATGAAATCTAGGTAAGTTAATTCAAGATTAGACAGTTTTTTATGATGCCTTCTCTGTATAAAACAACGAAACTCTGAATACTTTTGTTAAAAAGCCTAGTAAACACAATTCTATCCAAGAACGAGAAGGAGTCCAACACTTCATTACGAAAGTCATTAGCAGCCCTATTAAGTCGTTCGTAAGCTTTGTCTGTTACAAATAATTTCGTGGTGTAATAGGTACTTAGTGGTGTCAAGGTAAAATTGGGAATTATATAAGGAGCTTTTATACATTCTAAACCTTACAAATTTGGAACAACATTATTTTATCTGGCAGTACTGTAGAAAATCCACATCCAGGCTTACTTTCTCCTTTTTTCGGTAAAGTTTTTCAAGTTTACGACACTATGAAGAAGTAAATGGGCCATATCTTGCTCGAACGAATTGCTGGGAAGTTGAGGTAACTGTGAAACGGAGACGAAGAATGAAGAGACATACGAAATAAACAAAGTTAAGCTCCATTGTACTGTAGATACTCCCCGTAAGAGGGCCATCAACAATCAGGGGGTAAGGGCGAACTCATCGCACATCACATTCTCATCCAGATTAAGGCAGGAATTCAGAAGCAGAAGACACAGTATCCATTTATTCCAAGCTTTCGTGATTCATAATCACATCATCAGGGATATCTACAACAATAAAATACAATATATCAAATAAATATAAAATTAAAAGAGCTATATACAAAACTTTAATTTTAAAAGCGGACGAAGGAAACTGATAAAAACGAAATAAAAAGTAAAATTGTTTATTTCGTTTATATATATATATATATATATATATATATATATATATATATATATATATATATATATACTTGTATAAATATTTTATATATATAAATATATACTCCTACACACGATTTTCTTGTATTCATGAATTTCAAGCTTAAAATGTCTTTAAATTTCGAATAGCTATGCAGATGAATAGATAAGTAGCATTTGCTACTTTAAGACTATACGAGACCAATAATTTGTTATTCCTACTTTTTTTTTTCTTTTACTCAGGCAGGTAGTTCTCATTGAAGAACTTTTTCAAACTAACATTCTCTCTCTCTCTCTCTCTCTCTCTCTCTCTCTCTCCTCTCCTAGCATTAAATCCTCCCCATAATGTACGTACATGATGAACTCTTTCCAGTAGATATTTGTCTCTGTGAGGCTGTAGTAGTCAGTGCACCCCACGCGGTGCAATGTAGGCATGACTTGAGGGTCCTTCCGGCGTCCCTTCGGCCCCAAGCTGCAACCTCTTTCGTTTATTTTTACTGTACATTCGTTCATATTCTCTTTCTTCCACCTGACTTTCCACCTTCTCTAAAAATTGTTTCCTATTGCAAGTGCGAGGTTTTCCTCCTATTACACCTTTCAAACCTTCTTAAAACCAGTTTATCTTTCAGCGCCGAATGACCTCATAGGTCCCATCACTTGGCCTTTGGCATAAATTCTGTATTCTATTCTAGTATTCAGGTATTCTATAATTGTAGATTTTCCTTCCTCTCTCTCTCTTTCTCTCTCTCTCCACCGATAGTCCTCGACGAGATCTTTGAAAGATTTTTATCCAGTGAAATCCCTGGGTTCATAGGATGTCTTCTATGTTGTATTCTATTCTATTCTAGTATTCAGGTGTTCTAGAATACTAGATTTTCTCTCTCTCTCTCTCTCTCTCTCTCTCTCTCTCTCTCTCTCTCTCTCCACCGACAGCCCTCGACGAGATCTTTGACTGAAAGATTTGTATCCAGTGAAATCCTTGGGTTCATAGGATGATGCGGGTTGGCATCTCCCTCCCTCCCTCCTCCCGGCCATCTGTCCGTGACAACTCTTCGGGAGTGAAATATACTAACTGGGAAGATGGAGTCTGTTTCACTTGTTTATGTTTTTGGAGTGGCTTCGTTTCACCTCTTCATTTCCACTGGGAAATATATTTTTGATGCCTTTTTGTTTTGCAGGGTCAATTTAGTCTATATATACATATATATATATATATATATATATATATATATTATAGTATATATATTATATATATATATACATATTATCTATATATATATATATATATATATATATAATATATATATATATATAGGAGAGAGAGAGAGAGAGAGAGAGAGAGAGAGAGAGAGAGAGAGAGAGAGAGAGAATGGGGTTTAGACTTTTAGACAAAGGTAATATTTTATGTGTGGAATGAATATCATAGTTGTATTGTCACTTATTAATCTAACTGTATCCCTGTAATATTAAATGTTCCCATGTGTTTATAGCCTACATATTTACAGTTGGCTTTGAATTTGCGTTGATGCATCGTTAAGATTTCATATAGAAGGAATCACACTCAATGACGCGTGAAACTGAAAATAATATTTCCGACTCACTACGAGATCGAACTCAGATCGTTAAAGTGATAGACAAGTGCGCTGCTAACTGAACCACACTTCTTTTATGACTTCCATGGCTCATTTGGCGCCAAGCCCTTCTAATGTGAGTCGGAAATGTATCGCGTTTTCATATGTATAGAGTCAGTATGACATTGTCCCGAGCGGATGTATTTTTATGACGGGCTGCTCTATGAGCAAGAGCCCGTGCTGCCACAAGGTCAGCTTAATCTAAAACAACAACGAGGATGTATATAATATTCGAGGTTGTAACTTGAGTTTCCCCTGAATGACAAGTAAATCTTCTTCCTTCGCCGTTGAATAACCAGAAGTGAAAACGTATTCAATATCAAATGCAGCGAGTGAATAATCGTGAAGAGACGCGACAATTTCTGAGCTAGTTACATCAATTTATTATATAGCCTTTTTAACGATAATTGGAAGAAACTTAAAGCAGGACATGGTAACGTCCATCATTTTGAAGAAATTACGCTATTATACTTTTTTCATTCGTATTAATAGCATCAGGCAATATTACAACAACATTGTGCTTAACGCATTTTTCGTCTTAATAATAAACGGTCCACTACCGTAATTATTATGCGAGGGTCACAATGCTGCACAAGACGATTGTTTGCCCTAGTTAATTAAATTCACCTGGTCTTAATAATCCGAATTTCGCAGGCAATACAAAACGGCGGAGAGAGAGAGAGAGAGACCCTTTTGAAAAAGCCAAAGGGGAAGATGTAATTATGACGTGACCGGAGAGGCTCAATTACATTACCTTCCTTTGAAGTAACCCTCACACACATACTCTCTCTCTCTCTCTCTCTCTCTCTCTCTCTCTCTCTCTCTCTCTGTCTCACACAACAATGGTGATGCGAATGGCGAGGGGAATGATAGTGAGGTAGAGGTCACGTGATCGCAACTCCCCCCTTCAAAAAAAAAAAATTATATTAATAATGATAATATCGGGAGTACCGGGGATATGAACAAAGGTCACTCTTACAGTAAATATTAGTGTTGTAAAGAAAACTCTTTTCTTGTATGTTTTGTCAATTTCAACCATTTTGTGTTACGAGGTATTTGTGTAATTAATTCAAGACACCGTCTTTATTATTATTATTATTATTTTTTTTTTTTTTTTTTTTTTTTTGCTCTATCCAGTCCTCCAATTCGACCTGGGTGGTATTTATAGTGTGGGGTCCCGTTGCATCCTGCCTCCTTAGGAGTCCATCACTCTTCTTACTATGTGTGCCGTTTCTAGGATCACACTCTCGCATGAGTCCTGGAGCTACTTCAGCCTCTAGTTTTCTAGATTCCTTTCAGGGATCTTGGGATCGTGCCTAGTGCTCCTATGATTATGGGTACGATTTCTACTGGCATATCCCATATCCTTCTTATTTCTATTTTCAGATCATTGATACTTATCCAATTTTTTCCCTCTCTTTCTCTTCAACTCTGGTGTCCCATGGTATTGCGACATCAATGAGTGATAACTTTCTTCTTGACCTTGTCAATCAACGTCACGTCTGGTCTGTTTGCCCACGTATCACCCTATCCGTCCTGATACCATAGTCCCAGAGGATCTTTGCCTGATCGTTTTCTATCACTCCTTCAGGTTGGTGCTCGTACCACTTATTACTGCAAGGTAGCTGATGTTTCTTGCACAGGCTCCAGTGGAGGGCTTTTGCTACTGAATCATGCCTCTTTTTGTACTGGTTCTGTGCAAGTGCCGGGCATTCACTTGCTATGTGGTTTATGGTTTCACTTTTCGTATTGCACTTCCTACATATGGGAGAGATGTTATTCCGTCTATCGTACTTTGAACATATCTGGTTCTTAGGGCCTGATCTTGTGCCGCTGTTATCATTCCTTCAGTTCCTTCTTTAGCTCTCCCCCCCTCTGTAGCCATTGCCAATTGTCATCGCTGGCTAGTTCTTTAGTCTGTCTCATGTATTGTCCGTGCATTGGTTGTTGTGCCAGTACCTCTGTTCTTTCTGTATTTCTCCTGTCTCTGTATATTTTCTGGGTCTTCGTCTGCTTTTATTAGTCCTTCTTCCCATGCACTCTTTAGCCACTCGTCTTCACTGGTTTTTTCAGATATTGCCCCAGTGCTCTGTTTTCGATGTTGACGCAGTCCTCTATACTTAGTAGTCCTCCCCTCCCTCCTTCCTTTCGTGTTATGTATAGTCCTGTCCCGTATTTGCTCTTGGGTGTAGTGCTTTGTGTATTGTCATATGTTTCCTGGTTTTCTGATCTATGCTGCGAAGTTCTGCCTTCGTCCATTCCACTATTCCTGCGCTGTATCTGATTACTGGCACTGCCCATGTGTTTATGGCTTTTATCATATTTCCGGCGGTGAGTTTTGACTTGAGTATCGCCTTGAGTCTCTGCATATATTCTTTCCTGATCGTGTCCTTCATATCTTGGTGTTTTATATCTCCTCCTTCCATTATTCCCTGGTATTTGTATCCTGTCTCATCTAGTGTTTTTGATGTTGCTCCCATCTGTAGCTTTATCCCTTCAGTTCTCGTTACTTTGCCTTTTTGTATGTTGACTAAGGCGCATTTTTCTATTCCAAACTCCATCCTGATGTCCCCAGATACAATCCTTACAGTCTGGATTAGGGTATCTATTTCCTTGATGCTCTTACCCTACAGCTTGATGTCGTCCATGAACATCAGATGGTTGATTCTGTTGCCTCTTTTCTTGATTGGTACCCGGCATCCATATTATTATTATTATTATTATTATTATTATTAATTATTATTATTATTATTATTATTATTATTATTATTATTATATTATTATTATTCAAAGATGAACTCTATCCCTATGGAACAAGCCCTCCAAAGGTGCCACTGACTTAAAATTGAAGCTTCCAAAGAATTGGGCGTTCATAGAAAGAAGTAACTGAAGGTAATGGGAAATACAGAACGAAATCACTTATTAGAAAAAAAAATCAAATAGACAAATTAACAGATAAGTAGACGAAAATGTGGGTAAGCTATCAAAATGCAAGGAGAATTGTGTTAGGGTACTAATCCACTGCATCTGTTAGGAAATACAGTACATAAACTGTGCAATTTTATGAAAGGTAATTGTTTTAAGAGATATCTCCTAGCTTTTTCGCACGATAAACAAGTGTAAGCATTCAAATTTGCAAGTGAAAGCGAAACTTCTGTATATTATGGTCACGACGCAACAGTTTTCTGCGGGGATATTTTTGCCACCTAATTAAAAAAAAATAAGAATGATCAATCAATTCAGTAATCTTGGTTTGTCAGTTAAATTTCGTCTAAGGGACTCAAAAATCTTGGTTTGTCAACTAAATTTCGTCGTAAGAACTCAATAATCTTGGTTTGACAGCTAAATTTCTTCTTTGGCATTCAACAATCTTGGTTTGTCAGCTAAATCTCGTCTCTTGCACTTAATAATCTAGGTTTGTCAACTACATTTCTCCTTTGGCACTCAGCAATCTTGGTATGTCAGCTAAATTTCGTCTTTGGTACTCAATAAGCTTGGTTCCCAGCTAAATCTCGTCTCTGGCTCTCCATAATCTTGGTTTGTCAGCTAAATTTCGCCTTTGGTACTCAATAACCTTGGTTTCTCAGCTAAATCTCGTCTCTGGCTCTCCATAATCTTGGTTTGTCAGCTAAATCTCGTCTCTTGCACTTAATAATCTAAGTTTGTCAACTAAATTTCTCCTTTGGCACTCGGCAATCTTGGTTTGTCAGCTTAATTTCTTCTTGGGACTCTATATTCTAACTTCAAGGAAACAACGTTAGGGCGCCTTGCCAAAGCTATAAGCAATAGCCCTCTTATGAATAAGAAATTGGAATTCTAATTCCTCATTTATATGTCAAGTTTATAATAGAATTATGCAAATTTTTTAGCAGCTGGTTCCAGCTGAAGTATCAGAAGATTTTATAGAACTTCTTTCTGAATTTACTTTTATCAGAGATAAAAAGTGACCCAAGTGTAAGGAAATAATTTACACACACACAGACACAACAGACACACACACACACACACACACACACACATATATAGATATATATATATATATATATATATATATATATATATATATATATATATATTATATATACATACATATACATACATACATACATACATACATATATGTATATATATATATATATATATATATATATATATATATATAATATATACATAACATACATATATACATACATATATAATACATATATATATATATATATATATATATATATATATATATATATATATATATATATATATTTATATAAAGTATACTTATTCGTAATTGTGGGCTTTACATATTGTAAGCATTATACATATAGTGAATGTATGTGTGTGTGTGTGTTGTGTGTGTGGGTTCGTCTGTATGTATGCAAAACATATCTACATAGAGATTCGTTTGATTGAGAAGTATAAAGTTACTTTGTACAAGAGAAAACCTGTAAAATGAAATTGGATTCCATCATCATAAGAAATATTGATAAAAAAAATCCATGCTAGAAGTTATACATAATAATAAAAAAAAGACTCAGAAAGATATATGAGATTGAAAAGAACATTTGGATGACAAGGCGCATAACCAAACTCTCTCTCTCTCTCTCTCTCTCTCTCTCTCTCTCTCTCTCTCTCTCTCTCTCTCTGATGCAAATATTTTCTTCATTCCAGAAAAAGCAGAGGCAGTGCATCCGGGCATTTTCCTTTGCAGCAGATGCAATATTCCCCCGTTTTATGTCTCTGCAAAAAAAGTGTCAACAATATTGTGCCGGATAATACATGTATGAAACCGGCTGCTTTGACAGGACTTCGTTTCCCTTCACTGCTTGGAAAGTACAAATACCATCGTCCGAATTTCTCTCTCTCTCTCTCTCTCTCTCTCTCTCTCTCTCTCTCTCTCTCTCTCCTGAATTGTCGTTTCCCTTCACTGCTTGGAAAGTACAAATACCATCGTCCGAATTTCCTCTCTCTCTCTCTCTCTCTCTCTCTCCTGGATTGTCCAGGATGTAGGCCAGCCTAAAATTCCGACGCGGCTCCAGAAAACTTAGGTGCCTTTAAAATTCCACTGAAACTTTTTTTTTATTTGTTTTTTAAAATTACTCAGGGCCAGCGAAAATACTGTTATGGAGTAGAGATTCATATTGTAGTTAGCTGAATTTATTTTAGAAACTTACTATGGGTTTCACAGACAGTGCAAGAACGTTTTTTGGCACTAATTATAAAGAATAAAGAGACTTGTCCTTGTACGAGGAGGCAAAAACTCGATTAGCCAGAAATGGATTCGAACACAATAGTAAAGAGCTCCGCCTACCCTCTACTCCCATGGGCCTCCACTGCCACCCACCTCCGTCTTCCTTCCCTCACCTTCCCTTCCCTCTCCCTCTCCCTCTGAAAGTTGCTTCAAACTTTGTTTAAAAAAGTTTTTTATCATCTATATATCTATCTATCTATCGTCTATCTATCTAATAATATAGATTGTTGCATATATCTAACGAAGTCCGTCCGTTGTTATCTGCCAGTTGACTGATTTATTTATGCATCGATCTGCTCATTTATTTCTCTCTCTCTCTCTCTCTCTCTCTCTCTCTCTCTCTCTCTCTCTCTCTCTCGTAGTAGCCATCTTGCTTGGTGAGACGTTCCCGCGTGAAGTCAGATTAATCAACAGATATCACAAGTTTAACATACGTCTAGAATTTGAGAAATATCTAGAAGTGTTCGTGAACTATCGGTGATAAGATTAGTGTGAAAATAGTAGGATAAAGCGTCTTCTAAGTTAGTTTATCAAGTGTAATACTGTAAATCAGAACAAGATGGCAGTAAGTTCCAACTGCGGGAAGAAATGGCGAAATTTAGCTTGCTTGGCGGATTCGCAATACGATGAGGTAGCAGGAAGGGAACTGGCATTTCTCATCTATGAGATCAGCAACAGTCCTAACCAAAAAGATACAAAAGCATTCATAGATATATGAGAAGGATATAATCCTTCAAACTGGAACAAATCTAATGAAAACATCTTGAAAATAATTGAAGAAGTTCCAAATAAAATCCAAGTGGTCAAGAGACTCATAAAGAAAATATACATAAACCAACATATTCCGACAAAGAAAATGAATAAGGTGAACCTTGTGAATATCCTAATTGATGCATTAGGAAAAAGAATGCCAAAAGCATGCAAACTGTGTAAGGTTTGGTATAGCAGAGTCAATCCACAAAACCTAATCAGAAAATGTGCTGCATGCAACATTATGACCCATCCACAGTGTGCTGAGGTAATGCAAGATATGAGAAAAGAGACAAGAATATTTTGTTCAACATGTCTATCATGGATAGACAATGTTATTAAATCAAGATTGAATGTACAATAGTTTGAGAATGAAGAAGAAGAGGAAGAAAAAGAAGAAGAGAAGAAGAAGAGGAAAACGGAAGAGAAGTAACAAACAAAATGAAATGACAGAAAAAAATAAGGAAAACAAAAGAACAAGATAAAAGTATGGATGTAGAGATACTCATTGATACTACATATGAGGCAATAAAGCAGCATACCTACGAAGAAATAAATTACGATATGAACAACACAAAAGCAAATCCTGAAGAGGCTCCACCCAGATCTACACAATGACGGGGAAAGAGGAAAAAATAGACAAAAAAGACAAAATCTGCAACCTTTTGAAAAGAGGGAATTGCAGATTTGGAGAAAGATGTTACTACAAACATCCTAAGGTATGTCACAACTATGAAATATATGGTAAATGTGCATACCTAGATGGCTATGGGGATGATTGCAGAGATCTGCATCCAAAAATATGCAAAAACCTAAAAGAAGAAAAGGATGTAAGTTCGACAAAAAATGTAAATATATGCACCCTGTAGCCATGAATCATAATCAAATAATAACCAACCAAGTAATAAAATCCAAAATAAGAAGAAACAAATAAAGAGAGAAATAAAGAATATCAGGTAAAAGAAAAAAGCAAGCCACCAACGAGATATGCAGAGGTGTCAGCAAAAAATTTCAAAGCATCAGCTCCAAAATTCTACTTAAGAGATAATAACTGTATTTATTATGCAAGAGGATATTGCAGAAACGGAGAAAATTGCAGATTCAGACACAAAATGAATAATTATGATGAAGGAAGATCAAATATTATGGAAAAGTTGGATTTTTTAATGTCAGAATTTCTGGAAATGAAAAAAGAACAACATACCAGAACAGAAAAGAGAAATGGGAAAATCCTTATTACTACCAATATTAAATGAAGGAGAAAACACGCAAACCATCATAGTGATGAATGCGCAGGGTTTAGTTACTAGTAACTCAAAAAGAAAAATAGAGTACTTAGAAGAACTAACCCAAATTGAAAAGAAAATAGATATAATGAATATAAGTGAAACCTGGTATTCCCAAGAGACTGGGAATGATGATCAAATAAAAGGGTTCCAAACTTATAGATCAGATAGAAAAAATAGGAATCAAGGGGGAACCGCAATATATGGGAAAACAAAAAACAAGGAAAAATATTAGAGAAAAAATATAGTAACTCAGAATGTGAGCTAATAGCGGTAGAATTTGAATCTGAAAAATTAATGAACATAGTAATATATAGACCTCCTAATACTAAAGAGTTTGACTTAATAATTGAAAAATTGGATGATATATGTAGAAATCACAAAGACTGGACTATTCTCCTATCTGGAGACTTCAACTTTCCTTTCGTAGAATGGAAAGAAACGAATAGGAGATTGTGTTGTACTTATACATATAAAAAAGAGAGTAATAGTAGTGCAGAAGATAAGAGGCAATTCGAAAAGCTATTAGATATCCTACTAGAATACAACATTCAACAAATAAATTACCTGCCAACAAGAAAGGAAAATACTTTAGACCTAGTATTTGTGAACGAGATGAATTATGTTTAAAGAATAATAGTTTATAATGCGAGTATTTCAGACCATAATGTCATAGAATGAACAGTTCATTCCAAAGCAATTGGAAACAGAGATAAAAAAAGAAATGAAAAAGTGGGAAGGATATGGAAAATACAACTTCTACAGTAAAAATATAAAATGGTCAGAAATAAATGAAGAATTAAACAAAGATTGGGATAACATTTTCGTAAGTGATGACATAAGGGTAAATACGGAGATATTATATCAAATATTAGAGAAAAATATGTGGATAAATATACCGACCGAAGAACAAAAGTAAACATCATTCATGCATACCAAGAGACAGAAGGATCTTGTTCCAGAAAATCAGAAAGTCGAAAAAAGGTCTTGCAAAAGAAAAAAATGCATGGAAAGTTATAGAACTAAAAAGTAAGATAGAAAATGCAGAACAAAAGATTATACAATCAAAAGAAATGAAAAACGGGACTTGGAAGAAAAAACCTATTAAATATCAAGCAAAACCCCAAACTATTATACTCATATGCGAAGAAGATGAATAAAAGAAGAATAGAAATAGGCCCTCTGAGAATTGAAGGGAGATTAACGAATGAAAAAAGGAAATTTGCAACATACTGGCAGAACGATATAAGAGAGAATTCACCCCCAGAATAGATAATGAAGATAATGATATAGAAGTAAGGGACGAAAATAGTGAAAATTTAGCTGACATAGAAATTAATGAAGCTGATATTGTGCAGGCAATTAATGAAATTAAAAATGGAGCTGCTGCAGGGCCTGATGGAGTCCCTGCTATTTTGTTAAAGAAAGTAGTTCATTCTATCGCAAAGCCACTTGCAATATTATTAAGACAAAGTGTAGATACAGGCAAGATTTATGATGAGCACAAATTAGCATATATCACCCCTACTTTCAAAAGTGGATCAAGACTAGAGGCAAGTAATTATAGGCCTGTGAGTAACATCACATATTATGAAATGTATGAAAGGGTAATGAAGAAAAATATTATGAAACATTTAATAAAAAATAATTTGTTTAATATAGGACAACACGGTTTCGTAACCGGAAAAAGTACACAAACCCAACTGTTAGTCCACCGTGAGAACATATTCAAAAATATGAAAAGCGGAAATGAAACAGATGTGGTTTATCTAGACTTTGCAAAAGCTTTTGACAAAGTAGACCATAATTATTAGCGAAGAAGAAATTAGAAAACACAATATCGTAGATAAAGTAGGGAGATGTTCAAAAGAATTTTTACACAACAGAAAAACAGATAGTTATTGCAAACGATGAGAAATCGGATGAAACCAAGGTAATATCCGGTGTGCCACAAGGTACGGTGTTAGCTGCAATACTGTTTGTTATTATGATTGAAGACATAGACAGTAATGTTAAGGATTCGGTAGTGAGTAGTTTCGCTGATGACACAAGAATAAGTAGAGAAATTACTTGTGATGAAGATAGGAACGCTCTACAAAGAGACCTTAACAAGGAAAGTATATTGATTGGGCAGAGGTAAATAGGATGGTATTTAACTCTGATAAATTTGAATCAATAAATTATGGAGACAGAGAAGGAAAGCTATATGCATATAGGGGACCTAATAATGAGACAATCACAAATAAGGAAGCAGTTAAAGACCTTGGTGTGATGATGAATAGGAACATGTTATGCAATGATCAAATAGCAATTCTTTTGGCAAAAAGTAAAGCAAAATGGGAATGTTGTTTACGGCACTTCAACAAGAAAGCTGAACACATGATTATGCTTTATAAAACATATGTTCGTAGTCCACTTGAATATTGCAATATGATATGGTACCCACACTATCAAAGGATATTGCACAAATAGAGAGTGTACAAAGGTCCTTTACAGCTAGAAATAGAAGAAGTTAAGGACCTTGACTACTGGGAAAGACTATAATCCTTAAATTATATAGTCTAGAAAGGGAAGAGAACGCTACATGATAATTCAGGCATGGCACAGATAGAAGGAATAACAGAAAATATCATGGAACTAATAAAAATATCAGAAAGAGCAAGCATGAGGTAGATTAATAGTGCCCAAAACTATACCAAGGAAAAAATAAGGAAAGCACACAGGACATTAATCCACTACGCACCAGCATCGATAATGCAGCGTCTATTCAATGCGTTGCCAGCTCATCTGAGGAATATATCAGGAGTGAGCGTAGATATGTTTTAAGAATAAGCTCGACAAATATCTAAACTGCATCCCCAGACCATCCAAGATTGGAAGATGCAAAATATACCGGAAGATGTACTAGCAACTCTCTGGTAGACATTAGAGGTGCCTCACACTGAGGGAACCTGGGGCCAAACCCGAAGAACGAACTGTAAGGTCTGTAAGGTAAGGTAAGGTGGTAGTGGTACCTACTGTAATTGGCTATTAGAGTGAGAGATATCTGAATGTATGGTGGAGTAGTAAAACGATAGACATTATGATTTCTGGTAAAGCGACTGTTATAATTGTGGTTGGTTACCTTCTTCGTAATCCACATTTGGGCTCAGGTACCAGCAATATATTACTTGTATTAAGAAGATGAAGAAGAGATGGACGCTAAGGAACTTAACTGTCGGCATGGTTGCAGAAATGCGTTTGTTACGCACCTTTTCAACTTTTTTAGTCATAAGGAAGCTTCTAATTGCCTTCAGATGAGTTTGAATAGGTAACTGGTTATAGTTTACTCTGGTTACAAATAAAAATTGAGTCCTTTTCCACCGGATATTCATTAGAGTTAAAGCCTTGATTATACCGCGCACGTATTTTTAACGTCATGAATGTTTATTTTGGGTATATATATGCATATATATAAATATATATATATATTATATATATATGTTACGGCCATTTTGCAAAATTGGTCATTTTACAAAATTGCCGGCCATTATGAAAGGACCAAATTCGTGGTCACATTGCAAAATGACCTAAATTTCTAAACATTTTGCAAAACGATCAAGATTTTGGATAGTTTACAAAATAAACAATACTATTGTTGGTCCGTTTACAAAATCTCCATACAGCAAGCAACCAGATGAAAAAAAAGCTTGTCATTCACTTCTGCAAATCTTCTCTTATAATATTGGTTCATTTACTCGTTTCCCACTACGAGTAATTGTACTGTATGATTGTCGATCATTCATTATTATCCTCCCCCCCCCCCCCCCCCCACTCTCTCTCTCTCTCCACAATAGTAATGGGAGCTGACTGGTGACACTGTTGTCAGTAAGGCACTGCTGAAAGCCAGGAGAAGACGTTGGTTCAAAGCTGGTCAGGATGAGGAAAGAAAAGTATCAAATACTTCGAGTTTGTTGTACAGAAATGAATACGAACAAATTATGAATCCCTTGGATAAACACTTAAAACGTGCTAACATTAAAGACTCAGAAAGACTATCGTTTGTTTACGAAAGTATGAAATCCTTGAGGTCACAGTTGAAGGTAATACCGTTAAGAAATTGCAGAAAAAAGGGAACTCAGAGGAAGTCCTGGATGGTATGCAGACGGAGGCGCAGCTTGCAGAGGCACTAGGTGTGTCAATGAAGTCACAGACACAGAGGAGGAAGAGACAGGTGTTGAAGAGTAAGAAGAACCATCCGCTGTCATTAACTGCATCTCCTGTGGTAAAAGATATTTTGGTTCAAATGTGTGCAACGTGTGAGAACCCATGTCACTCTTATACTCCGTGTTCTATGATGAATAACGATGCTGATGAGCCTGTGCTTGTTCCATCTGCAGTCGGAGTCAGAGTATTCATACTGAACAAATGAAGGTCAACATAGAACAACAGAAACAAGCCCAAAAATAATGATCGCTAATTCTGTGAGGAGATTTCAACCAGCCAAAGTAGGGGACACTGTGATGGTTCCTGTTCCATTAGTTGACCGCGGACGTGCAGAGTTTCCTAATGTGAAGGCAGTTGTTTTTCAGGCATTGGACAATGGCGCATATAAGTTTGGTACAAAACACGGCTGCTTAAACAGGTGTTACACGCGCAATCAATTTACTCATGTCTAGAAAAATTCCCCTCTCGCTAGATGATGTTGTACAGGAGCGGGAAGTAAGCCTGCGGGAAGTAGCCATTGCAGAATCAATGGGACAAGGTCAGGGATGCGCTAAATGCTCTTGCACTAAGTCATGTATGACCAGACGCTGCAATGTTTACAAAATTTTGTTTTATGCAACAGCAGATGCAAATGCAATGCCTCTACTCTAACAAGGTCGACACACAAAATACATTAAACTTTGATGTATTTTGTAATCTATTTCTTTAATGTATTGAACATACACTTATGTTTATCATTTACTTTCTTTCAACTAGTTACTTGCTAAAACTTGATACGTTTGATGTATTTGAAAGTTGTATTTTCTGAAAATGAAAAATTAAATTAGTACGTTCACTACGTTTTATCATTCCCTCGCTTTTTTCCCATCTGGCTGCTTGCTGTATGGACATTTTGTAAACTGACCAACGATAATTTTGTAAAACTGACAAAATCTTGGTTCTTTTGCAAAATGTTGAGAAATTTAAGTCATTTTGCAATGTGACCACGAATTTGGTCCTTTTGCATAATGGCCGGCAATTTTGTAAAATGACCAATTTTGCAAAATGGCCGTAACATATATATATATATATATATATATTAGGGCTTGTGCCTTGTATGATAAGGCGCCCTATGAGGTAATGTTAGACTAGCGATAATCTTACGCTAAGTCGGTTGGTATTGCACTTCCATCTTCAATGGAGTGTCTGGGGGTTTGTAGATCATTTACGAAGTCGGTATTATCTGTTGGTTATTACGACGATGTGTTAAACTCATGGTGAGGAGGTTCTTGTAGAAAACACTAAGTATAAAAAATTATATATTCTTCTGAAGTTTTACATGGTGGAAGATCAGATATGATTGTACAAGTCTTCCTAATAACGATAGCTTGATCGCTTCTGCCATGATGATGGCTAATCCTATTCCTCTACATGATAAAGCTTAGGTAAAGAGGTACAGGTCTTCTAATGACGATCGCTAACTCTGTTCTGCTGTCTACCATCTCTGTTACAAGTTATGAAGGAACAGACAGTAGTTCGAACATATGAACATACATACAAATGACATAGTTTCATACGAACACACAATCAAATGAGACACGCTACAGATCACGTAGGCCGTATGAATTATAGGTCGGGGTAGTTGTCTCAAGCAGGGAGCTTGGACTAATGTTTATAAACAAATGAATGACTACAGGTGACGGCATGTTATCTTAGCCTACATACTTATTGTATACGTCATCTTTAGCGTCTCTAGTCTGATCACATTCCTGCAAGCAATCTGGTTGACCTCTTTAGTTTTAGACTTTTTATATATGAGGACTAACATTCCATAGTTTTTATTATGTAAACACTTACATCAGCTCGGTCAGCTACCAAAACCAACTACTGAATATTACTCAACTTGACTTGCATTTGACTTATAGAGTGTGATACAGACACTATGTGAATATATATATATAAGTAAATAAAATTCATTGTGTACATGAATTGATTCAAGTAATAAAATATAAAACAATGATATTGGTAAATAATAGTGATCACGTGATATATAATGATACAGAGTTTTTCACTTCATCTCATGAAGATACATATGCTACAGAAAATACTAATGTACTCTGATAATTGCATAGAATGAAGATTAACATGATAAAAATCATATTTTAACTGATAAAAAATTTCATATATGAATTGATAAAAATTATTAATGTTTATGCTAACTGTTATATATCTGATTCATTAATTCATATACTAACTCATAAATAACTGCAGATATTGGTAAGAAAAAAGGTAACAGATTGATTATAGGCTACCTGATTTGTTTATACATATGTATATGGATTCATATAATTATGATTAATATATGTGCACTTTAAAGATTCCTATTGCGTACACGCAAAGATATATTTAGATTCTGTTATTTATGATCATTTATATAATAGATTCCTATTGCGTACACGAGAAAAATATATTTCGATTCTGTTATTTATGATCATTTATATATTATTCCTAGTGCGTACACGCAAAAAATATATTTCGATTCTGTTATTTATGATCATTTATATATAGGATACATGACCGAGGTTATACTACTTCACTTTTAACTAGCGTTCGAACAACTTTTCGTCCATTACACAGTTTCCAGACAACCACCTATAGCCCAATGAAACGGCCTATTTCACAGGGTTAAAACAAGGGGAAAATTTGCCTGGGCGGGTCAACGTTCTATTTTTGCGCTCAGACGTTATTCTCTGCATCCTAAGCGGACACGATTACGTTCGTGATGACCTAAAAAAAACATCCCCAGCACGAGTCCTTCGCCAGCAAAGTAGAGTTGAATATCCTTCGGGTCGTAATTGTCGGAAGTATGTCCCTTTTGTAGTCGATCTCCACAGCCGCCGGAGCGTTCCGCATCAAAACGAGATTAACGACGAGATACGGTGTCGGTCGAAGAAGTCCATGATGGTGCTTATTCCTCTCACATTGTAGGCGGTTGTTACTCGACTGCCGTCGTCCGCAGCGACGAACGATTTTTTTGAAGTTGCGATGTGAAATTCTCGTACTGCAGGATACTGTAACCAGGTTCCATTAATCAGCCTGCAAGTGAAATTATACTTGTCACAAGGGCAAAGAAATTCAGACGACATCCAAATACAGGGGAGGGAAGAGAGCCATTTAGACCAGACGTAACCCGCATGAATTCGCTGATATTTTGGAATTCAAAAGAATCCGCTGTACAAACTTTTTTATCCATGGCATTAACAATGAGTGAACCTATCCAGGTCTATGATTGACTTGTAAAAACTATCCATAATTATAAAAAATTAAATAGATATCATTACGAATCTCAAAGAAAATTCGATATTACTGGTAGTAAGTTACTAGACAAGAAGTGGAAAACGGAGCTAATTGTAAGATGCCAGGCAACGTAAGAGTCAAAGAGAAGATTAATCATGATTCTGTAGTTCTCTATGCTAACTGAAATTAAGTTGTGATAAAATCTGATCCTATGTGCCCTAACAAAAGTTTCATATTCAATTTTCTCGCGCGCATCCTCTGTGGTGAACTTTTAAAAAACGTTATTAATAGGTAGGAGATGCAACGAAAAAACCCACTATGTAACTAATTTCTAAATAAACTTTGGGTTTTTCAAGAAAATGTGACATTTTCCCATGAATGTTTTACTTGAATTGTAATAGGCTAATGTTGCAAGTAAATATTTCATATATACATATCTTGATACTTCTAAATGTCTATGAGGTTCAGAAAAAAAAAAACAAATTAATTCATCTTGTTGTTATAGAAATTCTATTTGCTTATTTTTGTTCATTAATTTTTAAATGATTGCAAGTCCTTAACTAATTGCATTACACACACGGATAAGAATATGTTATGTGGCCTGTCATGTACCTATGAACCACATGTGAAGTTCATGAACTAAGCATTCCTTTCCCCAGTCAATCTGTTTTGCAAGCGCGAGATGAAGCCTGTGCAAGCAGATATTTGAGGTTAAAGGAATCAATGCTGATACGGCAATGATGACGTCGTCACTTGGCAGGAGATTGCTCTCAGCCAGCTAAGAGTTACGTTACTTGCTGTAATAATACGACTTTAGGATAAATTTATTATCTTTTAATACTCGACCCCACACGAAAAGAAGGTCTGAAAAAAAAACAGTACCAAAATTGAACAAAATATATTAGTTTCATGTTGGAAATCTGCATATTGTAATTATGTTTTTAAATTAAATATTCCTTATTCAAACTATATGAAAAAAGTTTCCATACAAATTCTATATATATTATTAGCCCTGTATAAGATTCATATAGGATTATTTCATAGATAACATTTTCACTTCTAGACTTCCTGACTTTAAAATCTCTTTTATTTTATTTTATTTATTTATTTATTATTATTATATATTTTTTTTTTTTCATTGACTACGAATATAAATCACCGGGACCGACAATATGTCAGTAGGTTTTGATATGTTTTGAACTTTAGCTTATTTGTCATTACTAAAGCGTTAAGTTAGAGTTCAAATCTTTACGCATATATATTTGGATATTTATTTAATTATCTATGGTTTCACGTTTTGCTTATTGATTTTATCGTGATTTCCTTTTTATTATAAATTGTAACCCTTCCGACTCTTACGGAGTGTATTATATTGACTCCACTTTGTATCCATATTTATTTTATTTTTTTATATTATTTATTTATATATTTTATATATATATTGAATAAATTTAATGGTTGGCTTGATATGTGGAAAAGTGTTCTAGCGAGCGTACCGTATAAGGCTACTTGCGGCATCATTTTTATAGATACAAGATAAAATGATAAAGGTATTTTAAAACCGCGAGAACCGCTATAATCCAGTTCGGATCCATATCACGAGTTGTAATGGAAAGGAATTCACACAACGTGTTAAGGAGATTATTATGATTTACACCACCCGAGTCACAAGATTATTATGTGTTGAATTACCATATTTACTGATTTAGCACTCATAAATATTCGTAACGCACCTCAATTGCGGTGTTTGTTTTTAGTGCTATTAATTCTATATAACGTGTCAAGGAACTATTAACACTAAGAAGTGTTTATTCCCTCTGTCAGACTCGTAATTCTGTTAATAATTCTACGATATTCTTTCAAGGATTGATTTGGCACAGGATAGGCCCTTAAACTGACAGGTGTCTTAGTGTATCCCTTGTTTTCATGACACGGGTTACAATTAGTTATGTGCTTTTTTATATCTGTAAGCATTGTAGGCCAGTAAAACAGTGATTTGGCTTTCTGTGACATAGGAGAGAACCCTGGATTGACGGAAGTGCAACCAGTTTATGACGATTGGTATGAAAGAGATTATTACTACTACCTGGTCGTTAGTCATCTGCTGTGTTCTTCGGGTTTTCCTCGTCACAGACCTAAACAATATAATATTACATTGATTACATATTATGATACACATACTTTAAATATACTTTTGCTTTAGGGTTTCTGCTCGAAGTGTTTATTGTTTGTGCTAGCCACTGACCCTGTTTCCATTCGAAGTGTTTATTGTTTGGTGTTTATTGCTGCTGACTCTGTTTCCGTTTCGAAGTGTTTATTGTTTGGTGTTATTGTTTTGCTTATCGCTGTTGACACTTGCTTTGTTCCGTTTGTAACAGTTCTGCGCTCCGACCAGATATTCAATGCTCGCGATCTCTTGGGTTAAGGAATTTTCTTGTTTGAGATACGGTTTTAACAATAGGCACGGATGTTTCTATATCTTTTAGTCCAATTAATGGTTCTTTGCTGTATGGTGCGGGATTGCGGGATAATGCGTCAGCTATGATAATTGCTTTTCCCAGGTAGATATCTTATCTTGGCTCCAAAGACCTGAATGATCATTTGTCACCGAGTTCCTTTTGGACTGTGATTAAAGCCTTTGAAAAACTCGGTAAAGGACGCATGTTCAGTAAGAAACTTTATCAGGATAGCCATAGATTATGGAACTTAAGATGTACTAGTGAGTTAAGATACCTAGCCTCCTTGCCTATTACTGCATATTTACTTTCAGGGGCTTTAGTTTACGTGGAATAAAAAGCTATAGGAAACAAACTGTTTATCATATTACTGAAGTAGTACCCCCTTACCCCTTGGTCTGAGGCATCTGTTGCAATAAAAAAAAAATTCCTTATTAAATCAGGGATTTTTTAAGTTAGGTGAGCTGCATTATTCCGCTTTTAAGATATCGAACGCCTGTTGATGCTTTTTAGACCATAATCAAATATACGCTCTTCTTCGTAAGATCTGTTAAAGGAGCTGTTCATGATTGAAGAGTTATATTTTACATACGATTGTAATACCCACTAAAGCGCGAAAGTGCTGTATCCCCTTTTACGTTAATAGGTACCGGAAAGTTATGAATAGCCGACACCTTACCATGGACCTTTTACAGAAGACCTTGACTAGCACACATAAAACCTAGATAAACATGTCGGTTTTTAAAAACTACATTTAGATATTTTTACTTTGAGATTATTTGTCCTCGTCTCTGTAGCACTAGCTCTACTTTATGTGAATGTACTTCTAAGGTATTAGAAAAGATTACAAGATCATCCATATAGGCATGTAGGTGTTATCCCCTAAAGTAAAACTCCAAACACTATATTGTAATTTGGGGCGCAACGTAAGCCGGAGGCATACGTAAAATTGATAATGTCCCCTGAATGTGCTGAAAACGGTGTATGAGGTACAATCACTTAGGTATTGTATCTGGTAAAAGCATTTAAGTAAGTCCAAGGTTGAAAAAAAGTGAAAAAAAATTTTATTCTAACCTAACAGAGATAAAAAAAAAAAAAAAAAGATGTCGTCGGTACATCGCACTGGAAACTATCGGAGTCGTTTCCTTGTTAAGCGACAGAATCTACCGCAGATACGCGAAATCCGATCTTTTATGGCATGACATTTGAGGGAAAAATTATATGGGCTTATTTGATTTCCTAATGACTCCTATTACTAACATTTTTCAACTTCGTCATTTATCTCTATTTTGAAATTTCATTGAGAATCTATACGAAGGTACGTAAATAGCTTTATGTTTGTCTTAGACCGTATTTTGTGTTAAATTACATCCGTTTTTTTTTTTTTTTTTTTTTTTCAAAGATCACTCGCTAGTGGAGAAACTTCCTGGTATTCAGATAAAAGATAAAAAAAATTTCTGCTGAATCACCTCTGCTTGAATGACTTTACGGATATTACTTTAGAGAGATTATCAGAGAGATTCATCTACGACTGGTTGGGCGGGATTAAAAATTAGCAACAATAAAAATTGCGATATTTATAACTTCCGTACCCACGATATGTTAATAACGTTTGTGATCCACTAGATCTAACTTGTTTGCTGCTAGTCAACCGTGTCTAGGGCTTTGTTCGCGGAAATCGTGTATATTTCAGAGTGTCGGGAAGGATTAAAATTTCATTTCCCAGCAAAGTCTTTTTTTACACGCACTAAGACATTCGAGGGTGCATGCTTCTCGAGATTTTGCGTGCAAAGTGCGACTGCGGTTGTAGGAGAATTCTTGTTGGGTTCATTTTGAACAATGTTACGATTTTATGAGACAAATGGTATAGTTTCCTTTATATAAGTTTATTATTTGATTAACTGTCTCATTTTTGTTCAAACGGATTTTAATATGTTTGAAGTTTTATAGGATTTCCCTTTGATAAAACACGCCTTATTTTGCAGGATGTAAAGTTATATTTTGTATACCCCTAGAATGAATCTTACAATTACACTAGATACAGATCAATGTTTTTTATAACTATAGAGGTATCTGTAAACGCTCGCTTATCCGGACTTCTCATTAGGGAAGTTTGAACAACAGACGGTGAGTCCGTAAATACAGGATATTACGTGTACTAA
>NC_087206.1:8034804-8064804 GCF_015104395.2 Macrobrachium nipponense
ATCACATCTCTACAACTTCATGATTCTATTATGACAGGCAATATTCGCTATGATCTTGCAATGGGCTACGACCACATCCCATTACAGGTCATTCAGTACCCCATCCCTCCCTACCGTGAACCCCCTAACCGATCGCCCACCAGCGGTAAACTGGGACTTTAAAAACCAACAGAAAACCAGATACTTTAGGGCGACCACGGAAACCAGGTTGCGGTCAATAGTTCAACCGGCAGACGCCTTACTTTGTACTTACACAATTTGTAGAAGTGACCACCACAGGAGGGATCTAAATGAATTCTATTCGAACATGATCTCAACTATGCTTGCTTCGGGCAGGACTGCCTATAGATTTCATCAAGGTAATTCTCGTAATATACCTGGATGGAATGACTTGGTTAAAGATCCGTATACATACTCACGAGAAATGTTTTTACTGTGGAGACAAAATGGTAGCCCCAGGGAAGGGCACACTGCATTACTAATGAGACAGGCGAGAGTGCAGTTCAAACTTGCTCTTAAGCACTGCAGGTTAAATGAAAAACAACAAAGAGCCGATGCAATGTCTAGAAACTTAGAATCTGGTGATTATCTTCGTCTTTGGAAAGATATCCAGTCCTTAAATCCCAAAACTAAAAAGCTATCACAGAGAGTAGGGGAAGCAGTCGGAGACGAAGCTATCGCTAGTATGTGGGGTGATCACTTCAACAATATCCTGAATTGCATAAATGATCAAGATTCCCGAAGGGATGTAGATAACCTCCTTACTGACAACATTCAATTTCATTTTGCAGACTGTATTACGCCAGGTAACACCAGCGATGCCATAAACAGCCTACCTAATAATAAATCGCCCGGCTGTGATGGTCTTCCTGCAGAGGCCCTCAAATTCTGCCATCCAATAATTTACATTTTGCTAGCTGCCTTATTCAATGCGTGCATAATTCACCAGTTTCTTCCAGACTCGCTACTCTTAGTTCACTTGATACCATTAATCAAAAACAAGCTAAAGGATGCAGCTGACCCTGGCAACTACCGGCCAATTGCAATCACAACGATCGCATCGAAGATACTTGACTCGGTTCTTCTAGTGAGACTTCTCCCCTTTCTACACACCACTGACAACCAGTTCGGGTTTAAGCAAACCACTCAACCGACACCTGCATCTACATACTGAAAGAATTGCTGAACTACTACCTATCATCAGCATCTCCTGTTTTCCTTTGTTTTGTAGATGTGAGAAAAGCATTCGACATAGTAAACTACTACTGAAGCTCTTCCTGAAGCTGCATAAAAGGGGCACACCCCTGTATCTAATTGGCATTTTACATTGCTGGTTCTCCACACAGCAATTCTGTGTCAAATGGAGTAACTTATTATCATACACCTTCGGCTCCCTAAACGGGCTTCGGCAAGGGGGCATTCTCTCTCCATACCTGTTTAATACGTACACAGATGCCTTGAATGTCAAACTGAACTCACTCCCAATCGGATGTACCGTCAATGAAACAATTATAAACAACCTCTGTTACGCCGAAGATATGATTCTGATTTCCCCATCAGTGCAAGGTCTCCAACGACTCATCGACACTTGCCGCCAATATGCAGAGAAATTTGATATAATCTACAATGAAACCAAGACCCAGTGCATGTCGCTGCTCCCGAGATCGCTTAAGCATATTGCAGAACCACAAATTTTCCTCGGAAACCATCGGCTGGAATTTGTGCACGAATTTCCGTATTTGGGTCACATTATCACCGACGACCTAAAAGATACGGCAGACATTGAACAGAGGCGTCGCAAACTACGTGAAACTGGCAACATGATTGCAAGGAGGTTTGCCTTATGTCACCGAGACGTGAAACTGCTGCTCTTCCGCTCATACTGCTACAGTATCTATGGGTGTTCCCTCTAGACGAACTATACCCAAGAGACCATGAGACGCATCACTGTTGTGCACAATGACATTCTGAGACGCCTCACAAACGCTCCCTGCTACCACTCCGCCACACAGATGTTCATAGAAAACCACCTGGACAATTTAAAAATCATCGTTAGGCGTAACAATGTCCAGTCTGGTAACCTGAGTGAGAAACAGCAGCAACTCGCTCATACAAAGCATCCTAAGGAGTGAAGCAAGAAGGAGATCTAAATTGTGGGAAAGATGGGAAAATGAGGCCTTTGTCCCCTAAAGGACTTAATCTCTGTATTGGCAAGATGTCATCTGCAGATTTTGCCATTATTACATTTATTGCTGATATTTTAATTTTTCATTATTACTGTGATTACTGCCAAGTTAGTTTTTTTTACATTCAATTTTGGTATTTAGCCCTCTGGACCTGACTACTGGAACCACCTAAGGTCCCTAGTTGAAATTTAAGTTATATAATATGTGCACTAGCTGTTATTACTCTCAATGCAATTTTTTTCTCACCAATATTATTACTGTTATTACCAGTATTATGATTACTAGCTTTTATGCTACCTCAGCTATTTTGTGGATAAATGCCGATTATTCATTTTTTTTATCATGTTGTCTCATGTATCTAGATTGTGTATGTTACTGTCTGTATTTTGTATATTCCATGTATATGGCCCTGAGCTGAAATAAAGCAAATAGACCAGACGCGACGTTGATTGACAAAATCAAGAAGAAAGGATCACTCATTGATGTCGCATTACCATGGGACACCACATTAGATGAGAAAGAAAAAGAAAAAATTGATAAGTATCAAGACCTGAAAGTAAAAATAAGGATATGGATATGCCAGTAGAAATTGTAACCATAATTATAGGAACACTAGGCACGATCCCAAAATCCCTGAAAAGGAATCTGGAAAAATTAGAGGCTGAAGAAGCTTCAGGACTCATGCAGAAGATTTTACTACTAGAAACCGTTAACATAGTGAGAAAAGTGATGGACTCCTAAGAAGGCATGATGCAACCCGGAACCCCACACTATAAATACCACCCAATCGAATAGGAGGACTGTGATTGACCAAATAATAATATAATAATAATAATAATAATAATAATAATAATAATAATAATAATAATAATAATAATAATAATAATAATAATAATAATAAATATAGCCAGTAACTACAGGCCTATCACCTGCCTACCAATAATGCTGGAAGTTACTAACAGGATATCATCAGTGAAAGGCTAATACAACTAACCTAGAGGATGACAAACACCATCACCCCCACCAACAGAAAGGCTGGAGAAGGAAGTGTAGGGGCCCAAAAAAAAAAACGGCTCCTGATAGACAAAATGGTAATGAAGAACAGTAGGAGAAGGAAAACCAACCTAAGCATGGCATGGATAGACTATAAGAAAGCCTTCGACATGATACCACACACATGGCTAATATATGGGGCAGTGGAAAACACCATCAGCTTCCTCAAAAATACAATGCGCAACTGGAATACAATACTTACAAGCTCTGGAATAAGACTAGCAGAGGTTAATATCAGGAGAGGGATCTTCCAGGGCGACTCACTGTCCCCACTACTCTTCGTAGTAGCCATGATTCCCCTGACAAAAGTACTACAGAAGATGGATGCCGGGTACCAACTCAAGAAAAGAGGCAACAGAATCAACCATCTGATGTTCATGGACGACATCAAGCTGTATGGTAAGAGCATCAAAGAAATAGATACCCTAATCCAGACTGTAAGGATTGTATCTGGAGACATCAGGATGGAGTTTGGAATAGAAAAATGCGCCTTAGTCAACATACAAAAAGGCAAAGTAACGAGAACTGAAGAGATAAAGCTACCAGATGGGAGCAACATCAAACACATAGATGAGACAGGATACAAATACATGGGAATAATGGAAGGAGGGGATATAAAACACCAAGAGATGAAGGACACGATCAGGAAAGAATATATGCAGACTCAAGGCGATGCTCAAGTCAAAACTCAACGCCAGAAATATGATAAAAGCCATAAACACATGGGCAGCGCCAGTAATCAGATACAGCGCAGGAATAGTGGAATGGACGAAGGCAGATCTTCGCAGCATAGATCAGAAAACGAGGAAACATTTGACAATACACAAAGCACTACACCCAAGAGCAATTACGGACAGACTATACATAACACGAAAGGAAGGAGGGAGAGGACTACTAAGTATAGAGGACTGCGTCAACATCGAGAACAGAGCACTGGGGCAATATCTGAAAACCAGTGAAGACGAGTGGCTAAAGAGTGCATGGGAAGAAGGACTAATAAAAGTAGACGAAGACCCAGAAATATACAGAGACAGGAGAATGACAAACCGAACAGAGGACTGGCACAACAAACCAATGCACGGACAATACATGAGACAGACTAAAGAACTAGCCAGCGATGACACATGGCAATGGCTACAGAGGGGAGAGCTCAAGAAGGAAACTGAAGGAATGATAACAGCGGCACAAGATCAGGCCCTAAGAACCAGATATGTTCAAAGAACGATAGATGGAAATAACATCTGTCCCATATGTAGGAAGTGCAAGACGAAAAATGAAACCATAAACCACATAGCAAGCGAATGTCCGGCACTTGCACAGAACCAGTACAAAAAGAGGCGTGATTCAGTGGCAAAAGCCCTCCATTGGAGCCTGTGCAAGAAACATCAGCTACCTTGCAGTAATAAGTGGTACGAGCACCAACCTGAGGGAGTGATAGAAAACGATCAGGCAAAGATCCTCTGGGACTATGGTATCAGAACAGATAGGGTGATACGTGAAAATAGACCAGACGTGACGTTGATTGACAAAGTCAAGAAGAAAGTATCACTCATTGATGTCGCAATACCATGGGACACCAGAGTTGAAGAGAAAGAGAGGGAAAAAATGGATAATTATCAAGACCTGAAAATAGAAATAAGAAGGATATGGGATATGCCAGTGGAAATCGTACCCATAATCATAGGAGCACTAGGCACGTATCATCCTATTATTATTATTATTATTATTATTATTATTATTATTCTTATCTTATTAGGATTATTATTTATTATTATTATTATTATACTTATTATTATTATTATTAAAAAGCCACGGTTAGTGATAAAAGTAATAAATATTTTTAACGTGACTGTGGCTTTGAATTCTCGATATTATAGCCCCGTTACAGGATTGCCGTGTTTCATTAGTAGTAGTTAATAATAATAATAATAATAACAATAATAATAATAATAATAATATTTTACTATCAAATTTAAAAAATGTTTTGTGAAGAGTAGAACTGGCGTTATAATTGGGCTGGTAATCAAGTCGCCACATTTTTCGAAATTACTTTGATGAACCGGATCTCGTTTCTCGTGTTATATATTTCATCCTGTTCCGGGAGCTTCGTAATCACACTTTCTAACATCATTATTTTTGGAGGGAGGTCCCTTAATTAATTCCACGAGGCCTATTTTTCATAATCCTCGTTACCAGGTGGGCCTAGCAAGATCACTCTACTTTTTTTGTTTTTTAGAGCCGAAAATAAATTTCGGGTCGTCGCGCCATTGGTGGAGAAAGAGTTCGATCTAGGGGAATGTGACCTACATATTTTTAAAGAGAGTAATAAGATTTAATTTTCGGAGGAAGGGAATGTGACCCCCCCATATTTTTTTAATAGAGTTATACGATCTTAATTATTTTTCTTTTATATCACTGGGTTTACTTAAGGGAGTCTTAGCATACGGGTATATAATGACGGGTTAATTGATAATTTTTTTAAAGAGAGTGATAAGGCTTAATTTTTGGAGGAAGGGAATATGCACTAGAATATTTTTTTAAATAGAATAATAAGATCTTAATTTTTTGGTATATCACTAGGTTTACTGAAGGGAGCTGTAGCATACGGGTATACAATGACGGGTTAATTGATAATTTTTTTAAAGAGATTAATAAGATCTTGATATTTGGAGGAATGGAATATGGCCTAAAAAAATTCGTTTAATAGAGTAATAAGATCACAATTTTTTGTATATCACTGGGTTCACTGAAGTGAGTTTTAGCATACGGGTATAAAATGACGGGTTAATATAATGTAGGGGTTACATAATGCATTTAGTATAAATGGATGTATGAAACAATACCACGCTTGGATAGAATTTCCTGAAAGAGTTTTATCACTTTGCCTTTATGCTTCTTTCAGAGACATGACATCATTGGTATACTGTAAAACGTGAGTAATTTGTACCACAGCTCACGATATATCTGAATATAACAAAATATTAATTTTTTTATGCCTTGGTCTTATCTACGATGTAATGGAAGGAACCTATATTATGTATATTCATTTATTTATTTATTTAAAGAGTAAATAGAGCTATTCAAAGAGGTTTTGATTTTTCTATTTAAAAAATTAAGTTTATTCAATTTTTCTCAAACAATAGTGTTGATGTTTATACATATCATAGTATGCCTTTGGTCTGTGAGAAAGCTGCAGAGAGAGAGAGAGAGAGAGAGAGAGAGAGAGAGAGAGAGAGAGAGAGAGAGAGAGAGGAGAGAGAGAACTGCTTGATTGATTCCCAGAATATTGAAGGATTTCTTTAATATCACAAAAGGAATCCTTATCCACTCTGCTTAATGCAAGAAGTCTGCTAAATAAAAATAGAAACTCGCTTCCATTCCTTGATTTTTGCAGGGATTATTTCCCGCTTGTGAGAGGGTACTAACCTACGGTTTTATATATACATATACATACATATATATATAAATATGTATATAGGTATATATATATAATATATATATATATATATATACATACACATACATATATATATATATTATATATATATATATATATATATATATATATATATATATATATATATATTATTTAACCGTAGGATACCCACTCGCACACGGAAATAATCCCTGCAAAAATCAAGGAATGGAATGGGGGCGATGGTTTTTATTTTTAAGTTTAGGCAGACTTCTTGCATTAAGCAGAGTGGATAAGGATTCCTTTTGTGATATTAAAGAAATCCTTCAATATATATATATATATATATATATATATATATATATATATATATATATATATATATATATATATATATATATATATTCACACATATTGCACGTTAATGTTAGCGACATAGGAGGATTGTAAATTCCAAGAGTTCTTGGATATATATTGATTTTCTGACAACTAAATAAAAATTTTTCTCAAGACAACCGCTTCCTCAGATAAACTTATTCAAAATATTTTTTTAGGTGTTGGAGTTGATTAATCCACCTTTGTATTAGTATTTCTCATTTATTTATTATTTATTTGTACAACAGTTATATCAATATTTATCTGCGTTCTTACTCTCGTAATGCCTGTCTCTTTGTAACTAGATGGCTGAAATGCGCCCAGGTACAACCAAGCCTAAGACAATATGTGAGAGAGAGAGAGAGAGAGAGAGAGAGAGAGAGAGAGAGAGAGATAAAACCCCATGAAACTATTCAAAGTTCAGCTTGAACATTTAATTGCTCAGACTGAAACTCATATAAGAGAGAGAGAGAGAGAGAGAGACAGACAGAAAATATTCATGTATGTCACTCAGACATCATCTCAATTTAACATGAATTTTAATCTATGTAATTTAATAACAAATGGAATCAAATGCAACTCGGACGTGGTTGCAATAAGTTGCATGACCCCTTTTATAGGGCAATGACCTTACTTCATTTCTCTTTATGGCTCCCATGTATTTCTCTATTTATGCCTCCATTGCCATTTCATGGCGAGTGTCAAATTTCATTTCAGTCGAAACGAACCAAAGTATATATTGAACTTTGAGGCTGATCGGAATAACCAATATATATATAATATAAACTCTTCTCGGTATAATTGAAATTCCCACCGAAATTGAAAATTTTTTTAGAATTACTTATTTTTATTGGGGTTTGCACGTTTTCCTGACGTATTTTCCATATAACCGTGATGCAATATAATTTGGCGTGAATCTAGAATTGAGAAGGATGATAATACTGTAAAAATTGTTTTCCCAATGTATTATTATTATATTATTATTATTATTATTATTATTATTATTATTATTATTATTATTATTATTATTATTATTCGAAATTCAACATACCGCAACAAAATGTTATGTAATGAAAATCCAAAATTAAAATATATATATTTGTATATATATATATATATATATATATATATATATATATATATATATATATATATATATAGTATGTATGTATGTATATATACATACATTGTTTTTACCCTTTAGAGATCAATACATTTTGTTCATATAATTGTGGCTTTTGAATATTTCTTCTTATTACTAGTAGACATATTTTCTAAATGTCAACAAACCTTGTATCCCCGTTTGCTTTATGCGAAAGTATTGCAATTCTGTCAAGGCCATGGAAAGACGTAAAAATGGCAGTAGTTTTTTGTGACCAGTACTACCTACTATTGGTATTGTATTTAGGTGTTCGCAGGTTGGTATTGTATTCAGGTGTTCGCAGTATGGCATTGTATTTAGGTGTTCGCAGTATTTGTGAACCCACAAATAAAATGAATGACAGGACTTATGAGGAATTTGATAAGCATTGCTGCTACGCTGTTGAGCATCGTTTCTTATAAGCATGTTTTTCACTGCTATGTGGTACTGATTGCGTTATAAATAAGTTACATTGCAAAGGCTCACGAGATGTTAGAGGGCGGTTAGAAAAACAAAGCAAAAAACTTCATAAGTTGATTTTGATTATATTGATATCAGCATATAGGATTTATCACTAGAAGCCATTATTAAACTGGCTCGCCTCATATCCATTAATTTGTATCTAAGTGGAATCGTTGAACAATTTTGCAGTTGCAAAATACTTCATATTTGTGATCGTCATTTACCATTGGAAGTTCAGCTCCTAGATAACATCCTTTTTTATACAAAAAATTAGAATTTTACCTTCCATTTCGGAAAACTTCATCCTCTTCCCCAATATATATGACAGAAAATGTTCCCGTATGAAGTTTTTGTTTTCGGGTGTGATATGATTCTCGTGTGACTCGTGCTTTGAATGGTTGGTTCCCCACTTTCTTGAATTTTATTTCCGACTCGTATCCGGTTTTGAAAATTCGACAGGACTGTCGAAGGCATTGGAATTCATTCGGCTCTGTGGGGGATTCCGTCTTTGAATGTAGGAGTGTATGGTAATACACTGAATAACTGACTCGAAAACTGTAAATGTTTTAGTGTAAAAAATTTCAAATCCTCGTATGCTGACTGAGGTTTCGGTAGTTTCTAAGGAAAGCTTTTTTAATGTCATGGTCACAATCGTCAGAGGGTTTATAGAACATTTAAAAGCCCCAAATAAAAAAATCAAGAGTTTTTTTCTGTATGAAGAGTAGATCCAATAAGCTGCCTCTCAATTTAATAAGGCTTCAGAGCAAGCTGTTAAAATGGAATAGCAGTAATATAGCCATACCCATTTTTAGAACAATGTCTGAATTAACATCTTTACCACAAGAAGTAAGTTAGAAAAATCGCTTCATTTCTGGGTTCTTACCAAAGATACTTTAGAGTAAACAATCCATAGTATCTTTGCTTCTTACATGTTCATGTTCTATGCAGTCAGTAGATCTGTTTGATTTAATTTTTTTTATTTAATCTCATAAAATCACAAAATATATCATAAAAAAAACATCGAACAATGATAATCGAAAACTGAATCCCTTGAAGTTATTCAGATTTAGCGAATGCTGAGAATATTTGAACAGAATTGTAGTAAATCTTATGTCAGGCCGTTGATAAACGGTAAAGGAAAAATCAAATGCATGCATAATGAAACCGGTTTGCCTGCAATTTCAAACTGGAGAAAGCTGCTATAACTCTCTCTCTCTCTCTCTCTCTCTCTCTCTCTCTCTCTCTCTCTCTCTCTCTCTCTCGGATATAGTAATGATCAAAGCTTTTATTATCTCTCTCTCTCTCTCTCTCTCTCTCTCTCTCTCTCTCTCTCTCTCAGATTTAGCAATGATCAAAGCTATTATTCTCTCTCTCTCTCTCTCAGATATACGTAGTTATGATCGAAGCTCTCATCCACTCTCTCATTTAGTACTGATGAAAACTCTCTCTCTCTCTCTCTGTCTCTCTCTCTCTCTCTCTCTCTCTCTCTCCTCTCATTTAGTAATGATCAAAGCCTTTATTCTATCTCTTCTCTCTCTCTCTCTCTCTCCCCCCATTTCATAATGATGAAAGCTCTCTCTCTCTCTCTCTCTGTCTCTCGTTTAATAATGATGAAAGCTTTCCTCTCTCTCTCTCTCTCTCTCATTTAGTAATGACAAGATTTTATTTCTCTCTCCCTCTCTCTTTTTCATCTCTCGTCTCTCTCTTCTCTCATCTCTCTCTCTTCTCTCATTTAGTAATGATCAAAGATTTTATTCCCTCTCTCTCTCTCTCTCTGATCTCTCTCTCTCTCTCGTCATTTAATAAAGATGAAGCTTTCATCCTCTCGTCTCTCCTCTCTGCTCTCTCTCTCTCTCATCTCTCCTCTCTCTCTCTCGTAGTAGCCATCTTGCTTGGTGAGACTTTTCCCGCGTGAAGTCAGATTAATCAACAGATATCACAAGTTTAACATACGTCTAGAATTTGAGAAATATCTAGAAGTGTTCGTGAACTATCGGTGATAAGATTAGTGTGAAAATAGTAGGATAAAGCGTCTTCTAAGTTAGTTTATCAAGTGAAATACTGTAAATCAGAACAAGATGGCAGTAAGTTCCAACTGCGGGAAGAAATGGCGAAATTTAGCTTGCTTGGCAGATTCGCAATACGATGAGGTAGCAGGAAGGGAAGGGAACTGGCATTTCTCATCTATGAGATCAGCAACAGTCCTAACAAAAAAGATACAAAAGCATTCATAGATATATTGAAGGATATAATCCTTCAAACTGGAACAAATTAACTGAAAACATCATTGAAAAATATGAAGAAGTTCCCAAATAAAATCCAAGTGGTCAAGAGACTCATAAAGAAACTAATACATAAACCACATATTCTGACAAAGAAAATGAATAAGGTGAACCTTGTGAATATCCTAATTGATGCATTAGGAAAAAGAATGCCAAAAAGCATGTAAACTGTGTAAGGTGTGGTATAGCATAGTCAACCCACAAAACCTAATCAGAAAATGTGCTGTATGCAACATTCCGACCCATCCACAGTGTGCTGAGGTAATGCAAGATATGAGAAAAAATACAAGAATATTTTGTTCAACATGTCTATCATGGATAGACAATGTTATTAAATCAAGATTGAATGTACAAATAGTTGAGGATGAAGAAGAAGAGGAAGAGGAAGAAGAAGAAGAAGAAGAGGAAAATGGAAGAGAAGTAAACAAAACTGAAATGACAGAAAAAAAATAAGGAAAAACAAAGAACAAGATAAAAGTATGGATGCAGAGATACTCATTGATACTACATATGAGGCAATAAAGCAGCATACCTACGAAGAAATAAATTACGATATGACAACACAAAAGAAAATCCCGAAGAGGCTCTACCCAGATCTACACAATGACGGAAAGAGGAAAAAAATAGACAAAAAAGACAAAATCTGCAACCTTTTGAAAAGAGGGAATTGCAGATTTGGAGAAAGATGTTACTACAAAACATCCTAAGGTATGTCACAACTATGAAATATATGGTAAATGTGCATACCTAGATGGCTGATGGGGATGATTGCAGGAGATCTGCATCCAAAAATATGCAAAAACCTAAAAGAAGGAAAAGGATGTAAAGTTCGACAAAAAATGTAAATATGTGCACCCCTGTGCCATGATCATAATCAAATAATAAACCAATCAAGTAATAAAACCCTAAGAAAAAAGAAACAAATAAAGAGAGAAATAAAGAATATCAGGTAAAAGAAAAAAGCAAGCCACCAACGAGATATGCAGAGGTGTCAGCAAAAAATTTCAAAGCATCAGCTCAAAATTCTACTCAAGAGATAACTGTATTTATTATGCAAGAGGATATTGCAGGAACGGAGAAAATTGCAGATTCAGACACAAAATGAATAATTATGATGAAGGAAGATCAAATATTATGGAAAAGTGGATTTTTTAATGTCAGAATTCTGGAAATGAAAAAAGAAACAACATACCAGAACAGGAAAGAGACCATGGGAAAAATCCTTATTACTACCAGTATTAAATGAAGGAGAAAACACGCAAACCATCATAGTGATGAATGCGCAGGGTTTAGTTACGAGTAACTCAAAAAAGAAAAATAGAGTACTTAGAAGAACTAACCCAAATTGAAAAGAAAATAGATATAATGAATATAAGTGAAACCTGGTATTCCCAAGAGACTGGGAATGATGATCAAATAAAAGGGTTTCCAAACTTATAGATCAGATAGAAAAAATAGGAATCAAGGGGGAACCGCAATATATGGGAAAGACAAAAAACAAGGAAAAATATATGAGAAATATAGTAACTCAGAATGTGAGCTAATAGCGAGTAAGATTTGAATCTGAAAAATTAATGAACATAGTAATATATAGACCTCTAATACTAATAGCAGTTTGACTTCATATGACATTGAAAAATGATGGTATATGTAGAAATCACAAGGGACTGGGACTATTCTCCTATCTGGAGACTTCAACTTTCCTTTCGTAGAATGGAAAGAACGAATAGGAGATTGTGGTTGTACTTATACATATAAAAAAGAGAGTAATAGTAGTGCAGAAGATAAGAGGCAATTCGAAAAGCTAGTTAGTTATGCTAATAGAATACAACATTCAACAAATAAATCCACCTGCCAAACAAGAAAAGGAAAATACTTTAGACCTAGTATTTGTGAACGAGATGAATATGTTAAAGAAATAATAGTTTATAATGCGAGTATTTCAGACCATAATGTCATAGAATTAACAGTTCATTCCAAAGCAAGTGAAAACAGAGATAAGCAGAAATGAAAAAGTGGGAAGGATATGGAAAATACAACTTCTACAGTAAAAATATAAAATGGTCAGAAATAAATGAAGAATTAAACAAAGATTGGGATAAACATTTTCGTAAGTGATGACATAAGGTAAATACGGAGATATTATATATTAGAGAAAATAGTGGATAAATATATACCGAAGAAGAAAAGTAAAACATCAGTCATGCATACCAAGAGACAGAAGGATCTTGTTCCAGAAAATCAGAAAGTGGAAAAAGGTCTTGCAAAAGAAAAAGAAAAAAATGCATGGAAAGTTATAGAACTAAAATGTAAGATAGAAATGCAGAACAAAAGATTATACAATCAAAAGAAAATGAAAAACGGGACTTGGAAGAAAAAACCCTAATAAATATCAAGCAAACCCCAAACTATTATAACTCATACGCGAAAAGATGAATAAAAGAAGAATAGAAATAGGCCCTCTAAGAATTGAAGGGAGATTAACGAATGAAAAAAAGGAAATTTGCAACATACTGGCAGAACGATATAAGAGAGAATTCACCCCTAGAATAGATAATGAAGATAATGATATAGAAGTAAGGGACGAAAATAGTGAATATTTTAGCTGACATAGAAATTAATGAAGCTGATATTGTGCAGGCAATTAATGAGATTTAAAAATGGAGCTGCTGCAGGGCCTGATGGAGTTCCTGCTATTTTGTTAAAGAAAGTAGTTCATTCTATCGCAAAGCCACTTGCAATATTATTAAGACAAAGTGTAGATACAGGCAAGATTTATGATGAGCACAAATTAGCATATATCACCCCTACTTTCAAAAGTGGATCAAGACTAGAGGCAAGTAATTATAGGCCTGTGAGTCTCACATCACATATTATGAAAGTGTATGAAAGGGTAATGAAGAAAAAATATTTATGAAACATTTAATAAAAATAATTTGTTTAAATATAGGACAACACGGTTCGTACCCGGAAAAAGTACACAAAACCCAACTGTTAGTCCACCGTGAGAACATATTAAAAAAATATAAAAAGCGGAAATGAAACAGATGTGGTTTTATCTAGACTTTGCAAAAGCTTTTGACAAAGTAGACCTTAATGTATTAACAAAGAAAATTAGAAAACACAATATCGTGGATAAAGTAGGGAGATGGTTAAAATAATTTTTACACAACAGAAAACAGATAGTTATTGCAAACGATGAGAAATCGGATGAAACCTAGGTAATATCCGGTGTGCCACAAGGTACGGTGTTAGCTGCAATACTGTTTGTTATTATGATTGAAGACATAGACAGTAATGTTAAGGATTCGGTAGTGAGTAGTTTCACTGATGACACAAGAAGAATAAGTAGAGAAATTACTTGTGATGAAGATAGGAACGCTCTACAAAGAGACCTTAACAAAGCATATGATTGGGCAGATGTAAATAGAATGGTATTTAACTCTGATAAATTTGAATCAATAAATTATGGAGACAGAGAAGGAAAGCTATATGCATATAGGGGACCTAATAATGAGACAATCACAAATAAGGAAGCAGTTAAAGACCTTGGGTGTGATGATGAATAGGAACATGTTATGCAATGATCAAATAGCAATTCTTTTGGCAAAATGTAAGCAAAAATGGAATGTGTTACGGCACTTCAAAACAAGAAAAAGCTGAACACATGATTATGCTTTATAAAACATATGTTCGTAGTCCACTTGAATATTGCAATATGATATGGTACCCACACTATCAAAAGGATATTGCACAAATGGAGAGTGTACAAAGGTCCTTTACAGCTAGAATAGAAGAAGTTAAGGACCTTGACTACTGGGAAAGACTACAATCCTTAATTATATAGTGCTAGAAAGGAGAAGAGAACGCTACATGATAATTCAGGCATGGAAACAGATAGAAGGAATAGCCGAAAAACATCATGGAGCTAAAAATATCAGAAAGAGCAAGCAGAGGTAGATTAATAGTGCCCAAAACTATACCAGGAAAAATAAGGAAAGCACACAGGACATTAATCCACTACGCACCAGCATCGATAATGCAGCGTATATTCAATGCGTTGCCAGCTCATCTGAGGAATATGTCAGGAGTGAGCGTAGATGTGTTTAAGAATAAGCTCGACAAATATCTAAACTGCATCCCAGACCATCCAAGATTGGAAGATCAAAATATACCGGAAGATGTGCTAGCAACTCCCTGGTAGACATTAGAGTGCCTCACACTGAGGGACCTTACCTTACCTTACAGACCTTACAGTTCGTTCGGGTTGCCCCAGGTCCCTCAGTGTGAGGCGCCTCTAATGTCTACCGAAGAGTGCTAGTACATCTTCCGGTATATTTTGCATCTTCCAATCTTGGATGGTCTGGGATGCAGTTTAGATATTTGTCGAGCTTATTCTTAAACACATCTACGCTCACTCCTGATATATTCCTCAGATGAGCTGGCAACGCATTGAATAGACGCTGCATTATCGATGCTGGTGCGTAGTGGATTAATGTCCTGTGTGCTTTCCTTATTTTTCCTGGTATAGTTTTGGGCACTCTTAATCTACCTCTGCTTGCTCTTTCTGATATTTTAGTTCCATGATATTTCTGTTATTCCTTCTATCTGTTTCCATGCCTGAATTATCATGTAGCGTTCTCTTCTCCTTTCTAGACTATATAATTTTAAGGATTGTAGTCTTTCCCAGTAGTCTAGGTCCTTAACTTCTTCTATTCTAGCTGTAAAGGACCTTTGTACACTCTCTATTTGTGCAATATCCTTTTGATAGTGTGGGTACCATATCATATTTGCAATATTCAAGTGGACTACGAAACATATGTTTTATAAAGCATAATCATGTGTTCAGCTTTCTTGTTTTGAAGTGCCGTAACAACATTCCCATTTTTGCTTTACATTTTGCAACAGAATTGCTATTTGATCATTGCATAACATGTTCCTATTCATCATCACACCAAGGTCTTTAACGGCTTCCTTATTTGTGATTGTCTCATTATTAGGTCCCCTATATGCATATAGCTTTCCTTCTCTGTCTCCATAATTTATTGATTCAAATTTATCAGAGTTAAATACCATCCTATTTACCTCTGCCCAATCATATACTTTGTTAAGGTCTCTTTGTAGAGCGTTCCTATCTTCATCACAAGTAATTTCTCTACTTATTCTTGTGTCATCAGCGAAACTACTCACTACCGAATCCTTAACATTACTGTCTATGTCTTCAATCATAATAACAAACAATATTGCAGCTAGCACCGTACCTTGTGGCACACCGGATATTACCTTGGTTTCATCCGATTTCTCATCGTTTGCAATAACTATCTGTTTTCTGTTGTGTAAAAATTCTTTTAACCATCTTCCTACTTTATCTACGATATTGTGTTTTCTAAGTTTTGCTTGCTAATATATTATGGTCTACTTTGTCAAAAGCTTTTGCAAAGTCTAAATAAACCACATCTGTTTCATTTCCGCTTTTCATATTTTTGAATATGTTCTCACGGTGGACTAACAGTTGGGTTTGTGTACTTTTTCCGGGTACGAAACCGTGTTTGTCCTATATTAAAAAACAAATTATTTTTTATTAAATGTTTCATAATATTTTTCTTCATTACCCTTTCCACACACTTTCATAATATGTGATGTTTAGACTCACAGGCCTATAATTACTTGCCTCTAAGTCTTGATCCACTTTTGAAAGTAGGGGTGATATATGCTAATTTGGTGCTCATCATAAATCTTGCCTGTATCTACACTTTGTCTTAATAATATTGCAAGTGGCTTTGCGATAGAATGAACTACTTTCTTTAACAAAATAGCAGGGACTCCATCCGGCCCTGCAGCAGCTCCATTTTTAATTTCATTAATTGCCTGCACAATATCAGCTTCATTAATTTCTATGTCAGCTAATATTCACTATTTTCTTCCCTTACTTCTATATCATTATCTTCATTATCTATTCTAGGGGTGAATTCTCTCTTATATCGTTCTGCCAGTATGTTGCAAATTTCCTTTTTTTCATTCGTTAATCTCCCTTCAATTCTCAGAGGGCCTATTTCTATTCTTCTTTTATTCATCTTCTTCGCATATGAGTATAATAGTTTGGGGTTTTGCTTGATATTTAATAGGGTTTTTTTCTTCCAAGTCCCGTTTTTCATTTCTTTTGATTGTATAATCTTTTGTTCTGCATTTTCTATCTTACTTTTAGTTCTATAACTTTCCATGCATTTTTTTCTTTTGCAAGACCTTTTTTCCACTTTCTGATTTTCTGGAACAAGATCCTTCTGTCTCTTGGTATGCATGAATGATGTTTACTTTTCTTCTTCGGTATATATTTTTCCACTATTTTCTCCAATATTTTATATAATATCTCCGTATTTACCCTTATGTCATCACTTACGAAAATGTTATCCCAATCCTTTGTTTAATCTTCATTAATTTCTGACCATTTTATATTTTTACTGTCAGAAGTTGTATTTTCCATATCCTTCCCACTTTTTTCATTTCTTGCTTTATCTCTATTTTTCACTTGCTTTGGAATGAACTGTTAATTCTATTGACATTATGGTCTGAAATACTCGCATTATAAACTATTATTTCTTTAACATAATTCATCTCGTTCACAAATACTAGGTCTAAACGTATTTTCCTTTTCTCTGTGGCAGGTGATTTATTTGTTGAATGTTGTATTCTAGTAGCATATCTAATAGCTTTTCAAATTGCCTCTTATCTTCTGCACTACTATTACTCTCTTTTTTATATGTATAAGTACAACCACAATCTCCTATACGTTCTTTCCATTCTACGAAAGGAAAGTTGAAGTCACCAGATAGGAGAATAGTCCAGTCCTTGTGATTTCTACATATATCATCCAATTTTTCAATTATTAAGTCAAACTCTTTAGTATTAGGAGGTCTATATATTACTATGTTCATCAATTTTTCAGATTCAAATTCTACCGCTATTAGTTCACATTCTGAGTTACTATATTTCTCATATATTTTTCCTTCCTTTTTTGTTTTTTTGTTTTTCCCATATATTGCGGTTCCCCCTTGATTCCTATTTTTTCTATCTGATCTATAAGTTTGGAACCCTTTTATTTGATCATCATTCCCAGTCTCTTGGGAATACCAGGTTTCACTTATATTCATTATATATATTTTCTTTTCATTTTGGGTTAGTTCTTCTAAGTACTCTATTTTTCTTTTTGAGTTACTCGTAACTAAACCCTGCGCATCATCACTATGATGGTTTGCGTGTTTTCTCCTTCATTTAATACTGGTAGTAATAAGGATTTTCCCATGTCTCTTTCCTGATCTGGTATGTTGTTGTTTTTTTCATTTCCAGAAATTCTGACATTAAAAAAATCCAACTTTCCATAATATTTGATCTTCCTTCATCATAATTATTCATTTTGTGTCTGAATCTGCAATTTCTCCGTTTCTGCAATATCCTCTTGCATAATAAATACAGTTATTATCTCTTGAGTAGAATTTCGGAGCTGATGCTTTGAAATTTTTTGCTGACACCTCTGCATATCTCATTGGTGGTTTGCTTTTCTCTTTTACCTGATATTCTTGATTTCTCTCTTTATTTGTTTCTTTCTATTTTGGATTTTATTACTTGGTTGGTTATTTATTTGATTATGATTCATGGCTACAGGGTGCATATATTTGCATTTTTTGTCGAACTTACATCCTTTTCCTTCTTTAGGTTTTTACATATTTTTGGATGCAGATCTCTGCAATCATCCCCATATCCATCTAAGTATGCACATTTACCATATATTTCATAGTTTTGACATATCTTAGGATGTTTGTAGTAACATCTTTCTCCAAATCTGCAATTCCCTCTTTTCAAAAGGTTGCAGATTTTGTCTTTCTTGTCTATTTTTTCCTCTTTCCCGTCATTGTGTAGATTCTGGGTAAGAGCCTCTTCAGGATTTGCTTTTCTGTTGTCATATCGTAATTATTTCTTTTTCGTAGTATGCTGCTTTATTGCCTCATATGTAGTATCAATGAGTATCTCTGCATCCATACTTTTATCTTGTTCTTTGTTTTCCTTATTTTTTTTCTGTCATTTCATTTTTGTTTACTTCTCTTCCGTTTTCCTCTTCTTCTTTTTCTTCTTCTTCTTCCTCTTCCTCTTCTTCTTCATCCTCAACTATTTGTACAATCAGTCTTGATTTAATAACATTGTCTATCCAGATAGACATGTTGAACCACAAAAAAAATCTTGTATCTTTTTTCTGCAAATCTTGTATTACCTCAGCACACTGTGGATGGGTGGCGAATGTTGCATGCAGCACATTTTCTGATTAGGTTTTGTGGATTGACTATGCTATACCAAACCTTACACAGTTTTGCAGCTTTTGGCATTCTTTTTCCTAATGCATCATTTAGGATATTTCACAAGATTCACCTTATTCATTTTCTTTGCGGAATATGTTGGTTTATGTATATTTTCTTTATGAGTCTCTTGACCACTTGGATTTTATTTGGAACTTCTTCAATTATTTTCAAGATGTTTTCATTAGATTTGTTCCAGTTTGAAGGATTATATCCTTCTAATATATCTATGAATGCTTTTGTATCTTTTGGTTAGGACTGTTGCTGATTTCACTATGAGAAATGCCAGTTCCCTTCCTGCTACCTCATCGTATTGCGAATCTGCTAAACACGCCAAATTACGCCACCTCTTCCCGCAGTTGGAACTTACTGCCATCTTGTTCTGATTTATAGTATTACACTTGATAAACTAACTTAAAAGACGCTTTATCCTACTATTTTCTAACTAATCTTATCACCGATAGTTCACGAACACTTCTAGATATTTCTCAAATTCTAGTCGTATGTTAAACTTGTGTATCTGTTGATTAATCTGACTTCACGCGGGTACGTCTCACCAAGCAAGATGGCTACCCGAACGAACTGTAAGATCTTATAAGTAGATCTTGTAAGATCTCTCTCTCTCTCTCTCTCTCATTTAGTAATGATCACAGATTTATTTCTCTCTCTCTCTCTCTCTCTCTCTCTCTCTCTCTCTCTCTCTCTCTCTCATTTAGTAATGATCACAGTTTTTATTCTCTCTCTTTCTCTCTCTCTCTCTCATTTAGTAAAGATGAAAACTTTCATTCTCTCTCTCTCTCTCTCTCTCATCGCTCTCTCTCTCTCTCTCTCTCTCTCAGATTTAGCAATGATCAAAGCTTTTATTCTTCTCTCTCTCTCTCTTCTCTCTCTCTCTCTCTCTCTCTCTCTCTCAGATATACGTAGTTATGATCGAAGCTCTCATCCAACTCTCTCTTCTCTCATTTAGTACTGATGAAAGCTTTCACCCCCCCCCCTCTCTCTCTCTCTCTCTCTCTCTCTCTCTCTCTCTCTCTCTCTCTCTCTCTCTCTCTCTCATTTAATAATGATGAAAGCTTCCAACCTCTCTCTCTCTCTCTCTCTCTCTCCCATTTAATAATGATGAAAACTTTCCTCTCTCTCTCTCTCTCTCTTTCTCTCTCTCATAGCAACTGCAGCATCAGCAGCGCATAATCTGAAAACATAATTCGAATGCCTTTGAAAATGCAGCGACTGCTCTTGCAATAATTCAGGGGAACGTCAGTTAACTCTGCAATCCACGCCCCACTTTTTGAACAGCTTCGCTTCACCTTGGGAAAATGCCCCTTAACTTTTGCATCGAATATATATATATATATATATATATATATATATATATATATATATATATATATATATGTATATGTATATGTATATGTATATATATATATATATATATATATATATATATATATATATATATATATATATATATATATATACATACACACACACACACACACACACACACACACACACATATATATATATATATATTATATAATATATATATATATATATATATATATATATATAATATATATATATATATATATATATTATGTCAAGCGTGAGTTATATTCATCATTTCGACGACGTAACGTAATTCTCTCTGGTTTCAGGTATTATTTTATTTATTCATTTATGAACTTTCACGTGAAACATGCAATATATTCACTCTTTCGACGAAACGGTTTTCCTTTTATTTTTATTTTTTTTTATTTCTTCGTGAACCTAATCATTTTCCTCTTCAGCTTGAAACTGATAACGAACGCTATTCTCTGTAAAGGGGAACTTTGGAGATACTAAATGACTGTGTTTTTATATCAAATTTACCCTGCTCTTATTTCCATTGAGTTGGAGATTATGAATAGTTAGCAATATGTTTCCAATGCGCCTGGTGTATTTATCACACTTCATTGATATAATAATTGAAGAGAATAACTTTAGTCTTTGAGTTTCATCTTTATAGTACCAGTATTTTCCTTTTAGGTGTTGCAGTTCAACTTTAGTTTTTAAGTAAACAAAACAGTATTCCTAATAGATGAATGAAATGAGTAAAGTATATGAAAAGTATTTTTAGATATTTAGCCTGCTCTAGGAGGCAAAATGCAGGTTGACAAATAAGCACTTGAATCTGTGCCAGTATATATATATATATATATATAAATATATATATATATATATATATATATCTATATATATATATAATATATATATATATATGTATGTATATATATATATATATATATATATAAATATATATATACATATATATATATATAGTAAAATAATATATATATATATAATATATATATATATATTATATATATATATATAAAAATTTTGTCATTTACTTCCTGTTCATGTGTCTAAAGGGAGTAATTTCTGATACAAACGAAAAATGCAATTATGGAATCATTACTCATTCGCGACGACGTAATTTTTATCCGGTCTGAAACCCCCAGATTGAAAACGAAACGTTAATTCAACTTTTTATATTTTGTGTCAGATGTCAGGAAACCTTTCAAAATTTGACTTTTTAGTTTTGTATCTGATGACAGGAAAGTTTTCAAAATTTGAGTTTTTAGTTTTGTGTCATATTACATGAAAGTTTTGAAAATTTAACTTTTTAGTTTTGTGTCATCTGCCAGGAAACTTTTCAAAATTTCACTTTTTGGTTTTGTGTCATATTATGTCAGGAAACTTTTCAAAATTTCAATTTTTTTTGTCTGTTGACAGGAAAGTTTTCAAATATTCACTTTTTAGTTTTGTGTCAGATGATGTCAGGAAAGTTTTCAAAGTTTTCAAAATTTCACTTTTTAGTTTTGTGTTAATTGTCAAGGAAGTTTTCAAAATTTCCCATTTTAGTTTTGTGTCAGATGTCAGGAAACTTTTCAAAATTTCAGTTTTTGGTTTTGCCAGTTGTCAGGAAAGCTGTCAGAATTTCACTTTTTTGTTTTGTCGGATGTCAGGGAAGTTTTCAAAATTTAACTTTATAGTTTTGTGGCAGATGCAGAAAAGTTTTCAAAATTTCACTTTTTAGTTTTGTCAGATGTCAAGAAAGTTTTCAAAATTTCCCTTTTATTTTTGTGTGAGATGTCAGGAAACTTTTCAAAATTTTAGTTTTTGATTTTGTGTCAGACCTCTTTCACAAGTCCTTTGGCATCTGTTGGTGACCAGTGATGTTGATGGTGAAAAGGCCAGTGGGAATTTATGAGCAATCATTTCGATAAATTGAACTGTTCTCTGTACTTCTGTTTGATCCTGCCTCCCCGAAAATATTTGTCACGTGTGCTTTGTATTTTTGCCTGTGTTTTTTCCATTTATTTTTACATTTATTTGACTGTTTGTTATTACCTCAACGTTTTATACCTTGAATGTTTATTATCAATAACAATGCTGTTAGGGCTTTTATTATTGTTAACATTTTGATATATGTGTAGTTTTTTTTTTATATTTAAAGTCTTTTATAACTGTTATAAACTGATCTTTAAAGTAAAACTTTAGTTTGAGAAGAATCCGTATTTATAGATATTGTTATAATCTTTTACGGGCAAATTTTGTTTAACAGTGATCTGTTGAGCATGTTAATTTGCTTAACAGTGATTTGTTGGTAAAGTGTATTCGTTTAATAGTGACTTTTTGGTAAAGTATATTTATTATCAGTGACTTGTGGTAAAGTATGTATGTTTAACAATGATTTGTTGGTAAATTATATTAGGTTAACAGCGAGTTGTTGGTAAAGTTTATTAGTTTAACAGTAATTTGTTGGTAAAGTATATTTGTTTAACAGTGATTTGTTGGCAAAGTATATTTGTAACAGGATTTGTTGGGGACGCATATTTGTTTTGTTGTCCAATTATGTTTGTTAAGCAGGGATTTGTTAGATTAGTATATTTGTTTAGCAGTCATTTGTTGGCCAAGTGTATTTGTTTAACGGCGATTTGTTGGTAGCGAAAATATTTGTTAATCAATGTGATTTGTTTGGCACCTAGTGTACGCATACCGTAGAAAATAACGTCGTGTGTAAATAGCTAAAATAAATATCAGTTAACATGGAGAGGCAGTTTGTCTTAGCTCTGGAAGGTATAAAGATATGTGTATATCTCTCTTATTTCATGTTCGTTAAATACTATTATTCTGCCAAGTTTCAAAGTTTTTTTTTTTTTTTTTTTTTGTCTGCTAATTCAAGCCATTTTGACAATTTATCTTTGCGTTTTACGCTTTGGAATGCACTACAACAACAATATAAATTTTTTCTGTTTGTCGGTTAATTGAAGTTATTTTGACAATTACTCTTTGGTGTTTTATTCTTTGCGTCTACTACAATAAAAAACAATTTTCCAATTTCCACTGACATAAACATGAATATCCTGACAGGAAAACTAACTTTTTTATGGATCAATCAGAGAAAAATATCACTAGAGGACTTCACAATAACGATGTATAAAAATGTTTCCATTAAATTTTTATGTCTCTTTCCTTTTCATGTTCTGCTTTTCAAAACTTATTTAGTTAAAATAAACTATTCTGCTGTAAAATGAATCAGATTCCTAACATGAAAACCGATCTAAGTAAAATAAATGGATACGCGGAATATATGCATTATTATTATTATTATTATTATTTTATTATATTACTATTATATTATTATATTATTTATTCTTATTATTATTTATTATTTATATTTTTTTTTTTTTTTTTTTTTTTTTTTGCTCTATCAGTCTTCCAATTCGACTGGGTGGTATTTATAGTGTGGGGTTCCGGGTTGCATCCTGCCTCCTTAGGAGTCCATCACTTTTTCTTACTATGTGTGCCGTTTCTAGGATCACTTACTTCTTCTGCATGAGGCCCGGAGCTACTTCAGCCTCTAGTTTTTTCTAGGTTCCTTTCAGGGATCTTGGGATCGTGCCTAGTGCTCCTATGATTATGGGTACGATTTCCACTGGCATATCCCATATCCTTCTTATTTCTATTTTCAGATCTTGATACTTATCCATTTTTTCCCTCTCTTTCTCTTCAACTCTGGTGTCCATGGTATTGCGACATCATTGAGTGATACTTTCTTCTTGACTTTGTCAATCAACGTCACGTCTGGTCTGTTTGCACGTATCACCCTATCCGTCCTGATAACCATAGTCCAGAAGGATCTTTGCGTGATCGTTTTTCATCACTCCCTCAGGTTGGTGCTCGTACCACTTATTACTGCAAGGTAGCTGATGTTTCTTGCACAGGCTCCAGTGGGGGCTTTTGCCACTGAATCATGCCTCTTTTTGTACTGGTTCTGTGCAAGTGCCGGGCATTCGCTTGCTATGTGGTTTATGGTTTTCATTTTTCGTATTGCACTTCCTACATATGGGAGAGATGTTATTTCCATCTATCGTTCTTTGAACATATCTGGTTCTTAGGGCCTGATCTTGTGCCGCTGTTATCATTCCTTCAGTTTCCTTCTTGAGCTCTCCCCTCTGTAGCCATTGCCATGTGCCATCGCTGGCTAGTTCTTTAGTCTGTCTCATGTATTGTCCGTGCATTGGTTTGTTGTGCCAGTCCTCTGTTCTGTCTGTCATTCTCCTGTCTCTGTATATTCTGGGTCTTCGTCTACTTTTGTTAGTCCTTCTTCCCATGCACTCTTTAGCCACTCGTCTTCACTGGTTTTCAGATATTGCTCCCCAGTGCCTCTTCGTTTCGGTGTTGACGCATGTCCTCTATAAACTTAGTATGTCCTCTCCCTCCTTCCTTTCGTGTTATGTATAGTCTGTCCGTATTTGCTCTTGGGTGTAGTGCTTTGTGTATTGTCATATGTTTCCTGGTTTTCTGATCTATGCTGCGGAGTTCTGCCTTCGTCCATTCCACTATTCCTGCGCTGTATCTGATTACTGGCACTGCCCAGTGTTTATGGCTTTTATCATATTTCCTCTTTGAGTTTTGACTTGAGTATCGCCTTGAGTCTCTGCATATATTCTTTCCTGATCGTGTCCTTCATCTCTTGGTGTTTTATATCCCCTCCTTCCATTATTCCCAGGTATTTGTATCCTGTCTCATCTATGTGCTTGATGTTGCTCCCATCTGGTAGCTTTATCCCTTCAGTTCTCGTTACTTTGCCTTTTTGTATGTTGACTAAGGCGCATTTTTCTATTCCAAACTCCATCCTGATGTCCCCAGACACAAATCACCTTACAGTCTGGATTAGGGTATCTATTTCCTTGATGCTCTTACCATACAGCTTGATGTCGTCCATGAACATCAGATGGTTGATTCTGTTGCCTCTTCTTGAGTTGGTACCCGGCATCCATCTTCTGTAGTACTTTTGTCAGGGGAATCATGGCTACTACGAAGAGTAGTGGGGACAGTGAGTCGCCCTGGAAGATCCCTCTCCTGATATTAACCTCTGCTAGTCTTATTCCAGAGCTTGTAAGTATTGTATTCCAGTTGCGCATTGTATTTTTGAGGAAGCTGATGGTGTTTTCATCTGCCCCATATATTTTCAGGCATTCTATTAGCCATGTGTGTGGTATCATGTCGAAGGCTTTCTTATAGTCTATCCATGCCATGCTTAGGTTGGTTTTCCTTCTCCTACTGTTCTTCATTACCATTTTGTCTATCAGGAGCTGGTCTTTTGTGCCCCTACACTTCCTTCTGCAGCCTTTCTGTTGGTGTGGGATGGTGTTTGTCTCCTCTAGGTAATTGTATAGCCTTTCACTGATGATACCTGTTAGTAACTTCCACATTATTGGTAGGCAGGTGATAGGCCTGTAGTTACTGGCTATATTTCCATTACTCTTGTCTTTTTGTACTAAGGATGTTCTTCCTGTGGTCATCCATTTGGGTGCATGGTGATTTGAGATACAATGCTCTCCCCTCTGTAGTTTTTGAGCCAGTATCCATGGACTTCATCGGGACCTCTGTGAATCTTTGTTTTATTCTCCCTGTTTCTTCTTCCTTGACTTCCTGGAGCCATGTTGCATGTTTGTTGTGTGATACCGGATTACTCTATATGTTTTCCCAGAGTCTCTTACTTGGTTCGGCTTCAGGAATTTCTGGGTGGTTGTCTTCCCCTCTTAGTTGGCTGTATAGTCTTTTCTGGTTGGTTCCGAATAGTTTGTTCTGTTGGTATCCCTTATTCCTGTTCATGTACCGTTGGATCTTATGTGCTTTGGCCTTAAGCCTCTGTTTACATCTTCTATTGTGTTGTTGTAGTCCCCTCTCTTGTACTTTGTATTTCTCGTTGAGTTCCTCCCTTGTTTTCTTGCTTCTTAGCCTTTTTTCTGCCATCTCTTTCAGTTTACTCAAGTCAGATCTCATCACCATGATTTGCTTTTCCAGGCGCCTTTTCCAAGGAGGTTGCTGTTTTGGTTTCTGTTGGGTTGGTTGTGCTGGTGGTGTTGGTGTTCGAATCTCCATCAGTTCTACTACTAATCTTGCTCCTGCATATACCAAGTTATTTGTTTCTGTGATACTATGCCCATTATTTCATTGACCTCACTTGTTTTCTCCCTTAATTTCTTGGTGTTGTAGGCTTTCATGGAGGGGATCTTTGTTCTCTCTGTATCTGGCTCCATCCATTGTCTAATCTTTTCTACCCATTCCGTCCTCTCTGTTACTTCGTCGGTGTTTCTTCGTGTGTCGTTGTTTGATACCTCATCCTCCCTGTCGTCTTCTGTAGCATCGTCTCTCAGTTCGTCTTCGTGTAATTCGTTGTCGTGTGACATTTCCCTTTCCAGTTCTTCTCTTTCTGTTGGGGAGAGCCAGTTGTTTTTCTTTATGTTCCTTACTTGGTCTGCCAGCCTCTGCTCTGTTTGGGGGGTGTTATTCCTCTCATTCCAGATTGTTGACCAATCTTCTTCTATCTCCTCTCTCCGTCGGGTTGCTTCTGATGTAGCATCTCCATATTTCCTTATTTTTTTCTCTTGTCCATTTTCTTCCTTTTTGCTTCTGTAGCTCCAATCTCAGGCTGTTGATTACTTTCGTTGTGGTGATCAGTTGCTGGATGACGACCTCCAAGTACCTGACCGTCTTCCCCTTCAATTGGGTTGAATACCTGGTTGCCGGACGAAGCTCCTCTGTTGCCAGAGGTTCCATTTACGTCGTTGTCGTTTATTCCTTCATTTCTTTCCATCATTGCTGAGTTTTGCTATTTAACCCATAGCTGGACCCTACCCCATCAGGGACAGGTACTCATTTACAGCTGAGTAGAATGAGGAAATTATGGTAAAGATCCTTTCCCAAGGAATCAACGCCGAGGAGAGCGGTCACCCATCCAACGACTGACCAGCCCCAATGTTGCTTAACTTGACTTAAGTCCATTGAGGACTTAACCCACTCCTCCACGGCGCCACATATTATTATTATTATTAATATTATTATTATTATTATTATTATTATTATTATTATTATTATTATTATTATTATTATTATTATTATCGTTGTACTTAGGATGCAGACCCTTCTCTGAAGCATACTTTATTAAAAGTAATGGCTACCTCAGCAGTGTTACGCTGTGGAGGTCTGTGGAGGTCATTTTATAATGTAGGGTCAAGATCAATGTATAATTTTTTTTCATTATTTCAGTTTTACAGATAAACTTTGATATCACAGCTGTCAAAGTCAATAACGGTCTCTCTCTCTCTCTCTCTCTCTCTCTCTCTCTCTCTCTCTCTCTCTCTCTCTCTCTCTCTCTCTCTCTCGTAGCGAGCTTTCGTCTGATTCAGGGGATGAACCCATTTCTTATTGAACAAGCTCACAGGGGACATTGACTTGAAACTCAAACTTCCAAAGAATATGGTGTTCATTAGAAAGAAGTAACAGAATTTAATAGGAAATGTAGAAAGTCGAGATCAGTTATTAGGAAAAAAATGATTTAACAGATTAAAACGTAAATGGATGAAAATGTAAGTAAAATTCAGAGGGAATTCTTTTAAGAGTAGCAATACATTGCATCCTCGCTTGATCTTTTGAGTTTCCAATTGCACAACATCCTCAGGGAAATTGTTCCACTGGAATAATGGACCTCTGGAACCAAGAAGTTGGATAGGGAGGCGCATTCGGTGTATATTGGTGCTGTTGTTCAGCGAATTTGGTCCCTCTGTAAGGAAATGAGAATCAGGGAGAAATCTCGGTTAAAATAATAAAACGTCTCTCTATAATACATGATAGCGTCTGGTAAGGATCACTTTATATTGGTGCATTAAGTATTGGAAAGAAGGGATCAAATGAGAATAGGAAAGATCTTGTTAAAATAATAAAACCTTTCTTTATAATGCATCATTGCATCCGGTTAGGATCACTTAATATTTGCGCAATAAGGTATTGGAAAGAAGGGATCAGTTGAATGGGAAAGATCTCGTTAAAATAATACAACTCTTTATAATACATCACAGCGTCTGGGAAGGATCGCTTTATATTGGTGCATTAAGGAAATGGTAAGATTCGATGTGGGAAAATGTGAGCCGAAGCCTGCAATGTCACCAGCCAATGCATAGGTATAATTCTGAAAATTTATTCATTTACTGCCGAGTAAATCATAATCACGTAAATTTATTCATTCTTCACGCGCCGCTGCGCATGAAATTAATGACTTTGGATTCTTATCAAGAACGTTGCAGCCGGAGAAGGGTTTCATTGTCGCCTGAAATCCGAAAGGAAATTGGAAAGATCCTGTCTGGCTGTCATCTACCCCGCCTTTTTTTTATTTCTTTTTTTTTTTTTAGCCTGTATTGGGAGTGAGAGAGAACTATTACTGAATAGTCACAATACATCATCATCATCCTCACTATCAAAGACGCACTCAGCACCGAGCCACGCATGACTGACTAACTGGTAACGAAGAAGTTTTTTTTTCTTTTTTTCTTTTCTATTTTTTCACCGATCGGAAATTTTCGGGAGGCAGTTTCATTGTCCATCGCCGATGCTGACAGGAAGCGTATTGACTGGCTAATCGCGCAGCGATAGCGCCGATTGAAATGGAATTGCGTCCCTAATTAAAGACAAATGGATTCTTTGTGTCGGTGTCATGAAAACTCCGGTTTTTCGAAATGGAAGGTTTCATTTAGAATTGGTCGATTTGGAACAAAAAATGAAACAAAAAGTCTTACTCTTTCCTCGTTTTATTTTTTCTTTTTTTCTGAAGGTGCAACGCAGTTTGGTGTATTTCGCCGAAACAGTTTATATACAATATGATATAAAAGAAATTATGGCTGCTAATTAATCTTAAAATAATCCAGTGCCTTGACATAGTTTTATTATTGCAATGAAACACGCAAGTCACTGACATAATATTACGTCCATGTTCATAAATAGGTAAGAAAACCTGAATTCTTATCCTAAAAATGAATAAAGATTTTAGATTGTCGAAATAAGAGTATAACATCCAATTATACGTAGGAATTTTAGAATTTTTTTTATCCAGTTCTTGAAATTAGAATTTCCCGTTACGATTTATTGTTCAGAAAAACATCTCACTTCCTTTAATTCAGTGTGATTTTTTTTTCCGTAGACCCATTTTCTTATCCTCTTTTTTTTCTTATTATTGGTCCAAAACTTCTGACTTTGTAATAATTTTTGCCAGTAATAAAGAAAAAACTTAAAAGAAATTTACGTTGTTATACACATTTTGAAAAAGGTCTGAAAAAGGTATTTGGCCTTGAGTTAAAAATACAGGAATTTTAGGATAGGATATTCATGATTCATTCATTAGAATGAATGT
>NC_087206.1:8077304-8099804 GCF_015104395.2 Macrobrachium nipponense
CGGAGGGAATGGTAGAGAATGAATGAATGAATGATTGTTAGTTCTCTGGCATCCTGACATCGAAGGTCATTGACGCCGATATCGTTTATTATAAATAAAGAATAAAATTATATGCAATTAAACCATAAAAGCAAATATCATTGTAAAAGTTAAATAGCTTTCAGAAGACTGCTTCTGAAATAAATCTAAAATGCCACTTGCATTGTATGACACATCATGTCCAAGAATCTTGGCAAGGATGAACCTGCCATCCTCACCTCGAGCCTCAAACAGATATCTATTTCTTTCCGTGCTATAAGTGGGGCATTCAGTCAACAAATGCTTCACGGTCAAGGGTATCAACAGTCGTCACAATATGGTTGGGTGTTGGCCAGCTAGCAAAAACATCATGTGTCATCCGAGTGTGACCAATTCGGAGGACGACAAAGAGTAGTCTCCCACTTTCGGGCATCACGTTATATTTCCAAGGGGGATATAACATTTGTTATTTCTCTCATCTTATTATCGGCTAAGCTTTCCCAATGCTTTTGCCAATTATTACAAATAAAATTCTTAATTGTAGGTAAAAAATCATTACATGGAATGGGATACCTTCTTGGTAGCAACTCAGCTGCAGCATTCTTTGCCAGTGAATCTGCCTCCTCATTTCACACACACCTACGTGTGCCAGGAACCCAACAAAATCGAACAGTTTATGCCTTTCAGACCAATAATAAAAGCCACTCTAAAATCTTTAAAACCAAAGGGTTACTAGAATTAAAAACTTCTAAAGCCTTGAAGGACACTTCTTGCATCACTAAAAATGGTAAAATTGCCCTCATCTTTTAATGCTATTTTCTCAATAGCGGTTAATATGCCATATAGTTCTGCAGTAAATATGGAAGATACTAGAGGAAGTGCACCTCTACAATTAAAAAGAACCACTATATACTCCAAATCCAACGCCAGCATCAGATTTGGAGCCATCTGATAAATATAAAAGTAGATTCCTTATGTTCTTCGACATGTTCACGAAAGAGAGACCTGGCTTCTAATTCAGTCATGTTCTTTTTTATACCAATAAAATATTTACAAAAAGATATATCTGTTAATTTCCATGGAGGGGTTGCTGATATCTTGAATGGAAGAACTCTATTTCTTGCTATATCAAGACCGTTTATTAATTGTTTTACCCGAAAACCATAAGGTTGAGGAGATTTTGGGTGTAACTCAAAATATCTAAAATGCCTTACAAAGTTTGCAGTCTGACAAGCTAAAGAATTGGGAAGTCTTTGCAACCTAAACCAATACCGAATAATAGAAGACTTTCGGTAAAGGTCTAAAGTTAATTCTCCAGCGTCAACAAGGAGACTTGGAATAGGCGAAGTTCTAAACGCTCCTGTAGACAGTCTAATACCAGCATGGTGTATAGAATCTAATACCTTTTTAATCTGCTTGGGGTGGCTGAGGAGTATATTTCACACCCAAACTAATTTTAGAAAAAATTAAGGCCTTGTATAATTTTAAAATAGTTTTTGCGGTCTGCCCCCATGATGTATGTGACAATACTTTTAAAAGATTCAGAGCCTCAAGACACTTAACTTTTAACGCCTTTAAGTGAGGAAACCCATGTCAACCTGCAATCAAATATCAAACCTAAAAATCTAGCTTCATTTTACACATGGGATCCGTTGGCCTTTGATGGTATATATCCGGGTCAGGATGTACTCCCCCCCGAATACGACAGAAATGGACAACAGTAGTTTTGTTTGTCGAAAACTTAAATCCATTCATATCAGCCCACTGAATAATTTTGTCAATTGAGAGTTGTAGTTTTCTCTCAACCATCGACATTCTAGATCCAGCAAATGATATGGAGAGATCATCTACAAATAATGTGAGAGAATATCTTGGGGAATGACAGAGGATATCCCATTAATGGCTAGTGCAAATAGTGTTACACTTAGCACACTACCCTGGGGAACTCCTTCTTCCTGACATCTCCTCTCTGATAGAGTTTCCCCCACTCTGACTTGAAAAAAATCTATGTGAAACAAATGATTGAATGAACAATGGTACTCTCCTCGTAACCCCAATTCATGAATGGTTTTAAGTATACCATATCTCCATGCAGTATCATATGCCTTCTCAAGTATCAAAAAAGACTGTTACATGGTGCTGTTTGGAAAGCAAAAGGCTTCACAAATAGAGGATTCCAGTCGCATCAACACATCAGTCGTTGAATGCATTTTTCTAAACCAAATCCACAACTGGATAGGTGATAAAATACCCTTCTTTTCCAGGTACCATACCAGTCTTACATTGACCATCTTCTCCATGATCTTACATAAACAAGATGTCAATGCAATTGGTCGATAGTTTGACAGCTAAAAACTTATCCTTACCAGGTTTTAAAAAGGCTAAAATAATGGCTAGTTCCCAAACACTTGGATAACTATGATCATCCCATATTCTGTTAATAATGCTTAAAAATAAACAACTTGGTATTAACAGGTACATGTTTAATCATTGCATATGAATTTCGATTTCATCGGGTCCAGGGGCTGTATCATTACATGTAGCAAGTGCGGAGTCAAATTCTCTTTCAGTAAAAGGAGAGTTGTATGACTCTTCCCTTCCTGTTGCAAAATTTAAAATTTTCTTTTCTCATTGCTCCTAAACTGGTGACCAGGAGCCGCTTCACACTTGCGTGATACATTTGAGAAATGATCCGCCAGGGCATTGCTAACGTCAGTTGCTCCAGTCACATACTGATCATTCACCTTCAACAATGGTGGTGGGTTGGGGGTGAATTTGCCTGCTATCTCTTTTTCACTTTCCTCCACACAGAAGATGGTGGTGTCTACTGTTAATGGAGGAAACAAAAGACACCCAAGACTGGCGCCTAGCTTCTTTCATGGCACGACGGAACTGTGCTCTACATTTCTTGTATGTAATTAAATTCTCCTCAGTACGGCGTCTGCGCAATCGGGTTAAAGACCTTCTTGTGGCTCTGTGCAGGGCAGTTAGTTCTGAAGACCACCAGGGGACTGGTCGTCGTTTGAATAACCCTGTTGTTTTGGGAATTGAATTGACTCCTGCTGTATGAAGGGTTCCATTCAGCATGTCTATGGCATCATCAATAGTTTCAAAACTGTTCTGCATTCCCTTCAATTTCGCTTAGCTCACGAAATCTACCCCAGTCTGCCTTGTCAAGATTCCATCGTGGCAATCTCTGTGAAGGTGGACCATTGTTGGTGCTTATAATGATTGGTGCATGATCACTAGTATGCCAATCATCTAATGTCCTCCAATCGAAATCGAGAAGGCAATTAGAGCTTGCGATTGATAGTCAATGCATGACAAGGTACCTGTCTGGACATGAAAATGTGTGGGCTCTCCTGTATTAAGGAGTCCAACATCCTCATTTTCCACAATTGATGATATAATATTGCCCCTTGTGTTTGCTAAAACATCGCCCCATAAAGGATGTCTACCATTCAAATCTCCCAATAAGAAGAGAAAAGGTTGGGGAGTTGTTGAATCACCTCTACTAAATTATCATACAAAATATTATCATTTGGAGGTAGGTACAGAGAGCATATTGTATATTTTCTCCCTATATCAATCTGTACAACCACTGCCTGCAGAGGTGTACGAATAGACAAAGATATTTGGGGACATCTCGACGAACGTAAATGAGACTTCCGCCATGGCTCCCTGCTTGTTGATTATATGGTGTTCTATAGCTAATATACTCTCGAGGACAAGGAGTATTAGCATCAAGCTTGCTCTCTTGTAGACATACAATTATGGGGGAATGCTCATGAATTAGTAGCTTAAGTTCTTCATATTTGTCCACCCTTAAACCCTGACAATTCCACTGCAAAATGGAGGAGGAAAACTATGGATCACTTCTGGAAGACATCTTGGATGAGGTCTTCCCCACTGGCACTTTTAATTCTAACATTATTTCCTGTAGGTTTCTTTAGAGATGGTCTTGATATATTGGGTTTTACGTTTTGTCTTTTTCTTTGTGTCCTTTTGATCTATTTGTTGAGGCGGATGGTGGACCTCAACTTGAATTTCTGATTTATTTCAAGTTATCTTCCGATTTGATCAGAAACATCACAGATAAAACATCAAATTTATTTGACGTCATAGCTTTAATGTTTCTGATGGAAGGGGGTGAGAGAGATGGAGGTGGTCTCTCTTTTTCGATTAATAGGTGTGGGCTTCTAGGTTTTTGCACCTTCCCCACACAGTGCACCAGGCAAGTTGGTTTTAATGGGTTTTTAAGTCCATCAAAATCAGGCAAGGACATGGCCTGAGAGAGGTTTTTACTACTAATTGTAATGGGGGACGAAGGTAGTACGGGGATGGGCAATGCCCCCACACTGTTAATTACATTGTGGCAAAGCCTCAGAAGGCAATATGCTTACCTCATCAGCAGCTTTTATCATTGGATGGTAATATTTCTTTTTATAGAACTATTGGCAGGGCTAGGTGGGTTTGATTTAAGTGCCTTTGGCATAACTACTTGATTTATCTAATAGTCTTTTGGCATATCCCACACTTATATGTTATAAATTGGATTTGTTAAGGCAGCTTCTTCGGACTTATACAGCTCACAGCTCCGGTCAGTGGATTTATGATTTGAGCTGCAATTTATTTAAAACACCTGGCATCAGTGCACATTCTCCATGGTAAGATTTATGAGCAAATACCACACATTTTTTCGTTTTTTGCAAACTTTTGACGGGTGTCCAAATTTAAAACAATTAAAACATTGCAGTGGCTTCTGGCTTGAATGGTCGAACTTATTAACTTCATTTTCAATAATAATACGGGAAGGTACACCAGCATCCTGGAACAAAGTAAGGATAATCATTGATGTACCCGGGACTTTGTGTACTTTCCATACATTTAGTGGACACATGGCCAGTATCTCCTCCTCTGTAAATTCATACAGATCTTTGTTAAAAACTACTACCCCTTCCTTATTCCGTAGCTAAAATTTGGTGGGGTTTGACATCTAACTTAATATCATCATCATTTGTTTTAAGGTTGGATAGTATTACAGACTGTGTGCATGATTTGGCATGGATAAGGTAACTATTTTTTCCAACAAACGAGATATATCTCCTGGTGCAATAGTTCCTACTTTTTTCTGAATTAATTTGCATATTTTGAAATAGTTCCCTGTAACCCCCTGAGATTCAGCTACAAGCCACATCGGTGGTTTTGGCTTCCTCTGGGAAGGCATAACTAAATCAGCATCTTTTTCAAACCAGTCCGCAGGTCTATAAACATCCAAATCCTTTGTACCGCCTTGTCGCAAAGAGCAGCCATTATATTCAAAGTTATTAATTTTGATATTATTAACATTACATATTGCATTAAATGCTTCATCATGACTATTGTAAGATATCCATGAATCCCATTTTGTATCTTCCAGTTCATTCTTATTTCTGTTATAGATCCATAACACTTAAATTCTTTATATATATTATCATAATTTGTCTCTATTGGAATTTGGGTACATGAAGGATTCGAAGTTTCCTTGCGTTACCCAGATTACTCAATTTTGGAATATCAATAGAATGGTCCTTCCTAGTTCCGAGGTCATCAACAGAGTTTTCCCTAATTAAATTAGCAGAGGTCGTCAACAGTGTCTGAGGTTCGCCATTCGATCCAGGGGTATTAGAAACATTAATTTCCGTCATTAAATTAGTTGGGGGAAGAAAAAAAAATTAAGACTGTCTGACATCCCAAAAGAGAACCCCTTACCCTTTCAATGAAATTAATTTCTCCACCAATGACACCTGCGAGAGCTGCTTCCCAAATGTCCACTCCCTACCCTACCACAAAGGGATGGTACCACTATGATTAGAGTGGCTCAAGTGTATGCCAAACCCGCTTGATGGGACTGAGAGCATTACAGGAATACAATCATCCCCACTCTAATCATAGTGGCAGGCAAACCGGACAGAAATGCCGAGAGTCCTATCTCTATGAAACCGCCAACCCCTTGGAATCCGAAGGCCAAGTTTTGGTTGGAGAATAGTCCCGCATGCCAGTATGGAAATACTGACATTCCAAGGTGTCCAAACATTATCGGGTAGTAGGCAAGACCACCACAGCTCCCACAATTGATTTTGTTTTGAAAAATTTCCAATCCCGGATATGATGTCCCCCAAAAAAATCATCTGGACAGTGAAATGGGTAAGAGTTTTTGACAGCAAGGTTGGAGAAAGTTGATAAATATGAAAGAAGAATGAACAATTAATAAGTAATAGAAATAGGATGAGAGAAATTTAGAGTCCAAACTGAGGAAAAACAAAAATTCCCCAGTTCGAGAGCCCTCTTGCCCGTCACCACGCTTCAGCACGGGAATGATATGCCGTGCTGAAGCCCAATGACTTCATCAAGGCATTCTCTCATTAAGAGGGAAATGGTAGGAGAGGGAATGGGAAAAATTGGGGGAAAGGGGAAGGGGAGGGAATGGGGAGGGAGATAGGAGAGTAAGAATTGAGGGGCGAGGAGAGGAAGGGATTAGGTAGGGGAGGGAATGGAGGGAAGGGAAATATGAAATCAGGAAGAGGAAGGGAAAAAAAGGGAGGTGTAGGGAAAGGGAAGGGAAGGGAGGAGCTGGAAGGAAGCGATGGGAGGGACGGGAAGGCAAGGCAAGAAGAGTATATAAGGGAAAGAAGGGAAGAGGAAGATTGGAAGTGAGTGAAGGTGGAGAGTGGAGGGAAGCGAAGAGGGGAGGAATGGTGAGAAACAAAGGGGAAAGGAGGGAAAGGGAGGGAGGAGGAGAGGGGAGGGTAATGGAAGGAAAGGGAAGAGGATGGATGGAGAGGGAAGGGGAAAAGAAGGGGATGTAAGATTAGGGGAGGGGGAAGGAATGGGAAGAGAGAGGAGGCAATATTGCGGCGGGGGGTGGGAGGGGGAGAATACAAAGACATTAACTTACGGGTTTTTACGCCACGCGCCAGAGGTTGTCTGGGATATTTGGGGGAGGGGGGAGGGGAGGGGAGAATACAAAGACATTAACTTATGGGTTTTTATGCCGTGCCAGAGGTTGTCTTTATATTTGGGGGGAGGGGGGGGAGAAATACAAAGACATTAACTTATGGGTATAGCCGTGCCGAGGTTGTCTTTATATTTGGGGGGAGGGAGGGGAGAATACAAAGACATTAACTTACGGGTTTTTACGCTGCTCCAGAGGTTGTCTTTATATTTGGGGGGAGGGGAGGGGAGGGGAGAATACAAAGACATTAACTTACGGGTTTTAATGCCGCACCAGAGGTTGTCTTTATATTTGGGGGGAGGGAGGGGAGGGGAGAATACAAAGACATTAACTTATGGGTTTTTACGCTGCTCCAGAGGTTGTCTTTATATTTGGGGGGAGGGGAGGGGAGAATACAAAGACATTAAATTACGGGTTTTAATGCCGCACCAGAGGTTGTCTTTATATTTATTTGGGGGGAGGGGAGGGGAGAACACAAAGACATTAACTTATGGGTTTTTACGCCGCGCCAGAGGTTGTCCTTTATATTTTGGGGGGGGGAGGGGAGAATACAAAGACATTAACTTACGGGTTTTAATGCCGCACCAGGAGGTCTTTATATTTGGGGGGAGGGAGGGGAGAATACAAAGACATTAACTTATTTGGGGTTTTTACGCTGCTCCAGAGGTTGTCTTTATATTTGGGGAGGGGAGGGGAGAATACAAAGACATTAACTTATGGGTTTTTAACGCCGTGCCAGAGGTTGTCTTTATATTTGGGGGAGGGGAGGGGAGAATACAAAGACATTAACTTACGGGTTTTAATGCCTCACCAGAGGTTGTCTTTATATTGGGGGGAAGGGGAGGGGAGAATACAAAGACATTAACTTACGGTTTTAATGCCGCACCAGAGGTTGTCTTTATATTTGAGGGGGAGGGGAGAATACAAAGACATTACTTATGGGTACGCCGCGCTAGAGGTTGTCTTTATATCGGGGGGGAGGGGAGGGAGAAATACAAAGACATTAACTTACGGGTTTTAATGCTGCACCAGAGGTTGTCATTATATTTGGGGGGAAGGGAGGGGAAGGGCCTTTGTTGGGGGGAAGGGGAGGGGAGAATACAAAGACAAAATTAACTTTTTACGGTTTTAAATGCCGCACCAGAGGTTGTCTTTATATTTGGGGGGAGGGGAGGGGAGAATACAAAGACATTAACTTACGGGTTTTTACGCCGCGCCAGAGGTTGTCTTTATATTTGGGGGGGAGGGGAGGGGGGGGGGAGGGGTATCAGACAGTTACTTATGGGTTTTTATGCCGCGCCAGAGGTTGTCTTTATTTAGTTGGGGGGATTGGGAGGGGGGGGAAAGGGGGGGGGGGGAAATACAAAGACATTAACTTACCAAGGTTTTTACCGCCGCCGCCAGAGGTTGTCTTCATAACGGGGGGGAGGGGAGGGGAGGGGAGAATGCAAAGACATTAACTTACGGGTTTTTTACGCCGCGCCAGAGGTTGTCTTTATATTGGGGGGGAGGGGAGGGGAGAATACAAAGACATTACTTACAGGTTTTTACGCCGCGCGCCAGAGGTTGTCTTCATATCGGGGGGGGAAGGGGAGGGGAGAATACAAAGACATTAACTTACAGGTTTTTACGCCGCGCCAGAGGTTGTCTTCATATTGGGGGGGAGGGGAGGGGAGAATACAAAGACATTAACTTATGGGTTTTTACGCCGCGCCAGAGGTTGTCTTTATATCGGGTGGGGGAGGGGAGGGGAAAATACAAAGACATTAACTTACAGGTTTTTACGCCACGCCAGAGATTGTCTTTATATCGGGGGGAGGGGAGGGGAGGAGAATACAAAGACATTTAACTTACGGGTTTTAACGCCGCGCCAGAGGGTTGTCTTTATATTGGGGGGGAGGGGGAGGGGGAGGGGAATACAAAGACATTGAACTTACGGGTTTTTACGCCACGCCAGAGGGTTGTCTTTAATTGGGGGGGGGAGGGGAGGGGAGAATACAAAGGACATTACCTTACGGGTTTTTAAACGCCGCGCCAAGGTTGTTTCTTTATTTTGGGGGAGGGGAGGGGAGAATACAAAGACATTAATTAGTTTTTTTACGCCGCGCCAGAGGTTGTCTTACATTGAGGGGTGGCGGGGGGGGAGGGGAGAATCAAAGACATTAACCTACGGGGTTTTTTAATTGCCGCACCAGGTTGTCTTTATATTTTGGGGGGAGGGAGGGGAGACCATTTCAAAGACATTAATTATGGGTTTTACGCCGCGCCAGAGGTTGTCTTTATATTTGGGGGGGGGAGGGGAGGGGGAGAATACAAAAGACAGTAACTTAGGGTTTGTTTACGCCGCGCAGTCGTGTCCGTTAACGGGGTGGGAGGGGAGGGGAGAATACAAAGACATTACTTAACGGATTTTTTACGCCGCGCCAGAGGGTTTGTCTTTATATCTGGGGAGGGGGAGGGGAGGGGGAATAAAAGACATTAATTAAGGATTTTAACCGCCGCGCCAGAGGGGTTTCTTTATATTGGGGGGAGGGGAGGGGAGAATACAAAAAGACATAACTTAGGGTTTTAATGCCGTCGCCAGAGGTTGTCTTCATATCGGGGGGAGGGGAGGGGTAGAATACAAAGCCATTTAAACTTACAGGTTTTTACGCCGCGCCGAGGGTTGTCCTTATATCGGGGGGGGGGGAGGGGAGAATACAAAGACATTAACTTTTAGGGGTTTTTTACGCCGCGCCAGAGGTTGTCTTTATATTGGGGGAGGGGAGAATACAAAGACATTAAACTTAAGGTTTTACGCCCTTTTCGCCAGAGGTTGTCTCATTTGGGGGGGGAGGGGAGGGGAGAATACAAAGACATTAACTTCGGGTTTTTTACGCTGCGCCAGAGGTTTTCTTTATAGGGGGGTGGGGAGGGAGGGGAGGGGAGAATACAAAGAACATTAAAAACTTTTTTTACAGGTTTTTATGCCGCCCGCCAGAGATTGTCTTTGTTTTCGGGGAGGGGAGGGAGAATACAAAGACATTTAACTTACGGGTTTTTACCCAACGCCCAAGGTTGTCTTTATATGGGGGGGAGGGGAGGGGAAAGAATACAAAGACATTAACTTACGGGTTTTAACGCCGCGCCGGAGGTTGGACTTTATATTGCGGGGAGGGGAGGGGAGAATACAAAGACATTAACTTACGGGTTTTTACGCCGCACCAGAGGTTGTCTTATATCGGGGGGGAGGGGAGGGGTTGGGGAATACAGGGGACATTAACTTGTACGGGTTTTTACGCCGCACCAGGAGGTTGCCTTTATCGGGGGGGAGGGGACGGGAGAATTACAAAGACATTAAATTACGGGTAGGCCGCGCCAGAGGTTGTCTTCATTATTGGGGGGGAGGGGAGGGGAGAATACAAAGACATTAACTTACGGGTTTTCTTGCCATGCCAGAGGTTGGGGGTCTTTATATTGGGGGGGAGGGGAGGGGGAATACAAAAGAAAATTACCAAGGTTTTTACCGCCGCGCCAGAGGTTGTTCAATAACGGGGGGGAGGGGGAGGGGGGGGAGGGGAGAAGCAAAGACATTAACTTACGGGTTTTTACCCGCGCCAGAGGGGGTTGTCTTTTATTATTGGGGAGGGGAGAATACAGACATGAACTACAGGTTTTTGCCGCGGCCAGAGGTTGTCTTCATATCGGGGGGGGGGAGGGGAGGGGAGAATAACAAGACAATTAACTTTACAGGTTTTTACGCCCGCGCCAGAGGTTGTCTTCAATTGGGGGGGAGGGGGGGGAGAATACAAAGAAATTAACTTATGGGTTTTTACGCCGCGCCAGAGGTTGTCTTTTTATATCGGGTGGGGATGGGGAGGGGTGAATACAAAGACATTAAACTTACAGGTTTTTACGCCACGCCAGAGATTGTCTTTATATCGGGGGGGGGGAGGGGAGGGGAGATTTTGGGGGAGAATACAGACATTAACTTAGGTTTTAACGCCTGCGCCAGAGGTTGGCTTTATTTGGGGGGGGGGGAGGGGAGGGGAGAATACAAAGACATTAAACTTACGGGTTTTTTACGCCACGCCAGGGTTGTCTTTATATCGGGGGGGGGGAGGGGAGGGGGAGGAATACAAAGGGACATTACTTACGGGTTTTACCGCGCCAATTGGTTGTCTTTAATTAGGGGGGAGGGGGAGGGGAGAATACAAAAGACATTAACTTACGGGGTTTTTTAGCCGCGGCCAGAGGTTGTCTTTAAATGAGGGGAGGGGGAGGGGAGAATACAAAGGGGACATTAACTTACGGGTTTTTAATGCCGCACCAGAGGGGTTGTTCTTTATATTTGGGGGGAGGGGAGGGGAGGAATACAAAAAGACAATTAACTTATGGGTTTTTACGCCGCGCCGAGGTTGTCTTTTATTTGGGGGGAGGGGGAGGGGAGAATACAAAGACAGTAAACTTAGGGTTTTTACGCCGGGCCAGTCGTTGTCTTTATATCGGGGGGGAGGGAGGGGAGAATACAAAGACATTAACTTACGATTTTTACGCCGCGCCAGAGGTTGTCTTTATAGGGGGGCTTTGGGGGGAGGGGAGGGGAGAATACAAAGACATTAACTTACGGATTTTAACGCCGCGCCAGAGGTTGTCTTATATTGGGGGGAGGGGAGGGGAGAATACAAAGACATTAACTTACGGGTTTAATACCGCGCCAGAGGTTGTCTTCATATCGGGGGAGGGGAGGGGAGAATACAAAGACATTAACTTACAGGTTTTTACGCCGCGCCAGAGGTTGTCTTTATATCAGGGGGGATGGGGAGGGGAGAATACAAAGACATTAACTTACGGGTTTTTACGCCGCGCCAGAGGTTGTCTTTATATTGGGGGAGGGAGGGGGAGGGGAGGGGAAGAATACAAAGACATTAACTTACAGGTTTTTTACGCCCGCCGCCAGAGGTTGTCTTCATATTGGGGGGGAGGGGAGGGGAGAATACAAAGACATTAACTTACGGGTTTTTACGCCGCGCCAGAGGTTGTCTTTATATCAGGGGGGAGGGGGAGGGGAGAATACAAAGACATTAACTTACAGGTTTTTACGCCGCGCCAGAGGTTGTCTTTATATCGGGGGAGGGGAGGGGAGAATACAAAGACATTAACTTACGGGTTTTTACGCCACGCAGAGGTGTCTTTATATCGGGGGGAGGGGAGGGGAGAATACAAAGACATTAACTTACGGGTTTTAACGCCGCGCCAGAGGTTGTCTTTATATGGAAGGGGGAAGGGGAGGGGAGAATACAAAGACATTAACTTACGGGTTTTTACGCCGCGCCAGAGGTTGTCTTCATATCGGGGGGAGGGGAGGGGTGAATACAAAGACATTAACTTACGGGTTTTTACGCCGCGCCAGAGGTTGCCTTTATATCGGGGGGCTGGGGGGGAGGGGACGGGAGAATACAAAGACATTAACTTACGGGTTTTTATGCCGCGCCAGAGGTTGTCTTCATATTGGGGGGGAGGGGGGAGGGGGGGGGAGAATACAAAGACATTAACTTACGGTTTTTACGCCACGCCAGAGGTTGTCTTATATTGGGGGGAGGGGAGGGAGAATACAAAGACATTAACTTACGGGTGTTTTTACGCCGCGCCAGAGGTTGTCTTTATATTGGGGGGGAGGGGAGGGAGAATACAAAGACATTAACTTACGGGTTTTTACGCCACGCCAGAGGTTGTCTTTATATTGGGGGGGGGAGGGGAGAATACAAAGACATTAACTTACGGGTTTTTACGCCGCGCCAGAGGTTGTCTTTATATCAGGGGGGGGGGGGAGGGGAGAATACAAAGACATTAACTTACGGGTTTTAACCGCCGCCGCCAGAGGTTGTCTTTATATTGGGGTTGGGGGGGAGGGGAGGGGAGAATACAAAGACATTAACTTACGGGTTTTTACGCCGCGCCAGAGGTTGTCTTTATATTGGGGGGGAGGGAGGGGAGAATACAAAGACATTAACTTACAGGTTTTAACACCTCGCCAGAGGTTGTCTTTTATATTTGGTGGGAGGGGAGGGGAGAATACAAAGAACATTAAACTTACGGGTTTTTTACGCCGCGCCAGAGGTTGTCTTTATATGGGGGGGGGGGGAGGGGAGGGGAGAATACAAAGACATTAACTTACGGGTTTTAACGGCCGCGCCCAGAGGTTGTCTTTTACTATCGGGGGGGAGGGAGGAGAGAACTAAACCAAAGACATTAACTTACGGGTTTTCACCGCCGCGCAGGGAGTTGGTTCTTATATCGGGGGGGGAAAGGTGAGCGGGGGGGAGGGAGGAAGATTTTACCAAAGACATTACTACGTTTTTAACACCGCGCAGAGGTTGTTCTTGTTATTTTTATTTGGTTGGGGGGAGGGGAGGGGAGAATACAAAGACATAACTTAGGGTAACACGCCGCCAGAGGTTGTCTTTTATATGGGGGGGAGGGGGGAGGGGAGGGGAGAATACAAAGACAATTACTTAGGGTTTTTTAAACCGCCGTGACAGGAGGGTGTTTCTTTATATCGCGGGTTTTTAGACCGCAGGGGGGGAGGAATACAAAGAACATTTTAAATACTGGTTATACCGCCGCCGCCAGGGGGTAGGTGGTTCTTTTATTTTGGAGGTGGGAAGAAATCTATTTTATTTTTTTCTTTTTTTCAACTTTTTCTTGAATGGCGTCGGTAAGTGTTTTTTGACCTTGCCCCAAATATTGGGCTTCTTCTTATGCAATGGAAAAGATGTCTTTTGGTTTGGTCTGGGGTGAGTTTTGTGTCTTTTCTTTTTCACTAACTTTGGCTTCAGTGGTCCCGGGCAGGAAATTCTGATATTACGGAAAAACTTGCGAATGTATTTTAATCCAAATTTTTCCTTCCATCTTCGTCCCGACTCTTTGCCTCTCAGAGCCTCTTCCAGCTCCTCCGTCAACTCCTGCAGTGTCGGTCTATCTTCGACTCTTTCAGACTTTGCTCTGTTCGCAAGAGCAATGGCTTTTCGTCTGGGCCAGATAAACATGTCTAAGATTGAGCCCATCATTACTCCGATCGAGTAAACATCTGCTTTTGGACATAATGGCTCATCACTTTTAGCCTCAGGGGACAGCCAAAAGAGCCATCGGAACGTCTCTGAGTTATTGATATCCATAAGTCTCTCTCCTATTTCTTTTGATAGGCCGAAATCGATGAGACTGAACTCCTTCGTGCCCCTGTCGTAAATGATGTTATCTGCTTTGATGTCGTTGTGCACAATAGATTTATTGTGCACCTCTTGTATCTTGTGGCAGACTTGCTTAAGGGCCTTCAACAGGAAGTCTTGCCCGTATTTGATATCTCGTATCACGTCTTCCATCGTGCAGTCTCCTACCATGGACATAACGCACCGCTGCTTGGACGTGGCCAGAAGTTTCGGGGCTCCTCCTGCCCCGTTCAGGTACGCCAAGATTTGTAGCTCCTCCAGTGGTAACTCGCCCCCCTTGGTTGTCTTCATCACACAGTGCTCCCCGTTGAACAGAACGATGTCTGTCCGTCCGTTGAATCCCTCGCCTAAGAAATTCACCAGCTGGACTTGACGCAGGAGAGACTCCTCGGAGATGAAGTTAATTTCCACGTCCTTGTAAATCGGCTCGATTCTTCTGTGTTCCTCTTTGAGCGGTTCATTTTCCACGTCCTTATAAATCGGCTCGATTTTTCTGTGTTCCTTTTCAAGCGGTTCATATTCAGCTTGGAGGCCTTCTCGTTCATCGTCGCTTCTAAATTCATGATCTTCTAGCAATCGATGTACCTCCTCCTGAGGTTCCTCTGTTTCCTTTTGGAGATCTGCAGAGGTCTTTCGGTTTGAGCGCCTAATTCCTGCCAAATACGCACCCCCCAGAAGGGCGGCGACCAATAAAAGTACTGCCCCGGGTTTTAGGAAGTCCTTCAAACCTGGTGCAGAAGCTATACCTTCGCAGGATCCGTATGGACGTCTCAGGACAACGTTTCGTTTGTATCTCCGTAAATATTCCTTAACGAATCGAGGCAACAATGGAAGTGGTCCTCGCTCTCCCTCGTTACTTTCGCCGACTTCAACGGCGGGCAGTGGAGCAAATTTCCTCAAGAAAAGAGCCTTCTCAAGCCAGGCAGGTCCAGGGAGGCGCTTTCCTAGCTTGTCCTGGATTATATTATTATTCTCCGGAAGGAGATTCCATTCTGTACTCAGGGAACTATTTCCCTGCCAAAACACTGTACCAATTACGGATGCAGCAAAAGCAATACATTTGGATAGTAAGGTCATTTTGATCATACATGATCCGACAAGAGGTGGCGGTAAGGTATGTTGCAGGATATGACCTCATGATCCTTTTCGGGATTCCAGAGGTCTTCGGTTTTCCCGAATCCAGTCTTTCTCCGATACAAGCTTTTCCGGGTGGATTCGGAATCCTGTTGTTGAAGCCGACTCTTTCCTCGTCTCCTACATCACTCCGCAGTCTTCAAGGACAAAACTCTGAAGGAAATTATGAACATCGCCCTTTATACTACTATCTATAATTCCTCTTGGAGATATTTTAGAAAACAGGTGATTCTAGGTAGGATTTTTTCAGAGTATCATTTTCTCTGTGGTATAATTTCACACACACACACGCACATACACAAACACACACACACGCACAAAATTTGTTTTCTTCAAATTAATGATTACATACATTAATGATGTTTGCTTGGCTTTGATCTTTGGTTTGTGAATTTATTGTTTATATACATATATATACATATATATACATATATATATATATATATAATATATATATATATATGTGTGTGTGTGTGTGTGTGTATATGTATATATATATATATATATATATATATATATATATATATATATATATATATATATATATATATATACTACATTATACATATACATATACATATACATATATATATGTATATATATATATATATATATATATAGTATATATATATATATATAATATATATATATATATATATATATATATATATATATATATATATATATATAAACAATCATTCACAAACCAAGATCAAAGCCAAGCAAACATCATTAATGTATGTAATCATCAATTTCAAGAAAACATATATGTATGTGTATATGTATCTATATATTATATATATATATATATACATATACATATACACACACACACACCACACACATATATATATATATATATATATATATATATATATATATATATATATATATAACTGAATATCACAGGAAAATAATAGGTAGAAATCCAAGCGCTTTCGTCTTTAGTAAGACATTGTTAAGAAACGAATGAAATACAGTTGGAAAAAAAGTTATCACGTAAACATAAAAGGTCACGAATCCCAGATGGTTAATTGTCAAAAGGGTAAAAATCAAAGAAATAATCCAGTATTCTCGATCTTATTGTATACCTGATAACTTTCTTTCTAACTACTTCATTCGTTCCTTGACAATGTCTTAGTAAAGACGAAACCGCTTGATTTCTGCCTATCATTTTCCTGTAGTATTAGCTTATTTAAATGAACTCAGCTGCATCTACTGTGATTTTTTAAGCATATATAATACACACATGCATATATATATATATGTATGTATATATATATATATATATATATATATATATATATATATATATATATATATATATATGTTTTCTTCTAACTTAAAAAAGAATTAACAATAAGTATTTAAAATGAAAATTGTTAAAAAAAAAATATGGTTTTGATGTTGGGAAGACATTATTGTTATGGTATATATATATATATATATATATATAATATATATATATATATATATATATATATATATATATATGTGTATATCTATATATATATAGAGTCTCACTTTAGCAACTCAACTGTAAAACAATTTGCCAGTTTATGTTTCAATGGTCACAAATAATGTTAAAAAATGTGCCATAAAGATGAAGATATTTTACAAATCAATCATACGTCCACTTTGATTGACTTGTGCACAATACCACGCCACTTTCGATACAGTATTCACACGCATGCGCACATCAAGCTGTCTCCAGAGTTCTATTTTGAACGGCCAGATTAGAAGTGTCTCCCCCTCGATACCATAAACAATAATGTGTTTGTGTGAAACCTTCAAAAAAAAACACCCGTGAAAAAAAAAAAAAAAAAAAACCTTAACAAACCTTTCCTTTTAATGGAAGGGGAGAGGGGAAAAACGATTTACAAATAGAAATTAAGGTAAAATTCGTTGAAACCACAGCGGGAAAATAGAAAGGGTTGTGGGGGGCGGGGTGGGGCACTAGGAAACATGGTTTCCACCTCAAATCTAATGGCAAAATGATAGAACATCTGGGATTTAGTTTGGGAGGGGCGAAGGTATCTCGATCTGGGTCACAATGCGGAGACAAATGAATGAACAGATGATGAGAAGTAGTTTGTTGAATCAAGCACTAAGCTATTTTCAGCTCCTAAGCTTATCACTAAACCATTCCACCCTTATGGCAGTGAAAAGAGGGAGTTGGAGTGGTTGAACAGCAAGATAAAGACATCCCCAGTACAAATAAGGTCAAGTAAATGGATATAAAGTTAAAAATGATAATCAGATGCAGGAGGTAGATGGACGAAAGAGAAAATGTGCCGAAGTGAGGGATGCTGCAAATACCTTTTGATGACGCCTAAGTGTCAGTTTCTGACCGAAATCTTATTTCATTTCATCTAACCTGTTGTATCATATCAGCTATGTCATCCAAAAGAAATATTATTTAATGGTGCGCTCTTTTTCCCATAATGCAAAACAGAGAGAGCGTCGAACGACCTCAAAGGTCCCAGTGCTTGGCCTCTGGCCTAGATTATATTTTAAATTCATGAATGATGGTTACACCTCAGTATGAAAGTTAACAAACAGCACACAGAAAAATATATCAGACTTCATATTGGATTGTTGTGATACATTCGAGAACTTCAGTATGATTAAAATGGGTAAAAATTATTCGCATCGTTTAATTCATTTCAGTTCAGGTATTTCTAGATGGGTCTCACTACGCCAGAAAGCTATGAATCAGTTACTGGCTTAATCACCCAATTAGTCTTTATTTCATCTGTATTTCTTTTTATTGAACACAACGTCCAACAGTTGCATTTTCTTAACTAATTTATTTCATCCGTATTTCTTTTTATTGAACACAAAACATCGAACAGTTGTATTTTCTGAACTAATTGATTACATCCGTATTTCTTTTTATTGAACTCAAAACGTCGAACAGTTGTATATTCTAAACCAATTGATTTCATCTTTATTTCTTTTTATTGAACACAAAACGTCGAACAGTTGTATATTCTAAACCAATTGATTTCATCTTTACTTATTTTATTGAACACAAAACGTCGAACAGTTGTATATTCTAAACCAATTGATTTCATCTTTATTTCTTTTTATTGAACACAAAACGTCGAACAGTTGTATATTCTCAACCAATTGATTTCATCTTTACTTATTTTTATTGAACACAAAACGTCGAACAGTTGTATATTCTAAACCAATTGATTTCATCTTTATTTATTTTTATTAAACACAAAACGTTGAACGGTTGTATTTTCTTAACTAATTTATTTCATCTTTATTTCCTTTTATTGAACACAAAACGTCGAACAGTTGTATATTCTGAATTAATTTATTCCATCTGTATTTCTTATTGTTGAACACATAGCGTCGAATAGTTGTATTTTCTGAATTAATTGATTTCATCTGTATTTTTTTTATTGAACACAACGTTAAAAAGTTGTATTTTCTGAACTTATTTATTTCATATGCATTTTTTATTGAACACAAAACGTCGAACGGTTCCTAGTGATGCCTGATAATATCCTATCGAGATAAAGAAAGAAATGTATGAAAATCCATTCACGTGCGTATATTGTCCACTTAGAGACAGGAGGCGGTGATCAGGAGATGAAGAAATACAGTCAGTAAAGAAAAGAACAATAAGACACAGTAAGACTTAATCCCGAGGGAAAAGGACTTAGGCTTACGAGGATGAGTAAGGGACCATTAAGCCTTTTAATGACACCTTCAACTGTAACATATTAACAGAGTAATCCTAGTTTATGCTTAAGTGCTTAAGGAGAAAATCCCAGTATTTTAGCAACGATGACGGTTGTAAGGTAACTGGAGACCATTCAGAATGGGTATTCAGCGTCCATCTCTGAGGATATGTAAGGAGCTTATGCAAGGAACTTGCAAAAATGAATACCAAGACGACAAGGTAAAAAGAGAAGACAAAATTAAAGATGTGTTATAGAAACTAGGAAGTCATTTAGGATTTTATAATGAGGATGACATGAATTTCGAATGAATGTCCTTACGTGAACTGTAGATTTGGACAATGTCTTATGATGGGCGTCTGAAATAATGTTATAAAGTAGTCATTCATTTACGTGCGTACTCCGGGAAAAAGAAAAATTTTTATGTGCCTTTAAATGAATAGTTTTTTTTTCCTCATAAATTTCATACCTTAAAGTATTTGAACCCAGAAATAATTTTTGCCTTATCTTTCTGGGAAGTTTACTGCTTTTGGAACTTTTTCATGAGTAATTGACTAGCCAGTCACTAGAAACAAATAGCTGGGCAAATAAATCCTCAGTCATTTCATTTTCATTACGTTCAGCGCAATTATGTTTTTATCTCTCTCTCTCTCTCTCTCTCTCTCTCTCTCTCTCTCTCTCTCTCTCTCTCTCTCTCTGAGGCACAGACGTAAACTAATAAATAGTTCTCAGATGTAAAAACCTAACAGCTGCACATTCTTCACATAGGTAAAGCAACGTGTATAGCTTTACAATAACGACACCAAGAATAAATACCACGAAACTGACGTAATAGAGGGTAAAGACGACCTGCCTGTCGGAATCACAAAGCGGCGGCGAAAGAAGCTTAAAACCGAAAATATTTCCAGGCGCAATGTTCTTGGAATAGGTTATCCAAATCCTTGATCTTATAGAACAAGAATATTTCGGCCGCTGGGTATGAAGGAACCTGGATTATACGGTGCTTGGTTCGCTTTTATCGATGTGGCAAAACGGCTTAGCGAACTTAACACTCTGAAATGCTCACACAGAATTTCGGTCTCTCTCTCTTCTTCTCCTCTCTCTTCTCTTTTTTTTTTTCTCCCCTTTCCCTCTCTCTCTATCTCATCCCTCCATAAACCCCTCTTTTTTTCGTTTTATCATAACCTTAATTTTTTTCTTTTTAGCAAACCTTGATTTTTTCTTTGTCATATACCTTATTTTTTTTTTATCATAAACCTTGTATTTTTTTATGAAACCTTTTTTATTTTTTACTTTTATAAAACCTTATATTTTTTTTATCAAACCTTGTTTTTTTTATTTAGAAAACTTTGATTTTTTAGATTTTATAAAGCCTTGTTATTTTCCTTCCTAATTTTTTTAAATATATTTTTTGTTTTTTTCCTATGTATGATAAACCTTGTTTTATTTCTTTTTATCAAAACGCTTTTTTTCTATTATGAGACTTGTTTTTTCTGGTTTTTGTCGTAAACCTTGTTTGTTTTCTTTTTATCATAACCATTACTTTTTTCTTTGTATCTAGCCTTGTGTTTTCTTGTCGACGAAAACTACTTCATTTTATCTTAACCCTTCTTTTTTTATCATATGCCTTGTTTATTCTTTTCGTCGTAAACCATGTTTGTTTTCGTTTCACCATAACTCTTCTTTGTTTTATTTCACCATAACTTCTTTTTGTTTCTTTTATCCACCTTTGATATACCACAGAGAAGCGCGGGTTCAGACGCACTTTCGGACACCGGATCATATTCATTGCAGTTGGTCGCGAATGTTCCAGGATTTCGTGTACCTGGATTTGGCTCTGTTCCCAATAATTCCAGGCTCGTCTCCATGTTGTCTTTATGAGATTGGTGTATGTCGTCGCTGGCCCATTGCCCGGCAGTGAGTATTTCGAATGTGTTTTATAATTTATGCTTAATTTTCTGTTCGTTACGTAGAAAGAGTCCTACAATAATGTGAATTATATCAGCTGGTTCATGCAGGAACGCAAATATATGTTTGTATATATATATATTATATATATATATATATATATATATATATATATATATATATATATATATATATATATATATATATATTGTTTTATATATATGTATATATATATATATATATATATATATATATATTATATATATATATAATATATATATATATATATATATATATATATATATATATATATATATATATATATATATATATTGTGACGAAGTGCCAAGTATCTGGTTACTACACTTACCATTCATTAATTGATACCTCACAAAAGCCAGACATCTGAACCCTCATCACAGGTACTAAACGACTGAATACTCTAAGAGCAACAGTGATCCCTTAACAACTTACCAGTATTGCAGAAAATCAGACTAAGTCCGTCAAAACAAGTATGAGGTAATCTTGTAAGTAATTAAATTAATCAAAGGGCATCACTCCATCAACAACTTTAAAGTATAAGAAATATCAAATCTGAAATCTAAGTTACGAGTGACCATTCAATAAGTACGAAATCGTTACGTTACTTTAAAATAAAAAATGCTATGCGATGGAGAGAGAGAGAGAGAGAGAGAGAGAAGAGAGAAGAGAGAGAGAGAGAGAGAGAGAGATGTGAACGCTTCGAGTATCTAAGATGCAATGAAAAACTTCTCCCTTACGGAAGCTGGACTGGAGACGACACAAAACGTTTTGAGACACAATTCTTCCAGAAGTTTCGAAATCTTACGCAATTTTACAAAGAAATGTGAAATGTGCACGTGGCACTCGGCAAAGGACATACGCGTACGAGACCAGTGTGTTAAAAAAAAGACACGTACTCGACTCGATCGATCGAAGCAGAAGTCCCTTATCATACGTGCATGACAGACTCCCAAAACAAAACGAAGACTCGAGCTCTCTTATTAAACATGTTGACAGATTTTGAAAAACTTTAACTTTACTTTGAACGGACAAAGATATTCTCTCTCTTTTCTAACATTTTCGACGTTATATATTCTTTTACATTATGTAATGCAGAATCTGAACACACATTTAAAACATCCTATCTCTAAGCTATTTAGGAATCTGAAAAAGATGTTTGCCCAAAATCTTATGCACAATATTTTATACAGTCAAAGAGGGGATATATGCATTTTGACAGTAGCAATATATATATAATATATATATATATATATATATATATATATATATATATATATATATATATATATATATATATATATATATATATATATATATATATATATTATATATATATATATGTATATATGTATATATATATGTATAGGACCTTTCCTAGACAGTGACCACCAGCAAAGTAGGGGATTGTTATCTAGGACTAATACTTCTATGGGGGGTCATTACCGATATGATATATAGTCTTTTTTATGTTTTTACGGTCATCCCAATGGATTTTTAC
>NC_087206.1:8102304-8129804 GCF_015104395.2 Macrobrachium nipponense
ATATATATATATATTATATATATATGAGTCTTTATTACATCACCGTGATTCACATACATGCATTAAGCCACAAATGTCCTTTAACATCCAATTCGCTCTACCTCGGAATTAATCATTTTCATGTATGTTAACCGAAGGGGAATTTTTTAGCTGAAAATAATTTCGTCCTCTCGTGGATCCGAACCAGCGGACTGAGGAGAAATCAGGACTTCAGTCACTATACCGAATTTTGAAATATATGTTTTACTTACAGAAATGGTTCTGTAGCAATTTGTTGGAAAGGAAATTGTTCCAGTAAAATATAAAATCTGGGCAATCAAATTTCTTTTTCGCTCTTTCGCTCCCATTAGCAAGTTTGGATACTTGCGTCATTGAGGATCTAGAGTGATAGAGTTCATAAGGAGTTATGTAAATGGTTGTTGTTGTATGTCATTATTTAGATCTGCAGTAACTACATTAAAAAGGAGTTTATTGGAACATACAAAATAAAAACTCAAAATATGACTGACGTTAAAGATGTGATAAGCATCGAGGATATGTTTACACATCTATATTTTTATTTTGGATTTTCAGTAATAGTAGCATGAAGGTGCCTGCTTAATTATTAGTGTTTTTGTTTACTTATTCTATCTTTTAACAGTTGCACATAACCATATTTTTATTGTTGTATTGACCGTTTTATATTGGCCCTTACTGGTGATTTCATATTTTTAAAAATTTCTTTATATATTTGTTGCTTCTTATTTGTTAATTATGATTGCAGTGTGATTCATTACAGTCTTCTACAATGAATTATGATTAGTTTTTTAATCATAATTAAAATTAGACAAACGTACATTGTCGTACATGATTTAATATTCCATTATATTAAAGTAACGGTAAAAACAGTAGAGGATCGGGGAACGTAACAAAAATAAGAATATGCGATTTCTCCCAGCTAACCTTTTGTGCGCCTACCAGTGTATTGATCACAGAAATTTTCAATGTTTTTAATAATGAGTCTTAATGTTTGTGACTAGTTAAACCAAGACGTGGTGTATGTTACAAAAAAACAGAATAATAAAAAACGGAATATTGTAAGACCTGGTGCAGCTTTGGAAAAAAAATAAAAAGAAAAAACACCAGCAACTTTCATCTGAGCCCACTTGTACTTCTGTTAAATTTTTATCAATGTTCAGACCAACACTTAGTGCAGCTTAGGAGAAATAAAATTTAAAATCACAATTTTCATCCAAGTCATCATGCTCAAGTTGATTTCTTATCATGAGTCAGACACAGACCTGTTGCTAGAAAGAAATAAAAAAAAATTATCATAAAAAAAAATTAAATTTTCACCCAAGTCGTCATTTGCAAGCAGGTATCTCCCGAGACATGATTATAACCTAATTCCAAGAATGTCGCTTCATATGCAAAGTAGAATCCATCTCCTAATTGCCTCTGCTGACGCCAGCATGATAAACAGTGTGCCAGCAATTACTGTGTGTTTTCCTTCCCTTTTGTTGTAAGTGAGGCGCGCAGTTATTGTACTCTTGCTACTTCCAACGCTTCGCTTTGCTACTTTCTTCTTGTTTCATTTTTAGTTTTTAATTTATTGATTTATGTTTTCTTTATGAATAAGTGATATCTTCTGTGTATTTCCTATTACCTTTTGTTACTTCTTTCTAATGAACACCGTATTCTTTAGAAGCTTGACTTTCAAGGCAATGGCACCGGTGGCTTGTTCCATAGGAATATGTTTCATGATAATATAATGATAATAATAATTGTGTTGTTGCTTCTTCATAATAATAATAATTGTGTTGCTGCTTCTTCATAATAATAATAATTGTGTTGCTGCTTCGTCTACTGTAATAATTTTATCTTTAGTATTTATTGAAATTAGTTTGTCGAATAACTGGTTATTTATGAGTATGGTTCGTTTTCTGAATAATAATAATAATAATAATAATAATAATAATAATAATAATAATAATAATAATAATAATAATAATAATAATAATAATAATAATAATAATAATAAAAATGGATAAGTATCAAGATCTGAAAATAAAAATAAGAGGGATATGGGATATGCCAGTGGAAATTGTACCCATAATCATAGGAACACTAGTCACGATCCCAAGATCCCTGAAAAGGAATCTAGAAAAACTAGAGGCTGAAGTAGCTCCAGGACTCATGCAGAAGAGTGTGATCCTAGAAGGAGGACTGTGATAGAGCAAAAAAAAAAAAATAATAATAATAATGATAATAATATTTGTGTTGTTGCTTCGTCTACTGTAATAACTTGATCTTCAATATTTATTGAATTTATTGTGTTGAATAACTGGTTCTTTATGAATATGGTTCATCATGATAATAAGAGTGTTGTTGCTTCGTCTACGTAGTAATTAGAGCTTCAGTATTTATTGAAATTATTTGGTTGAATAACTGGTCCTAATAATAATAATAATAATAATAATAATAATAATAATAATAATAATAATAATAATAATAATAATATAATAATAATAATAATGTTGCATCGTCTACGTAGTAATTTGAGCTTCAGTATTTATTGAAATTAGTTTGTTGAATAATTGATTCTTTATGATCCAATTGGTTTTGAATCGAGAAAACCTTTAATTTCTCTTAAAAAGCTTTTGAGTGCCCTGTTATCCAAAGTTTACTGTTATATGCACGTATTCCCAGATCTCATACACATAAATGAAATGACATACGGGTAAAAAAAAAATATTAGATTACTTTTCTTAAACATCTCATCATTAGGACTTGACGACAATATTTAATGCGATGTAACTCAAGGTAATGTTTATCTGAAGATTATGGTTAGAAAAGAACTTCACTAATACCGGAGAGATTCTCTCTCTCTCTCTCTCTCTCTCTCTCTCTCTCTCTCTCTCTCTCTCTCTCTCTCTCAGCTTCATGCTTTGTATCGTTTGCTTCTTCTCCGCCTTCGACTTTCTCTTGGAATTTTCTTCGCTTCTCAAACATCCACTTTGGGTTTTATATATCACGAGAAAACCTCAAAATTGCCAATTTCAGCTCCACATCAACTTTGACATTAAGCCCCTCGACATCAACCAGTATAAGTCCCTCTTCACCTTGTTATTATTCTAAAGATGATATGCTGACGACTTCAAGATACATTTCAATCCATGTTCATACACATATGTCATTAACTAATATACCAGTTTATTCTCGTCTTTACGTATGTTAGCTGTGTCAAGATGAAGGAAATCACCGCAACAGTTCATAAATGACTGCTTTCAAGCCCGTAGTAGCATAGTTAACACTGTTATATACGAGATTTATGTGCTGTAATTCTCAGTGTTTACTGAGTCACTGTTATGAAAGGTGAGTTACCAGTTCTGTTTACATCTGTATCAACATTGTCTTTCCCAGTACTTATTTTCATTCCGGATTTGCTTGTTTTTATGAAAGCCCTCCCGGTTGACGCCAGGCGCTCATAACGATGAATCAATGTTTTAGACAAGATTGAAACTTTTTATAGATTATATGCTTCTTGTCATAGTGTAGTTGATATTATTACTAAAGAAACATTCTGAATTTTGATAAGCATATATGTGTATGTATATATATATATATATATATATATATATATATATATATATATATATATATATATATATATATATTATGCTTATGCTTCTTGTCGTAGTGTAGTTGATGTTATTACAAAAGAAACAATCTGGATTTATTAGTTAGTATTATATATATATATATATATATATATATATATATATATATATATATATATATATATAAGCGAATCCCACAGGAAAATGATAGTCAGAAATCCAAGCGCTTTCGTCTTTACTCAGACACTGTCAAGGAGTACAAAAAGTACAATTGGAGAGAAAGGTCTCAGGTACAAAACAAGATCAAGAATACCATATGGTTAATTGTCAAAAGGGTAAAAATTAAAAGGGATAATCCAGGATTATCGGATATCACACGGTCACAAACGTAAACAGATTTGACCCTAACCGAAATTACAAAGTATCTTTACAGTCCAAAACATGTAAAAACTGAATATATTAATTTTGTTGCTTATATTTATCTACAACTTTTTTCATTATGAAAGCATCAAGTTTAAATAAACCAATACTTAAATTTAGAACATTTCTATTATTTGACTTGATAAAACAAGATTCAATGATATTCCTTTTAACTGTGTCATTACATGGGACTAAGGCTCTTGCTTGACTCCAGTTAATAGGATGGTCTAAATCTCTCATATATACGAATAATGCATTCGATATTTGCCCAGTTCTCACAGAATATTGATGTTGCTTGAGACGTTGTGAAAGAGATTTACCGGTCTGTCCGTAATAGACTTTATCGCACTTTTTGCAAGTAATTTCATATATGCAGCCTGGAAGATCTTTAGAAGAATTTTTGATTACTAAACTCTTGACATTAATATTACTGAAAACAACATTTATGTTAAAAGGCTTTAAAATTCTAGGAATATCTAAAAACCTTTCATCATAACGTAATTTTAGAATGTTATGCTTACTAAATTCAAGTTTGTCATTAGTTGAATAAAATGTTTTTCTAGCTCTTTTCCATGCCACATCTACAAAAGTCCTTGAGTATTTAAGTTTCAATGCAATATCATAAATAGTTTTAATTTCAGCGTCAATAAACTGCGGGCTACAGACACATAAAGCCCTTAGGAACATCCCAGAAAAAACAGAGAATTTAACATTTTGATGGTGATTGGAGCAGTAATGAACAAAAGAGGCAATATTAGTTAATTTTCGAAAGACTGAAAAGGTGAAATTTCTATCATTTCTATGGACAGTTACATCAAGAAAATTCAAATTACAATTTCTTTCTTCCTCTACAGTAAATTTTATAGAAGGGACTAAATTATTGAGATTATTAAGGAATTCCTGGAGATTTTCGTGAACTGGCCAAATACAGAAGATATCATCCACATATCTAAACCAAATAACTTTTTGGGGCAAAATTCTTGGTAAGAGTTTTGTCTCAAAAAATTCCATGTAAATATTGCTAAGGACAGGAGATAAGGGATTACCCATAGCCATGCCAAACTTTTGTACAAAAAATTCCCCATTGAAACAAAATTTACTATCTTTGATACATAACCTTATGAGACTAATGAGGTTTACTACACTTAAGGGAATGTCATGACATTCTAATTCCTCCTCCAAATATTCAAGTAAGTCATCTACAGGCACTTTTGTAAATAAAGAGACAACATCAAAACTGACCATATTAAAATCATAATTCAAATTTAAACTATTCAATTTGTTTATTAAATCAACATTGTTTTTAACATTAGTGTTAGAAATGTTTCCTACCAAAGGAGTAAGAATTTTTACAAGCCATTTAGATAAATTATACGTAACTGAGCCCACTGAACTAATGATTGGTCTGATAGGGTTATTGATTTTATGTGTCTTGACTAAACCATACATATAAGGTAGGGAGGCGCATTGCGGTGTAAACTGTTTAATTAAATGGTCCAAGCCCTTCAAAATGGATTTAATTTGTTTATTAAAATGGGAGTTCACTGTCTGTGTAGGGTCAGACCTCAGTTTCGTATAAGTATCAGTATCATTTAGCAATGTCATTATTTTACTTATATAGTCACTTTTATTCATTATTACCACTGCTTTTGTCATTTTCACTGTTTCGTCTTCTTTAATTTTCTTAAAAGCCTAGAGAAATCTCACGGGTACATTAGGGGGAGAAGGTTTACTCATAGCACCAAACACAATACCTTTACTACTCCAATCACCATCAAAATGTTAAAATTCTCTGTTTTTTCTGGGATGTTCCTAAGGGCTTTACGTGTCTGTAGCCCGCAGTTTATTGACACTGAAATTAAAACTATTTATGATATTACATTGAAACTATTACGGACAGACCGGTAAATCTCTTTCACAAATCTGTTTAAGTTTGTGACCGTGTGATATCCGATAATCCTGGACTATCCCTTTTAATTTTTACCCTTTTGCCAATTAACCATCTGGTATTCTTGATCTTGTTTTGTACCTGAGACCTTTCTCTCCAATTGTACTTCATTAGCTCCTTGACAATGTCTGAGTAAAGACGAAAGTGCTTGGATTTCTGACTATCATTTTCCTGTGGGATTCGCTTATTTATGAAGTCACGTGCATCTACTGTGATTTTTTAAGCATATAATATATATATATTAGATATATATATATATATATATATATATATATATATATATATATATATATATATAGTATATATATATATATATATATATATATATATATATATATATATATATATATATATATATATATATATATATATATATATGTATATATATATATTCAATATATATATAAATTATATATATATATATTATATACTATATATATAATGTCTATTATAATGAATGTATGTATTAGTGTACGTGAGTGTGTAACTGTATGTTAGAATATAAAGTATGTATGTATTTCCACTGGTGTGTTTAATGAAACACACATTTAGCGAATGTTCTGGAGAGGTAGCCTACTTTAAAAATAATAGCGCATGTTTCAGAAAGTGGAGATGCAGACAAAGCAGCTTAGCGCTCAACCTAATTACCGCGATTTTCGGGAGAACGTAACCGGATGGAGCTAACTAATGAATCCGAAAGTAGATTAAAAAATTTTCATAATTGACGAAGCTAATTCGGTTTTCTTGAAGGCTTCCGGCCGTCGCAGTCTGACGGGAGAGGATAAACCAGTGTTTTGAAACAGCCTTTCTTTTGCGCGAAGTCTGAGATTCTGCTGTTTCGTTCATAGTTACGAATAATTTCGCTGTTTGAAATGATGTAGGAAAGATTTACGCAGTTCAAATCTCAGCACCTCGCCCAGTGCACAGTAGGCATTACTAATGGTTCATTGCGGCGTCCATCCGACCTGCAACTTCATTCCGTTTTCATTCCTTTTATCTATACCTCCGTTCATATTTTCTCTTCCATCTTACTTTCCTTAACCCTCTCCTAACTCACTGCGAGGTTTAACTCCTGTTACACCTCGATAACACTCTTCCACTCCAAATTTACTGTCAGTGCTGAATAACCCTGTAGGTCCCAGCGCTTATCCTTTGGCATAATTTTTATTTTGTATTTTTAATCTCGTTCAATTTACGAATTTTCGCATTTCTATTGTCATAAGTCTAAAAAAACTTAAAAATTAGGACTGGAGTCGTGTGGTGTCGTAATTATTGGAAATTCTTAAAAAAAAATTGTAAGTTTTCGTGGCATAGTTATTTTGAACAATTAAATCATATTTGTCAAGGTTTTGCGCTTTTCCATTTTGTGTTCCCACGAGTGGTTAAGACATAAATCATCAAACAGCTGGAAAAATTGGTATACAAAATTCACTGTATATTAGGATACCTTTTCAAAATTACACAATTCGAACTTTATTCACGCGAGAAAATCGGTTTGTATATGCAAAAGATCTGTCCTTTTCTATCAATCGCTAATTGTATACTGTCTACCATGGATAACAATATGTCAGTCGATTTTGAGTTGGTCAAAGCACTCATCTTGTTTCATTGGATATTCCAATCATGGAATATCCAAATAATCAACGTTTTTGACATCATACAAATAGCTCAAAAGTTCATTTGATTTCAATACTTGGCATTTTCTGGTAGAAATGACAACAGTGGCTCAAATAATTAGGAAATCGCCAATATTTATTATACTGAGCTTGGCAGAATTAATAGAAATGTAAAATTTCTGGTTTTCATGAAGTTAATACGTTGAACAGGAATGGGAAATGGAGTCTGGAATAACTATGAAATTGGCGTGGTAGAAAAGTGAGTTGATTAATGGCTACCAGTGTCTCTTGCCTTTTTTTAAATTTGCCTGAATTCTGTTTTCATAGCTTACAATGTCATTATTTTTTTCTAAAAGCTACTTTCCCCTTTTCTCCTTCCTGAGAAAATGGATGGGGATGAAAGTAAGAAACCCTTAACCCTTGATAGCCGTTAAGGAATTAGACCCAAATACGTATGAGTTTTATTCGGGCTAAATATATCACAAAGGAATCCACACATTTTATATATATCTTATATAGAAATTTCATAAAGTTCGTATGCGCACTTGTGACGTCAGTCATCTCCTCTAGAGGGCCTTAACTTTTCACGAGAACTATGCGGCTGTGCATTGCAGTTTGCAAGGTCGTCAACTTCCAATTGAAAATTCATATTAATGATCTGCCAACGATACTTCTATTATACTTGGGAGGAATATAGCAATGCCTGTAAACTTCAAATTTTCTAGACTCTGTTTCGGTATCTTTTGCAGTTTTTGAAACCTTGTTGTTTTCTGACGGAAAATAAGACAAATGCTGCATTTTTTTAACAAATCGGTTTATTTAGTCGAATGACGTTCTAGCTGGTTTCTCTCATTGTGGAAATGAATCAAGAATATCACAATAGTGAGGACATAAAATACTTTTAAAAATGATTTCAAGAGAAGTAAAATTGTTTTCGTATTCACTGAATACGTCGTTCCGATTATGCATGAACTATACTCTGTTTTTTTCCATCTGTCCATCCGCCTGTGGTGTTTTTGTATGGTAACACTGCGTCCCGGGCTTTAGATAGTTACATTCAGCTTACATTCAACTATTATAATAATATTCTATTTCGAATATTAACGGTGTAATTCGCATACAGTAAATTATTAAAAACACTTTTTCAGTTTGCAAATCCTTGTTTTATTTAACCTAAAACTTACACACAGCGTAACTATCTAAAGCCCCGGGACGCAGTGTTACCATACAAAAACACCACAGGCGGGTGGACAGATGAAAAAAAAGCAGAGTATAACTATATATCATCAACGCAATTACAAATTTAGATATTGTATTTCCGTTGAGTGTTTTTCTTTAGCGCCGTTCATTACACTCAGGGATATTTATGAAAACAACAGAAAACCATTTTATTACGTAAATAAAAAAATAAAGTCTTTATAGGGAATTCCATGATATTTTCAAGCCGGATTTGTCTTGACAATAATAATAATAAGCCATTTTTAGCTGCTTCCAGAATTGGATAGAATAGGCCTATTCGTTGTTATAATGTACAGTATGTATGTATGTATGTATATATATATATATATATATATATATATATATATATATATGCATACGTACGTACATACATACAGCAATCCATGCAAATTGTGCTTTTGGTTTTGCGCTTACAAATGCATTTGTATTTACGTGCGTTCTAAAGGATTTTTCCCGTACGCATTTGAATAGGAATTTTACAACGCGTCGATTTTCTAAGCTTCTACCCCCAGAGCGTATACAGCCTTACGAAATACTACAACGCAAAGCATAGCTAATGTTCACGATCTCCCTAAAAGACCGTAACAAAATAAGAGTTAATTAATTAGTCCAGAAATGAAAAAAAAATATATTCTCTCTTCCCAAATTTTCATGATGAGTGAATATAATTAGGTTCCCGTACTGTGCGCTGCTGCGAGATGAAACACTTTTGTCCGGATGAATAAACGAAAGTTTTTGTCATAAATTCTTTCATTCCGTATTTTTTTCGGTGAGAGTTAATTGTCTACCCTCAGCGTTTATTCGTCGGATACTTTTCTAGCCTGTGCTTGCCATTGCTTTTTATAGATTGCCTTAACAGAGACCTTTCTAAAAAGAAAGATTTTTTTTTCTTTTGTGAGGCAGATATTTCCGGAGTTAATTTTGGGTACGGCGTTCACATGTGAGCTATGTATAGTTCCATTACTGATATTGTAATTGCAAAAGTATAGATTTCATTATAGATGATCTTCAGAGGGACCTTTCTGAAAGGGAAGTTTATTTTTTTTTTTTTTGTGAGGCAGATATTTCCGGAGTTACTTTTGGGTACGCCTTTCACATGTGAGCTATGTTCCATTAATGATAGTGTAATTGCAAAAGTATAGATTTTTTATAGATTATCTTCAGAGATCCCTTTCTAAAAAGAAAGTTTTTTTTCTTTTTTTTGTGGAGCAGGTATTTTCGTATTTAATTTTGGGTTCACATTTCACTGTGTGGTATATATATATAAGTTCCATTACTGAGAATGTAATTGCAAAAGCATTGTTTTTTATATTTTTATTTGATTTTTTGACTTTTACTTACTTTTTTTGTATGTATTTGCTAATTTTTTTAATGTTTTTTTTTTATTTCCATAAATAAGTGATCCCTTCTTTCTGCACACCCCATTACCTTCTGTTACCCTTTTCTAAAGAGCACCACATTCTTTGAAGCTTGAATTCAAGCCAGTGTACATGAATATGGTTTATCCTCTGAATAATAATAATAATAATTATGATAATAGTAATAATATAATAATAATGAAATAAAATTTAGGCTGCCAAGGTAAGCACCCGGGCACTTTCGGGTGTCAGCGCTTAAGGCAGTGAAAAGGGGGAGTTGGACAGCAAGGTAAAGAGATCCAGAAAAAGAAGTAGATGAATGGGACAGATCTTACTGACCATTTCTACTTCTTGATTTACTTGATATCCCAATAAGTAAATACATTATATATATGTATATATATATATATATATATATATATTTATATATATATATATATATATATATATATATATATGTGTGTGTGTGTGTGTGTGTGTGTGTGTGTGTGTGTGTGTGTAGGTGTAGGTGTATATGTATGTATATATATATATATATATATATATATATATATATATATATATATATATATATATGTATATATATATATATATATATATATATATATATATATGAAGCATAGTACTTTTACGTTTTCTTACGGTTAAAAGCCACCAAAGCATTTTTACACAATGTTTTTGATGTGTCATTGTGAGATCCGACTGACACGTAATAATAATAATATAAATAATAATAATAATAATAATAATAATAATAATAATAATAATAATAATAATAATAATAATGCAAGGAAGTATACCTCAAAATAATCTAATTTAAAGATGATTACTATTATAATTATAATAGGAGTGGGCTATATATATACATTCTCTCTCTCTCTCTCTCTCTCTCTCATAACAACTGAATGGAGACCTTTTACCAATAGACATTTTTCTCCGTATGATGGTACTGTTTTCACCCTAAATATGCGCATTTACGGCGCACATTAATGTGATGTAAACACGAGATAAACGACTGTGGAGAATTTGTTGAAAAAAAGCAGAGTGAGGATGAATATCCCCAACAGATAAAATGTTGGAAATACAATAAATGTGTGTATTTAGGTACATATATTTATATATATATATATATATATATATATATATATATATATATATATATATATATATATATATATATATATATATATATATATATATATATATATATATATATATATATATATATGTTATATACACACACGCGCGACACACACACACACACACACACACACACACACACACACACACATATATATATATATATATATATATATATATATATATATATATATATCATATACATAATCAAAAATGATATCCCAATTGAAGCATATCCGGCAATGTGACACCACTGCTTGCTTAAATAAGTGTGTCGTATTTCTTCAAGTACGTGCTATTACAAATTTGTAATTAAATGAACACAAATTAACTCGACGAAAAGGAGATTCTGCCTGAAACATGTCTAAGCTCAAAGCTAAACTTTACTTTTTATTTTTATTTATTTTTTTTTTATGCACCAACCTTGTATATTAGTAGTGTCAATCAATTAATCTAAATTGCTGATTAAAAACGGTGCCACCTACCTGTAATTTTCATAAATAATTAATGAATATAATTAGGTTCTCTCGAAGGCTGCCAGGCAACGCCCTGTTACTATAGAGAATGAAGGGGAAAGTGTTGGAAAAAATATATATAATTTTTTTCAGTGATATTCATAATCCTTAGCTTTATGGCTTCACCCACAATCCGAATGAGGTTTTAATGTACAATTTCCTGTCGCAATAGTCAAAGGTAATTATTTATGAAATAAATCTGTAAGAATCGGTGACTCTTGACGTATGTTTAGCAGACTTTTTCTTATAAATGGTTATAGTTATTTTAGAGTTCAGTTTGGTTGGAACCTAATTTTTTTTCGCAGCACTATTTCTCTTTTTCCTACTTGAATACTTGAGTATTACCTTTGTATAAGTCAATACTGTTAGTGAAGACTATACTTTAAGACGAAGGAAGAAATTTTTGAAAGTTTTCTACAAATTATAATGTATAAAAAAATGTGGATATATTATAACTGCTTGGCAGTAATTCAAGTCTTTAACATTTAATCAGTGTTTTATTAATTCGTAAACGAGCAAACTTGTCTGTGAAAACCTTTCACTGCCGTTCGTAAGACGTTTAAGTGGTTTCTTAATCTCTTCTTAATCGTATTTATAGCATTTACCTTGACATGAACTCTAATGCATCCTAAGGGGGAATGGCTGTGAAAAGAAAAGGGGGGTGGGCGGGGGCGGGGGGGGGGGGGATGTGAATCCTCATAACTAGTGCGTGTTTATTATTGTACCCGTCTTTGGACTGTATGTCCATAAATACATACCTATACACGTGTGTATAAATCTGCGCTGGCCTGTATGTGTTTCGTGGAAATGGAAATGAAATATAAAAGTTAGGCAAAAAGCCAAGCGCTGGGCACTGAGGTCATTCAGAAATTCATTGAAAATGGAAAGCATAAAGGTTTGAAAGATGTGGCAAGGGGAAAACTTCACAGCAGCACTATGAAACAATAGTTGGGAGAGCGTGGAGAGTAAGATGAATGAAAGAGAATATGAAAGGAGGTACAGTAAAAGGAATGAAAGAGGTTGCAGCTAGGGGCCTACAGTGCAACGCGTGAGGTGAGTGCGTTTTGTGAAACGCTTGTAAAGGTATTTATTTGCAAAAGGATTAGAACGTGACCAGTATTCCATGATTTTGGCATAAAGTGAATTAGCGTATTCAAAAGTGGATTATAGTTAATTCTCAGTTTCTGGAACTTTGGCGGTTAATGAAAATAATTGGGTTCCCTGGAAGGCTTCTTGCTAACTGTGAATAATTGAAAACATTTTAGCAGTATCAATTCCATGTAATGACCCCAAGTCTATTTGTATAGCTTATCCTGCCGACCTATGTATAATGGAGTTCTTGTGTTTTTTCTTTCTTTCTCTTTTTTGCATCTAACGTAATACTCGGAATCCAAATGAAGGTTTATTTAGATGACAAGTAATTTTTATCTTTATGATTTTCTATTTATGAAAAAGCTGGCTTATGTAACTAATTATATACAATGCAATACTCAGTTAGTTTCATTGTGCGGCAACAATGCCGTGATTCACAATTATTATTATATATGTTCATTTTCATATTACAGCACTTGTAGCATATCAAACAAAAACGCTTGAATTGAAAGGTCTTCGAGGCTAAAAAGAGAATCTAAATATTTTAAACAAAAACAATATCGCTGAAGCTTCGCCACGCTTCTCAACAAACACATGGGTACGGAGGCCTCAATAATAATAATAATATTCATTCAAAAAATTATAAGGTAATGAAATAACAAAAAATATTACAGTTTAATAATGTAGAATATTTCTCAGAATGGTTCGCCGGGAAAAATAATGATTAAATTGACTGTGGAGGCTAGTTTCCTCAAAAGCTAAATCCATGAAATTGACGCGATTTTATGAGAAGGCAAAAGTCAATCTAAGTCTATGAGAATAAGCTAATGAAATAAAACAAAATTAAAGTTTATTTATGTAGAATAGTTCTCAGAATGGTTCGACGGAAAAGAAATGATTAAATTGACTGTTGAGGTTAGTTTCCCCAAAAGCTAGAGCCATGAAATTGACGCGATTCTATGAAAACGCAAAGTCGACCTAAGTCTATCAAAATAATCCAATGAAATAAAAACAAAATTAAAGTTTATTTATGTAGAATAGTTCTCAGAATGGTTCGACGCAAAAAAAAAAAAAAAACTTATTAAATTAACAGCGGAGGTTAGTTTCCCCAAAAGCCGAATCCATAAAATTGACGTGATTCTAGGAAAACGCAAAGGTCGATCGGAAAGTGACATGGACCGGATTTGGTGAATGGTGTAGTAGTCAATGGGGTATGAGGTTGAACTCCTGTAAAACGGAAACAATGTTGATCAGCAAACTTCGTACAGATTTTTCAACACCACCCGCCCCCCCCCCCCCCCCCCACCCCCACCCCCTTGCCGCCCGTGTCTGCCCTTCGGGTGGATTGGACTCGATTGGACGAGTCTGAAGCTTCAACGATTCTTGAGAGACAGCTAGTGGAAGGGTAAGAAAAGCCGCGCGACTGTTAGGTATTGTACGTAAGGCCTCACAAATTTCTAACAATCATAAAATCAGTGTAATCGGTTTTAGATAACTTTTTTCTTCCTTTACTAGAATACTGTTCTCCAATGTGTATGTCTGCTTCTGCCAGAGATTTGTCTTTTTTAGATAGAGTGGTTCGTGTTGGTGGGTTTCTTTTTTTCTAATTGTAGCAATTATGATTTAGACCAATAATTGATGGTTCTAGTTTGTCAGTTTTCCATAAGTTCGTAAAAGAAAGTGAAAATTGATGTTGTTAATTTTAGGATGAGAAACTGCAAAGATGAGTCGAAATTCACCAGAAAGAAAACACGTAGAGTATAAAACAGAAAACTGCGCACAAACGTCTACAGCGTTCCGCGAACAGCATTCTGTAGAAAGGCAAATTGTTTTGACGGTATCCAGTCTGCTTTCACTCCCCCCACCCCCCAACATGAAAATTCGACACTTATTACTATACCGATATTTTGATTTGATAATGTATAATTCAATATAAAAGATTTATAAAATATTCATAAAGCATCGGGAAATTAGCGGCTTAATTTGGCGTAACGAATGCATAGTAATTATGGCAGGAAAATATTTCGCATGCAAAAAAGTGTCAGTGTGATTAAATTAGTGTATTTTCAGCCTCACGGTGGAAGATAATTTAGCACCTACAGCTTCTCGATGATTTAGTACCCAAAGAGGTTAATTGATGTGTCCACTGCGGCAATAGAAGATGGGGTTCATAAAAAAATAAATCCAAAACAATACTGTAAAAAATACAGATCAGTATTGCCAGTAATCTAGAAGATAATGATGATTAAATAAAAAGGGTTGCCATATCCAAACCTGTAATTTCTTGATTTTCCTGCGCTTGCTTTTTTGTACCAAATTTATTCTCTCTCTCTCTCTCTCTCTCTCTCTCTCTCTCTCTCTCTCTTTGCAACAGTTATTTTTTTGATAAGAACATTATTTATTCACCTTGAATGCTGAATGCAAGGAGCTACTGGGTACGTCATATATATATATTTATATATATATAAAAAAATCTATATATATATATATATATATATAAGATATATATATATATATTATATATATCTATATGTATACAGTAGAAAAAAAATAGTTCTAATAAAGTATAGTGTATTTATTTTTATTTTCGTTGGTGAAACAAGGCTCTATTTGACTGTAGATTTTAGCACGTTTTAATTAATTGAAAAGTTAGGAATACATTATTTACAGCTTAGGCGTCCAGAGTATGCCAGAGGTCGGATCACGCCTTGTTTCTCTTTAAAGTTCCTGGAACAAATTTGCGGCCAGGAAGTGAGATAATAATAATAATAATACGCAACAATCAATAATTGCAATTATGGTCGTTTCAATTTTTAGTTGCATATAATTTTTAACATGGATTGATTTCTCGCTTCTCCGTATAGAATAATGGGCTTGATACGATGATTGTTTGATGTGGCTAAATTACGGCTGTAATGTTCGACGGTGTAATGTGATTGTCAGCCTGTTTCATTTTGTTCTAATGAAATTGCTTTCAGTGGAGAGTCTAATTCTGTAATAATAATAATAATAATAATAATAATAATAATAATAATAATAATAATAATAATAATAAACCACATAGCAAGCGAATGTCCGGCACTTGCACAGAACCAGTACAAAAAGAGGCATGATTCAGTGGCAAAAGTCCTCCACTGGAGCCTGTGCAAGAAACATCAGCTACCTTGCAGTAGTAAATGGTACGAGCACCAACCTGAGGGAGTGATAGAAAACGATCACGCAAAGATCCCCTGGTACTATGGTATCAGAACGGATAGGGGGATACGTGCAAATAGACCAAACGTGACGTTGATTGACAAAATCAAGAAGAAAGTATCACTCATTGATGTCGCAATACCATGGGACACCAGAGTTGAAGAGAAAGAGAGGGGAAAAATGGATAAGTACCAAGATCTGAAAATAGAAATAAGAGGGATATGGGATATGCCAGTGGAAATTGTACCCATAATCATAGGAACACTAGGCACAATCCCAAGATCCCTGAAAAGGAATCTAGAAAAACTAGAGGCTGAAGTAGCTCCAAGACTCATGAAGAAGAGTGTGATCCTAGAAACGGCACACATAGTAAGAAAAGTGATGGACTCCTAAGGAGGCAGGATGCAACCCGGAACCCCACACCATAAATACCACCCAGTCGAATTGGAGGACTGTGATAGAGAAAAAAAAAACAAAACTGAAAAAAAAAATAATAATAATAATGATAATAATAACAACAACTTAATCATTAATCTTATTAAGGTTACAGAAGTTCTTGCAAGTTATTTTGTAATAATAATAATAATAATAATAATAATAATAATAATAATAATAATAATAATATAATAATTATTATTATTATTATTATTATTATTATTATTATTATTATTATTATTATTATTATTATTATTGTTGTTGTTGTTGTTGAATAATGGATATATTTCCTACAAGGCAATGAGTATTTATTTTGATATTGTTAAGATGATTGATAAAAGAAATTTATCTGCAGAGGTCTTTAAGAATATTGCAACCTGAGAATGAGATTGAATATATATATATATATATATATATATTATATATATATATATATATATATATATATATATATATATATATATAATATGTGTGTGTGTGTGTGTGTGTATGTCTGTGTGTGTGTGTGTATTTGTAGGTTCCAACTGTTTTTATGACCCGTGTGAATCAATTAGTAACACCCTGGCCTGTCTTTTGGGAGACAGGGATTCGTTCCCGAAGTGAGTCAGAAATTTATATATGTATGCTTGTATACAAAAACAAGCAAATGAACTTCCACTGTATTTTGGGGTTTTTCTAAAAGTATTTTCCATAGCATCTGAGTGCCATTTAAATGATTTATTGACCTAATGGCGTTAAGCGGTTTATTTGCAATTAAAATTAAAGAGATTATCGTGGTTAATAGTAATCAAACGTCATTAAGATTTGCATATGATCAGAATTAGGATAATTAGGTCATCGTAAAGTCTATATTTTAACTCTTAATGATGTTAGTTTGATCGAATTATTCTTCCAGTATATTCTTTCATTCCTTTAATTTGCTACAGCTACTAGGCGTCCTCTCTCTCTCTCTCTCTCTCTCTCTCTCTCTCTCTCTCAAGTACTTTTTCCTACCATTATCAAGCTTCTAGACGGTTAGCAGAAATGAAGCACACAAACACACACACACGCAACGAGTAGCGTTAATTACTTTTTAATCCTCCAGCTTTCCCCGACAGAATTCGAGGATAAAGTGTCATCAGCCTTGGGTTCTTTTTCTCTTCTGAGACGGCTACCCGTTTTCTTCGTAATTATCGGTTTTCTTCTTAACTGCCCGTTTTTTTTTTTTTTCGTTGTTGCCTATTTTTTAATAGCTACTCGTTTTCTCGTAGCTTTGCGATTTCTTTCGTAGTTACCCATTGTCTTTGTAGCTATCTGCTCTCTTCATAGCTGCCCGTTTTCTTGTAGCTACGAGGTTTCATTCATAGCTACCCGTTGTCTTCATAGCTATCAGCTTTTTTTTCATAGCTACTCGTTTTCTTCGTTTCTACTCATTTCCTTAGTAGCTACCCATTTTCGTGTAGCCATGTGGTTTCTTACTCAGCTACCTGCTGTCTTTGTAGCTATCTGTATCTTTGTAGCTACTTGTTTTCTTCATAGCCACAGGTTTTCTCGTAGCTACATGGCTTCTTTTGTGGATACCTATCGTCTTCATAGCCATCCTTTTTCGTCGCAGCTACTAGTTTTCTTTCTGTCTATCCTTTTCCTTTGTAGCTACCCATTTTCTTCATGACTACCCTACTTCTTCGTAGCTACCCATTTTCTTCGTAGCTACCCGTTTCGTCACAGTTACCCGTTTTCTTCGTAGCTAACCGTTTTCTTTGCAACTACCCTTTTTCTTTGTAGCTACCCGTTTTCATCGCAACTACCATTTTCTTCGTAGCTACCTGTTTTCTTCCTAACTACCCTTTTTCTTCATAGCTACTCATTTTCTTTGTAGCTACCCATTTTCTTCGTAGCTACCCGTTTTCTTTGAAGCTACCCGTTTTCTTAATAGCTACCCGTTTTCTTCATAGTTACCCGTTATATGTGCACTCATCAGATTTCTTAATGACATCACAGGCACGTGACACAGTTTGCCTTTAGTCTTTATCCTTACATGTCTTAGGCTAAGGCTAAGGCCCCACCGAATCCGTCGCGGCGCGTCACGTGCGTCCAACACGGCTACGCGTTGTGTGCGTTTCGATCAACTGTCATAGTTCAAACACGAGTGGCCCCACACGGCGCATGAGCGTGCGTGGCGTCAGGTGCGTTACCGGACTAGACGCACAAGGAACAAAACATTTTGTTTTTAGCCGCACGTGGACGTGCGTCTGCGAGCTTGGGTCCGCATGAAGGAAGAAATTGTGGTAGACCTACAACAACCTGCATTTGAACCACCTGCCCAACTTTGAGTTATAATCAAATGTGATGATTTGTGGTTATGATAAAGGATTAAAGTATTTTTTTTTATTATATTCTAATGGATACATTTATGTAAATATCTTTGTTTCAGAAGTTCCTGTATCAAAGTGTTCAGTTCACACACAATTCTACGTATCTTAATTTTTGTATTAAATAAAATAAAGTGCAACTTTACAAATTTCGAAATCAGTAATCCTTCCCTCAGAGTTACTACAAGTTTCTTACGTTGATACGGATCTTCTGTAATTGGTATCAAATTTTGATATTCGAGATATAATGCCCTCATGAATTAAGTCAAAGTTTTTCGGCGTTTACCGACAATAAGAAAAAAAAAAAAAAAAAAAAAAAAACTTTTCTGGACGCTATCGTAACTACGAAAGAGTTTTGCATAGTCTCCACTCTTTCCTCTTCTAAATTTATGTCATACGTCCAGATTTTCCTACTGTTCAACCCCTCTAATTTGGTTGACAGCACTGAGTCAGAGGAAAACCTCGCGCACTCCCTTCATAACGGCAACTACTGCTGAAGTTTGAATTGTCCGTCTTATAACCGTCACTCGTGTGTCTGGTTGGGCCACACGCGCAGAAGACGGACACGCTTGTAGACGGATAGTCGTGTTGCACGCACGCGACGCGCTGCGACGGATTCGGTGGGGCCTTATCCCGAAATCCAATGTTTTCTCCTCACAGTCATTCTCGTATTCTAATTAGCTTTCTACTTGTGATGGATGAGATTTCTCTGGTAATCATCTTAACTGTAACTGTCCTTTTCAACTCTACGCTTTAAGGTGGAAAGAATTTAATGAAGTAATTATCTGAGCATTGTTTTCCGACCTTCATCATTTGTGAGAAACGAAAAAAAAAATGCAAGTATTCATTGTGTTGTGGTGTTATATACCTTATTGTTAGTCATCAATTCAAGTATAGGAGGCATCATGATTAGATTTTTACGGATATATTGGGTTTTGGTTTAAAGTGATGGATATGTTTTTAATAACTGTGAGAGAATACCGTCTATAGCACTTTTCTGAAAAGGGGGATCAACTATAGTTTGAGGACTTGCATCTCAAAGCTGTGCGTTAAATAGGATTCGAAACCTTTTACTGCAATTGATACGACAGTTTAAGAAAAAAATTATATGTACATATATTATATATATATTTATATATATATATATACTATATATATATATATATATATATAAATAGAAGAGGAAGAGAAAAGAGAGAGAGAGAGAGAGGGGAGAGAGAGCGAGAGAGAGAGTAGAGAGAGAGAGAGAGAGAGAGAGAGATATCAAGGAAAATTTCCATTTTAAAAATTACCTCAACCTTTTTTTATATATATATAACTTCAACCACCTCCCACTTAGACATATTGTATTTATAAATTTACAACCAAACTTGATTCGAAACCCAATGAAATGATCTTAAATATTGGGATACGAAATGTATTTTTAAATACGCGTTGAATATTGAGATAGGAAATGTGTTTTTAAGTAAGCATTATTCACACACGCTGCCGTTTATTTTTCTGCTTAAACAATACAGGTATGAGCAAACAAAGAGGGGTATTGAAACTCGTCATATGAAATCCGACTCAATTAGCCAGTTCTCTTAGGTTCGAGTATTTCAAACCTTTGTGAACAACGTTGGATGAACAAAGTCCCGGTTTCCGCGAGGAAGCGCAAACACAATAAAACATATCGTTTGCGAATGGACACAAACAATGGTCGGTCGACGCATCGTAAATTAAAAGGATAAAACGAAATTGCAATCGCACGACAAAAAAAAAAAAAAAAAAAAAAAAAAAAAAAAGATACGACTGGCTCCTTTCCTTTTCGCTTCGTATTCCCGAGCTTTTAGGTCGACGTCGCTACTGGAATTCCCTGGACATGTTTCTATTTCCAAATTGCTTTTTTTTCTTTGATTGTTTTTTATATTTTATTTTTTTTCTGTTTTTCTAGCTGTGCTTTGTTTTTATTAGGTCGTAAAGACTGACCATATCCCCGAAATATTATTTTTTGCCATGATACTTTCTTTTTTGCAGTTTTATGTACTGTGAGTTTATGTATTATATTTGAAAGGTAATGCCCATTTTTTTAAAATTATTATTTGCTGTTTTAGTTTTGAAATTAACCTTTTTTATAATGTTTTTCGTGATTTTCAGTTTTAACTTTTTAAACACAATGTCCATTTTCTGTATGTTTATTTTTTGCTTATTGAATCCCCCTTCATTAACTCTCGGTTGATGTTACTAAATACTGCTTACTTTTATAAAGTTTTAGAGAGAGAGAGAGAGAGAGAGAGAGAGAGAGAGAGAGAGAAATATTCACATTTAAAATTACCTAAATTCAAAATTAAGAAATTACTTTATTTCTTTTGTTAAATATATTATTTTCATAAATTCACAACCAGAATCTGATTTGAAAACTAATCAAATAGATTTTGAGTATTCAGAGGCGAAATGTTTTTTTAAGCATGTTTTCATACACGCTGACGTAGTACATTTTTCTGCTTAAACAATACAGGTATATATATGAGCAAACAACGAGGCGTATTGAAACTCGTGATATGAAATCCGACTCAATTAGCCAGTTCTCTTATGTCCGAGTATTTCAAACCTTTTGCGAACAACGCTGGATGAACACAGCCCCGGTTTCCACGAGGATGCTCAAACACAATCAAACATAATCGTTTGCGAAAGGCCACAAACAGTGGTAGGTCGACGCATCGCAAATTAAAAGGATAAAATGAAATTGGATTGGTACGACCAAAAAAATAAATAAATAAATAAAAGAATGCTACTGGCTCCGTTCCTTTTCGTTTCGTATTCCCAAGCTTTTAGGTCGACGTTGCTACTGGAATTCCCATTACGCATTTCTAGTTCTAACTTGATCCTCTATTTTTTTTAAAGTAATTTTCAACTTTTTTTTATATAACTTTAAATTGTTTATGTAAATAATTACCCGTGATCATCTGTATTTAATTTTAAAGGCAATGATCATACGCTTGAATTCTTTTTTTTCACTAAGTTTTTTGTCTTAGTTTTGACATTAGTGTTTTCAGTAAAAGATTCTGTGATTCTGAATATTAGATGTCAATGTTGTTTTCGAATCGAGAAGCTAAGAGTTAAGTGTAATCGCTGTGTTTACCTTCCGCAGAAAGTCTGAGATATTCAACACATGTTCACCTTTTCCTAAGATGACGCTGCACCAGTCAAATTTTAGGGTAAATGTTGTGTCCTTATTCCAGTGTCATCATGAAATTAGGCCAAATGTTATCTTACTTTTACCAGACCACTGAGCTGATTAACAGCTCTCCTAGGGCTGGCCCGAAGGATTAGATATTTTTATGTGGCTAGGAATCAATTGGTCACCTAGCAACGGGACCTACAGCTTACTGTGGGATCCGAACCACCTTATATCGAGAAATGAATTTATATCACCATAAATACATTCCTCTGTTTCCACGTTAGCCACGCCGAGAACCACTCGTCCAACAAGGAACTGAATGTATTTAAGTAGTGTTGTGTCGTTCTATCAGTTAGACTCCTGAGTTTGGATGAAATGTCGAGTGAAACGAAATTGAAACGTATTGGAGGGACGGGACCTCTCTCCATCAACAGCCATCTGCTTGCTAAGACAGCTCAGCCATTAAGGGACGATTGACAGATTATTAAGATCAATGATTGACTTGTCAATTGCAAGATCGTTAACGGACGATCAACAGACAGACTGATGTGTTACGTCTTCGTGTATGAAATTGGTTTGTCTTCAGTCCGATATAGTTTCCGAGTAAGATAGTTTGGTTGACTCCATAATTAGTAGGGATTATGCCTTGATTTTGTGCCGCCTATTCTCTGGTGATATTGGAAAGCGTAGTTATGGAGTAAATTATAATATTGTGAAGTAATTACATAAAGCCAGGACGTACTGAAGTAAAGTGGCTCGGGAGCGAAATCAATTTGTCTGTAAATAATTATTTCGTATCGAACTCAGTTCACTTGGCAGAATAGTAATGTTAACTGGTATATATATATATATATATATATATATATATATATATATATATATATATATATATGTATATATATATATATATATATATATAAGATATATATATATATATATATATATATATATATATATATATATATATATATATATGTGAGTGTTATGAAATAAAGTTTGGCATGGGGATGTTACAGAGCCTTTAATGTGTTATTTGCAGAAGGACATTTCATGAATACAAAAGAATGTAATTGACAAATGGTGATTGCATGAAATTAAAACTGAATTCCGACCCAGTATATGTCAACAACTTAAATTATAGCGCTTTAATTTTTGGAAAATAGAAAGGAAGAGAATTTCCGTACAATTTTTTAATATAGCTAATATGCAGCTGGACATTGGAGCAAAAATTCTAACAGCACAGCCAAGGGAACATATTAAATATAACACGAATTAACCGAAAACACGTTTTTAATACAGTTTTGTTCATCGATAGACTGGAAAATGTGTAGGATTGAAAACAGAAACCTATCCTTTCCATTATTGTGAATTTGGGTTTATTGAAAAATGATCGCATTTGATGAAATGTCATCATCGTAATTTACACGAAACGAGCGAATGGGTGGTGAAGGTGAGTCTGTTTTATATAACATTAAAAAAAAAAAAAAAAACAAAAAAAAAAAAAAAAAACTTACATACATTCATACTGATTTAAGATTACGATTCCTATGAAAATACGGTTATGGTGGTCTTGCTTGCATAACCGTGATGTTACTGTATAATATATGCTATTTTATCAACTGTTCGTGTTTACATAATTCAGTCGTTGTCCTGATGTCATTCATATTTCGTTTCCTATAGGAAATATTTGTGTTTTGATAATTGACTTTCATTTTATCTATATATTTGTTAGTTTGATCATTTTTTTCCTTTTTAGTAAGTAATTTCTTTCTGTATTTTCCATACTTTCTGTTATTTCTTTCTAATGAACACCATATTCTTTGGATGATTCAATGTGAAGTCAATGGCCTCTTGGTCTTGTTCCATATATATATGGATCATCTTCTGAATGCTACTACTACAACTACTACTACTACTACTACTACTACTACTACTATTAATAATAATAATAATAATAATAATAATAATAATAATAATAATAATAATAATAATGATAATAAAAAAATAATAATAATAATAAGTATTTAGATCATTTTTTTTCTTTTTCAGATCGATTGCATTTCATGGAAATTATCATTTGAATAAATTTCTATATCTATCTATCTATTTGTCAATACATCTTTCAATTTTTCTTCTACAATTTACGTACTTTCAAACATTTCGAAAAAATTTTGATAACGTTTTACTGACGTCTTTTACCTTTATACACAAACACAGACGCACATTCATATATATATATATATATATATATATATATATATATATATATATATATATAATATAAATAAAGGTTTTTTGCCACGAAGGAAAAAATGAAAAAGCGAGATAGCCAAGTACTTGGCTATCTCGCTTTTTCATTTTTTCCTTCATGGCAAAAAACCTTTATTTATACATAGCATCACGTTTTATATACTTCGTGATCAAGTTATTCATAATTATATAATATATATAATATTATATATATATTATATAATTAATATATAATCTATATCTAATAATCTATATATATATATATAATATATATATAATATATTATATATATCTATATCTATATCTATATCTATCTCTATATCTAATATCTATATCTATATATATAGTATATTATGATATATATATAGTATATATATATATTGTATTTATGATCTGAATCTGAATAGGTATCGTTGACTTACAGAAACGTAGGCCTGCCGGGAAGCTCACGTTACACGCGAATCTCATTCCTATTAAAGTCACAAATTAGGTTCGTTATGTTTATGCAGTAAGATAGAAAGGAGCCTTGATAATAGAGGGAAAGGAAATAAGTTTTTTTTTTATTCATTTCTTTGAGAGTGTCCCATAAATATCTTTTATCGAGACAATGCTTTGGCGTTGGAGAACTGTTTCGGTGAGCGTTAATTTAAGGACTTTTTACAACCGAGAGCTTGTGAAATAAAGTATCTTTGGATGTAGAGTGGTTTTCTTACGTTTAAAGAATGGCGGATGTTTAAGATTTGATAAGGGAAAGTTCAGATATTCTAATCCACACACACGCATATTAATACGTATGTACATACATACATACATTGAATATATATATATATATATATATATATATATATATATATATATATATATATATATATATATATATATATGTGTGTGTGTGTGTGTGTGTGTGTGTGTGTGTATTATATAACACACACACACATATATATATATATAAAGATAAATGCCACGAAGGAAAAATAAACGAAGGAGTCTGCGAGATCTTTCGGCTTAAAAGCCTTTTACTGAAGCAGATACTATAAGCCGAAAGAACTCGCAGACTCCTTCGTTTATTTTTCCTTCGTGGCATTTATCTTTATTTATGGATTTATCACGTTCCTAACTTTTGTGATTCTGTTATACTATATATATATATATATATATTTATATATATATATATGTATATGTATATATATCTATATATATGCATATATATATGTGTGTGTTTATGTGTTTGCGTGATTCTTTTTTCTCCATAAATTAACAACCTACACGGAAGGATTAAAATTCACACACACACACACACACACACACACACATATATATATATACATATATATATATATAATATATATATATATATATATATATATATGTGTGTGTGTGTGTGTGTGTGTGTGTGTGTGTGTGTATGTGTGTGTCGTGTGTCTACGTAAGTGTGCATGTGTGTATACTTTTATCCTCTTTTGTAGTTTCTTTTTTGATGGAGAAAAAAGCAAATTATTCAAGAACGTATTTCAGGCCATTTCGACTTGTCCCAGAGATTTGGAACATTAATCAGTCTCTATGTGAGAACGCCTGAATAATTAAACTGACTGACAAAAATTCTATACCAAGAAATTCCAGAAGTGAATCGTCGAAAAAATATAGAACAAAACAGAATTTCATGAACTCTGTTTCAGGCCAATATCTGCTTTACATTATCATCAAAGGGCACAGAAAATAAAATTTACGTTTTACTTGTGGAAGGTAACTTATTCTTGGGTGACGAGGCTGAGAATTTTATTTTCCAACAAAGGTGATTCTGTATTATTTTTCCAGCAATGTAGTAATTTCTTGAAAAGATAGTCGATATTACATTAATATGTATGGTAAAGCTCTGGAAATATTTAACATATACTACACACGTGAATACGTCGCGTATAAAGTACATACAAACACACATGTCATGCTACATACATATAAATATATATATATATATATATATATATATATATATATATATATATATATACATATATATATATATATATATATATATATATATATATATATATATATATATATATATATATATATAAGCGAATACCACGGGAAAATGATAGTCAGAAATCCAAGCGCTTTCGTCTTTATTCAGCCATCGTCAAGGAGCTACTAAAGTACAATTGGAGAGGAAGGCCTCAGGTACACACAAGATCAGGAATACCAGATGGTTAATTATCAAAAGGGTAAAAATTAAAAGGGATAATCCAGGATTATCGGATATCACACGGTCACAAACTTAAACAGATTCTGACCCTAACCGAAATTACAAAGTATCTTTACAGTCCAAAACTTGTAAAAACTGAATATATTAATTTTGTTGCTTATATTTATCTACAACTTTTTTCATTATGAAAGTATCAAGTTTAAATAAACCAAGACTTAAATTTAGAACATTTCTATTATTTGATTTGATAAAACAAGATTCAATGATATTCCTTTTAACTGTGTCATTACATGGGACTAAGGCTCTTGCTTGACTCCAGTTAATAGGATGGTCTAAATCTCTCATATGTACAAATAATGCATTCGATATTTGCCCAGTTCTCACAGAATATTGATGTTGCTTGAGACGCTGTGAAAGAGATTTGCCGGTCTGTCCGTAATAGACTTTATCACACTTTTTGCAAGGAATTCCATATATGCAGCCTGGAAGATCTTTAGGAGAATTTTTGATTACTAAACTCTTGACATTAATATTACTGAAAACAACATTTATGTTAAAAATCTTTAAAATTCTAGGAATATCTAAAAACCTTTCATCATAAGGTAATTTTAGAATGTTATGCTTACTAAATTCAAGTTTGTCATTAGTTGAATAAAATGTTTTTCTAGCTCTTTTCCATGCCACATCTACAAAAGTCCTTGGGTATTTAAGTTTCAATGCAATATCATAAATAGTTTTAATTTCAGCGTCAATAAACTGCGGGCTACAGACACATAAAGCCCTTAGGAACATCCCAGAAAAAACAGAGAATTTAACATTTTGATGGTGATTGGAGTAGTAATGAACAAAAGAGGCAATATTAGTTGATTTTCGAAAGACTGAAAAGGTGAAATTTCTTTCATTTCTATGGACAGTTACATCAAGAAAATTCAAATTACAATTTCTTTCTTCCTCTACAGTAAATTTTATAGAAGGGACT
>NC_087206.1:8132304-8162304 GCF_015104395.2 Macrobrachium nipponense
CATTGTAAGTGTAACACAAGTGAAAAAGAATATTTTGACCATCCATTCAGACTCGAATTCCAGTAAGTATTACGCCATGAAAAATGGTAATGAGTGACGGAATAATGATGATAGTGTCATAGAACGCTTTCAATGGCACCATAATCATCACAGGAGGTTAGTAACCTTTATTTATGATTAACCTCGCTGGTGCATTTACGTAATGATCAGGTCGCATCGATTGCAAAGTGCAGATGATGACCATTGTTGATTTATACTTCTTTTAAAAGATGAAAATATTTCTCTATTATATTGTATCATTAGGTCAATACGTCAATCCATTTAGCCTTATTCGTAGCCATATACTTTCGAAGAGTTCTAAACGAATGCTTTTATTCACCAGTCGCCCAAGTTTCGTTTTATTAACCACCAGGTAGGTGTTTATGAACCTCCATATAACCTGGCTTCGCAGTGTTGTGTTATGTTTATAATACTGGTCCAGTGAATGTTCGTATTTATCAGTCAATCGGATAATTAGTTGATTTTTGTAAGGTCACTAACATGCTATTTCCTCTTCCATTTTTATATGTTTACCTAGCTACGAGTGATCATAATTTTGAAGTAGCAAAATCAAAATTTTTGGGTTTTATTTCTACCGAAGTTACCACGTAATATTTGTCCCGTTATCGAAGTTACCACGTAATATTTGACACGTTACCGAAGTTACCAAGTAATGTTTGACACATTACCGAAGTTACTACGTAATGTTTGACACGTTACCGAAGTTACCACGTAAAATTTGACACATTACCGAAGTTACCACGTAATATTTGACACGTTACCGAAGTTACCACGTAATATTTGACACGTTACCGAAGTTACCACGTAATATTTGACACGTAACCGAAGTTACCACGTAATATGTGACACGTTGCCTGGTTTCATTTATGTATTTATTTATTTATTTATTTGTTTATTTATTTACATTACATTCACTTCTTTCCAACGTCATTTCGATACACCTTCACATTAATTCTCCGTTCATCCCTTCAGGACACAGTCTAACATTCCCAGGCCAGATCTTCCTACACCTAATGTCTAGATGCAATCAGAGTTTTTTTTTTCTTATTTATTTATTTATTTCCTCGGCCGTATCTTCCCTTCCACCTTTTGACTTCTCACGGCACTGTCCAGAAAAACAGTATCCCTTTCTTTAAGGGGTGGAGATGCTTAATTTCATTTTCTCTCATTTCTTTCTGCTCGTCTTTTGTCTTTTTGTAAGTATCCTAGTTTTCATTATAGTTGTTCCTTTAGTTAGAAAAACTACATTATTCGAAATAAGGAATTAGCCAGGATTATTACCGCCAGAAGTCCATTAGTTAGATGTGGTCTTTTTATGAATATATATAAAAAGGATATGTATTTGATGTTTTCTCTTTAGTATAAGAAATGCTCTAAGAAACAACTGCTTTGGGGAGATAAATTACTTTTTCTATTTTCCTTTTTTCTTTTGTTCTTATTTTGTTTCCTTCTTTTGGATTAGTGAGGTACTGACCATCAATTTTACCGGTCCCTCAAGGGGTTGAAAGGCTTGCCAGACAATTTTTTTTTTTTTTTTTTTTTTTTTTTTTTTTGTAAGGACTGTTCTACTTCAGTAAAGTATTTCCTTTCCTGTCAGTGGCTATCTCAAGTTGATGTCATTAGTCTATTGTGTATAGGTTCATTCACCTATGCCATTAAATATTTTAAGATAAATAACATTGAAGGCTTCCAATAAACTCAAATACCTTTATTACGGTTCAGTATTGCTTACTGATTCCCACGAGAATTCCATGCAGTTCCTTTCATAGTTCGTCTGGAGATGAATGAAAAGACCTGTGATTCAAGTAATGATGAAATACCTTTGCACATGAATAGGACAGTTGTCCTTTATGTGGTCTTCATAGAGTATCAGAAGAAATATATAGGATCGAGTAGGATTTTACCTTAATTATATCTTTCTTGCAGAACTGTAGTAGAAGTTCGTGTATAGTTAAGTTACATTTGATTTATGAATAGCAGTTCCTCACTGGACGAGTGGGTTATGTACTCGCCTATCAATCTGGTAACCCGAGTTCGCTTCCCGCTGCTGCCAGTAAGGAACCAGATAAATTTATTTCTGGGGATTAGAGATTCATTTCTCGATATAATGTGATTCAGATCCCACAGTTAACTGTAGGTCCCGCCGCTAGGTAACCAATTGGTTCCTAGCCACGTGAATAGAAATCTAATCCTTCGGGCCAGCCCTAGGAGAGCTGCTAATCAGCTTAGTGGTCTGGTTAAAGAAAGATATGCTTAACTTTTAGCACCGAAGTAAATCAATGTTGACGTCGTTAACTGCTATCACAGGGGGCTTTCTTGCAAGACAGTGTAATGCTGCTTGTTTGAAACTCAGAACATCTTAAAAGCGAGTTCAGATCTGTGGGACGACCATTGGTATACCGACCATGTTGCTGATAGGCCCAAGTCAATTCAATATTAAGTGCATCACATCAAAATTTAGTATCAAGACTTTAAAGGATAAGTTCCTGGAATATTTTAGCCGAAAACGACGTAATATTTGATATAACAATTTCAACATTATTATTAATTATTATTATTATTATTATTATTATTATTATTCAGTAGGTGAAACCTATTCATATGGAAGGAGCCCACAGGGGCTACTGACTTGAAATTCAAGCTTCCAAAAAATGCTGTGTTCATTAGGAAGAAGTAAGCGGAAGGAAAGGGTAATACAAAAAGTAGAGTTCTCACTAGTTAAAAAAGAAAAAATTAGTAAAAGAAATAACGTTTCTTTTAATATGTTTTTTTAAGTAAATCCTACAAAAACTCTTGCTTTGATTGTGCTCGACTTTTTTTGTTTGTTTGTTTGATTGTTTTTTTTTTGTGTGTGTTTTTTTGCAGCTTTACAAGTTGATCATAGGAAATTAACTTGATGCATAATCGGCTGAGTCATTGTAAGTACGTATACTTTTGACAAATTCAACAGTTATTTATATTTCAGACTGGTTCCAAATTAATTTGATTGATTTACCAGTGTGTATATACACGTAAATACACACACACACACACACACACACTCTCTCTCTCCAGTGACTCCATTATTGGTACGTTTGATCCTGACAAAGAAAGCGATTAAATATTTTGCAAAAATTCTCTGTAGGATAAAAGCATTAGGAGAGTGATGTGTTAATTTATAATATATATTAGATGAGCATTAGGAGGTTGACATATTAGTTTATTAAATTATATAGTATGTATATATATATATATATATATATATATATATATATATATATATATATATATATATATATATATATAGTATATATCGAGCTACAAATGTCCTTTAATATCTAATTCACTCTACCTCGGAATTAATATATTTTCATATGTTTAACTGAAGGGGAATTTTTTAGGCGATAATAGATTTGCCAGCTGATGTGCACGAACCATCGACACCTTCAAATCCAAGTGACAGTGGAGCCTTAACCCACTCCGCCACCGCAAGAGGATATAAGTTTATGCCGCCTCCCACCTCAAATACCTGTCGCACTCAGGTATTCATAGTTTTGGAGACTGCATCAAACCCCCTCGTCCTCGGTAGCGTTGTAGTGCTTTTGTCCGCACTTAGCCATTATATAAGTCATATCACATTACCGTGATTCATATACATATATCGAGCTACAAATGTCCTTTAATATCTAATTTACTCTACCTCGGAATTAATATATTTTCATATATGTTTAACCGAAGGGGAATTTTTTAGGCGACAATAGATTTGCCAGCTGATGGGCATGAACCATCGACGCCTTCAAATCCAGGAGGACAGTGATGCCACCGCAAGAGGATTTAAGTTTATGCCGCTTCCCACCTCAAATACCTGTCGCACTCAGGTATTCGTAGTTTTGGAGACTGCATCAAACCCCCTCGTCCTCGGTAGCGTTGTAGTGCTTTTGTCCCTGTGTGGCCATTATATAAGTCATATCACATTACCATGATTTATATACATATATCGAGCTACAAATGTCCTTTAATATCTAATTCACTCTACCTCGGAATTAATATATTTTCATATATGTTTAACCGAAGGGGAATTTTTTAGGCGATAGTAGATTTGCTGGCTGATGGGTATGAACCATCGACATCAAACCCCCTCGTCCTTGGTAGCGTTGTTGTGCTTTTGTCCCAACGTAGCCATTATATAAGTCATAACACATTACCATGATTCATATACATATATCGAGCTACAAATGTCCTTTAATATCTAATTCACTCGACCTCGGAATTAATATATTTTCATATATGTTTAACAGAAGGGGAATTTTTTAGGCGATAATCGATTTGCCAGCTGATGGGTACGAACCATCGACACCTTCAAAACCAGGACGACAGTGAAGCCTTAACCCACTCGGCCACCGCAAGAGGATATAATTTTATGCCGCTTCCCACCTCAAATACCTGTCGTACAGGTATTCGCAGTTTTGGAGATTACAGCAAACCACCTCGTCCTTGATAGCGTTGTAGTGCTTTTGTCCCAACGTAGCCATTATATAAGTCATAACACATTATCATGATTCATATACATATATCGAGCTACAAATGTCCTTTAATATCTAATTCACTCTACCTCGGAATTAATATATTTTCATATATGTTTAACTGAAGGGGAATTTTTTAGGCGATAATAGATTTGCCAGCTGATGGGCGCGAACCATCGACACCTTCAAATCCAGGACGACAGTGAAGCCTTAACCCACTCCGGCACCGCAAGAGGATATAAGTTTATGTTGCCTCCCACCTCAAATACCTGTCGCACTCAGGTATTCGTAGTTTTGGAGACTGCATCAAACCCCCTCGTCTTCGGTAGCGTTGTAGTGCTTTTGTCAGCAGGCAGCCATTATATAAGTCATATCACATTACCGTGATTCATATACATATATCGAGCTACAAATGTCATTTAATATCTAATTCACTCTACCTCAGAATTAATATATTTTCATGCATGTTTAACTGAAAGGGAATTTTTTAGGCGATAATAGATTTGCTGGCTGATGGGCACAAACCATCGACACCTTCAAATCCAGGACAACAGTGAAGCCTTAACCCACTCTGGCACCGCAAGAGGATATAAGTTTATGCCCCCTCCCACCTCAAATACCTGTCGCACTTAGGTATTCGTACTTTTGAAGACTGCATCAAAACCCCTCGTCCTCGGTAGCGTTGTAGTACTTTTGTCCACAAGTAGCCATTAAATAAGTCATATCACATTACCGTGATTCATATACATATATCGAGCTACAAATGTCCTTTAATATCTAATTCACTCTACCTCGGAATTAATATATTTTCATATATGTTTAACCGAAGGGGAATTTTTTAGGTGATAATAAATTTGCCAGCTGATGGGCATGAACCATCGACACCTTTAAATCCAGAACGACAGTGAAGCCTTAATCCACTCTGCCACTGCAAGAGGATATAAGTTTATGCCGCCTCACACCTCAAATACCTGTCGCACTCAGGTATTCGTAGTTTTGGAGACTGCATCAAACCCCCTCGTCCTCGGTAGCTTTGTAGTGCTTTTGATGCAGTTTCCAAAACTACGAATTGGGTTAAGGCTTCACTGTCGTCCTGGATTTGAAGGTGTCGATGGCTCGGGCCCATCAGCCGGAAAATCTATTATCGCCTAAAAATTCCCCTTCAGTTAAACATATATGAAAATATATTAATTCCGAGGTAGAGTGAATTAGATATTTAAAGGACTTTTGTAGCTCGATATATGTATATGAATCACGGTAATGTGATATGACATATACACACACACACACACACACACGCACACACACATATATATATATATATATATATATATATATATATATATATATATATATATATATATATATATATATATATATATATATAACTTGATCACGAAGTATATAAAACGTGATGCTATGTATAAATAAAGGTTTTTTGCCACGAAGGAAAAAATGAAAAAGCGAGATAGCCAAGTATGTATTTATGTACATACATACATACATATATACAAAATATGCCTTATAAAGTCACTATATATCTGGAGATATTGAACTCAAGATAAAAAAAAACACACACACACACACAAGTAATGAGTAGAAAGAAGCACCACGAGAAGATGGAATAACATTAGATGGAGAAAGGATGAATGACGTCGAATCTTTGAAATATTTGGGAACAATAGTGGCCATTACAATAGTATCTTGGGTTGTAATTTACCAAAAGACTAAAAATGACAAAGCAGAGTATCATAAATAATATAGCAAGATTTCGCCCTTAAGAAATAGGTCTTAATAGGTCATATTTATTCTCAGTGCATAATTTGTTAACATGATCAGAAGTGTTTTCCATTTGAAGCAGAACTGTGGTAAATGTTTATGTTTTAAATCGTAATGCTTGAGGGGACCATCATTTTTGTAAAAATGTCTTTCATTTATGTAAGACACCTCAAAACTAATATATTTTAATACATGTAAAAATGATATCGGATTAAAAATGGCCATAAATTGTTCTTAAGAATTAAAGAAAGTTCTCACTGAAATGCAAAATTAAAATGAATCGAAAATAAATTAAAATAAAAAAATAAATAAAGGTAGAGCTGGTGAATGATTGGACTTGAGATCATCCTGAAAAACACTGACTTTAATAAACGAAGCTCTAAAAAAAGAGAAGGAAATAAAACTTAGAGAAGCGAAAATGAAGTCCTCCTTTCTTGAGAGAGAGAGAGAGAGAGAGAGAGAGAGAGAGAGAGAGAGAGAGAGTTAAAGGAGAGCTGCTTGGTGGTCCTGGTGCTCGCATGGTGTTCGAGGGACCAGCGTTATAAAAGGGAGTAGTATACCACCAGTAACCAAGGATGATAAATGACTATCAGAATCCCGCCTACCTACGAAAGAGGAGATTGGACTCTCGCCTCAGATATATAAAGAGAGTAGTTTGTGTACCATAGGGTTATTATTGCTGTGGCGGTTTTATTACGAGGAGTTGTGTGGGGCTGCATTTTGGAGCACGAAAGTCTTGGTCGACGATTAAGCTGAAATGTGTGGAACTTATTTAGCTGCTTCTGGGATTGGAAAGTTGACAAGAAATAAATGAATGAAGATGAACAGTAAACAGTAAAACAAAGGTTGAATTCAAGGATTAGAAGCTATATACGAAACTGCAAAAATGACTGTAGTTAGAGCGCTTAAGCTAAAAGCAATGTACGAAGCTACAAAATTATTTAGAGCACACATATGAAAAGCAATGCCCAAAACTATATATTTATATCATAAGGATCAAAAGCAATGTACGAAACTGCAAAATTAGTTGGAACACAAGGGTTAAAAGGTATTGTACGGAACTGCAAAATTAGCCAGAACACAAGGATTAAAAGCAGTATACGAAGCTTCAAAATTAGTTAGAACATATCGATTAAAAGCTATGTATTAAGCAACAAAATCAGCTAGAACACAAGGATTAAAAGCAGTTTGCAAAGCTACAAATTAGTTTCAGTGACATAAAGTAACTATGAGTTAGGTGGCAGTCAGAACGATAGTTCGTTAAGTAGGATGGATTAAAATACAGCTTTATTGTCAGGCACCAAACTGGGGCAGTGAAGTTTTAGATACGTGTATGTATTGAAGATAATTTTGTCTTTGAATTCTATACAAGCTTAATGAATTCTATACCAGTTAAGCTTGCTGACTGTACGCTGGATGCACTTGTGTAGCTATTGCTAACTTGGATAGTTTTATGGGTAGTTGGCTGGTTTAGATTAAAACGGAATTATGCCAGGAAGGATTCTTGCCCGTAACTGTGGCAAGGTATGAAAGAGGTCTAATATTGACCTTAGGATTCTGACTGGCCAATGCTAACTGATAATTTATTACTATAATAATAATAAGAAAATATATTTGGTCCTGGAAGTGAAGAAATAATGACGACAAATTTTTTTAACTGCTATTTAAAAAAAATAATTTTTTTATTGACTAATATGAATCAGTGATATCATTACTTTTCTTATGCTAAATTTGAATTACGGGCAACGATTGCAGTTTGCTTTTAATTTAGGCATGTTGATAATTCGTTATATATAAAACTATATAAAACAACTGTGATGTTCAATATAAAAAAACAAGTATGTCACTTACGTACCGTTTGTTGAATATCTTCTTGTTAAGATATATCTTTGTTTTCAGGGAGTGGTAGTCACCATCTTTTTGTGACACTCATCGGAAATAGAAAATAATAGTGAAAAGCAAAGGAATAATACTGTACGGAGAACTAAAAGTAAATAGACAGTAATAGTAATAGAGAAAAACGAAAAGTGAGATAATAAATAACAGAAAATTTTACAATAACACAAAAGCGAATGCTACGTAAAATCGAAACCTTATGCCACAAAATTATTATTGCTGGATTTGTGCTGATATTCGACTACGTGGAAATCATTGTGTTTTGCAAATCTTTGTTCCTTGTCATAGAAGTTGGAAACAACACCCAGGTACCCGAGGGGTGGGGAGTGGGGTAGGGGCAGAGTCACTGGCAAAGCCATTCAGTTTAAAAGTTAAAATACAGAAAAGAAATATTCCGAATGAAACGTTTTCTGTCAGGATAAAAGACAGTTCTTTGCGGTTAAATGACAACTACGTGACTTTGCCTCATATATAACGCTCTCTCTCTCTCTCTCTCTCTCTCTCTCTCTCTCTCTCTCTCTCTCTCTCTCTCTTTCCTGCAAGACTCTGATATTGAAAAGTGGAGAAATGTTTTACAGATACAATTATGGTTTTGCGGTTTTTTTTCCTTTTTTTGAGGTGAAATGAAATCAGTTGTTATTTTTCATGTCTTATGTAACTATGACTTTCCCCAGTTGACTAATTACCAGGTAGCTACGCGTCTCACAGCGAAGGTCAACAGCAGTGTAAGGGGATAAAATACAATTAACAAAAATCTGTAATCGACAAGTCTTTAAAAATGCTAAGGCCGCAAAGACTGTTTATTATTATTATTTTTGTTTATTATCCTTTGTATAACTTGGAATCCATTTCAGTGACCAGAAATAAGGCTTAAAAAAACTCGAGCTAATAGTAGTCTAGTTTGATACAAGGAAATTCAAGTTCCTCGTTAGACGAGTGGTTTTCGCTCTCGGCTACCAATCCGGTGGTCCGAAGTTCGATTCTCAGCTCGGCCAACGGGAATCAGAGGAATTTATTTCTGGTGATAGAAATTCATTTCCTGATATAATGTGGTTCGGATCCCACAATAAACTGTAGGTCCCGTTGCTCGGTGACCAATTGGTTCCTAGCCATGTAAAAATATCTAATCCTTCGGGCCAGCCCTAGGAGAGCTGTTAATCAGCTCAGTGGTCTGGTAAAACTAAGATATACTTAACTTACCAAGGAAATTCGTCTGTTCATTTACTTTCCTCAGGAATCCTTTACCTGTAATGATCATCAAGAGGATATCGATTAAATCTGTAGTTTAGGCTGTTTTGATCTGAATCATGGATAAGAAATTCATTGATTACATTAGAGAGAGAGAGAGAGAGAGAGAGAGAGAGAGAGAGAGAGAGAGAGAGAGAGAGAGAGAGAACTCTCCTGTCTTAGTGGAGATTGCCCAGAAAAATACTGAATAGGTGTTTGATAGTAATTTCATATTTCTTTCTCTAGTTTATAGTGGAATTGATGTGCAGGCTGTACTTGTTATGTACGTGTCATGTCCTAGTTATCCATGATGATTTTGGTCATCATAAATAAATGACCATACCAGGGTAATTACTTCCTAGTTACGGTTCAAAATTATCTCCTCGGAATACGATGTACTGTTGGTGGTCATTCCGTAATGATCTAGCAAGAGGACTGAGTGAATCACTAATTTGTATCTAATCTGCGAAATGATTAGGCCATAATTACTGGAATAGCGGTAATCGTGAATGTGGACTTTGCAACGGCAATTTTAAATTGATGCCATGATGAAAACTGGATGCCAATAACTGTAATTAATGAAGCCACAGCACTTTGAGAACGAATTAATTAGGGATCGTGAGTTGCCCATTAACATATTATTTGCAGGAGGTTGTAGGCTGTTTATTCTTCTCAGAGGGATAGCATACTGAGACCTGATTATTTCATATGTTATTTATTGCCGCAATTAGATTAAAAATGTATACTAAACTTTTAGTTTTATATTTTCATATTTTTTCAAGGAAAAATTACTTTTATTTTAAACTGTTTTCAATCTGCACATCGTTTATCTCTAATTTTAAAAAGTATTTCCAGATAGTACAATTGTGAAAAATATTTCAATTCACTGCTTTGTAAATAAACCGACATTTACAAGAATTTTTTTGGCGTATATAATAAAGTAATTCAATTTTTTTGATAAAACGAAAAACATTTTTCATGTGGTAGCTTTTTTGCGTTGCTTCTTATTTAATAAGTTTATGGACTTCTTTGTGCGAGGACTAATCTTGATAATATTATATTAGACAGTAATGTACAAATTTTTGCATACGAACAATCTACAAAATTCTGTTGTTAGAGCAGGGTTTCTTAACCTTTTCATGACTTCAGATCACTCAATAAATTGCCTAATATGGTTTCGTACCCCCTTTGCGTAAGTCCACTAAATCCTGTTTGTTGACAATATAACTCAATATACTTAGTTTAATACATACTTTAGGCATGAATATCTAGTAATGGAACATACAAAAATATCAAAAGCTTTTATAGTGTTATATAGTTATTTATTTACAAAATGTACCCATGTATACATTGGCACATTTAGATAAAATACATACAAATATCCAGAGATGACGTCCCATACCCCCAAGGGGTGGATACCCTTTGTTAATACCCCTGTGCTAGGGTACGATAGGTCCCACTCTCATTTTCATTCAGAAGGCTTCATTCCCAAGGACAGTCTGAAGGTGGTAACAGAAACCACCCGTAATCTGCGAAGAGAATTGTTTAAATCATGCAATTCTAAATATGAGTATGTAGCAAAAAAAAAAAAAAATAAAAAACTAAAGATTGTTTCTTGTATTATCAACTATAACGTGATTAACGTTTTTTTTTTATTTATTTTTTTTTTTTATTATTTTTCCATCATATATGATAGCAAAGCACCTACAGACCGTCAGAAAAATCTCCCCGTCTCGCTGTGTGATGTCCATTTTAATCAGTCGATACCACAGCAGTGACGGACGATCGTAATCAACTCGCATGGCAGTCGATCTGTGAGAGAATTATATAAATTGGTCGTTACTGACGTGAACAGTAATTGCAGGTGGCAGTATTTACGAGGACGTAATCCACGGCGGCCGTGTATGTATGTGACAGTAGATTTTATAAGGATTTTTTTTTTTGCGTTTGATATTTTTTACGAAATATCGGCAGGAATATTGTGTGGTAAAATTGTTGTTAAGTGACGAATACACTAATATATATATATATATATATATATATATATATATATATATATATATATATATATATAATATACTATGTGTGTGATAGTAGTTTTTATAAGTTTTTTTCATGTTTGATATTATTTACGAAATATCGGCAGAATATTCTGCGGTAAAATTGTTGTGTATGTAAGTGACGAATACATTTTATACACACACACACACACACACACACACACACACACACACACACACACATATATATATATATATATATATATATATATATATATATATATATATATACATATATATGTGTGTGTGTGTGTGTTAGTGTGCGTGCGTGTGCACTTACCCTTTAAATTTGTTGTAAGGCTGGTGCTATTAGTGAATAAAACGACAAAAAATAAAACCAAATATCTGATGAAACCAGTCTGCCGTCCCAAAACCCTTTTGGTTATGTATTTTTTCGGTCTCAAAGTCTTCGGCATAAAAATTTGCTTTTGGCTGAAAGAGGGTAACCTGATTTACACCGTGGAGTCTACAAGAATTTCTTTTTGCGAGAGAAAAGCGCCTTTTTTGATTGACTTGTTCAAATTTTATTTTCCTCGGCCTGAGTGAATTCATTGCCTTTCTAAAGCTATTGCATTTTAAGTTCTTCACCTGTGATGAAAATTACGTTGCCTGAATTTTCAGCTTTTACTCACAACGGTTTTATTTAAAATAAAGTATAGGGAATTGAAGTACACACACACACATATCTATACTATATATATATATATATATATATATATATATATATATATATATATATATATATATATATATGTGTGTGTGCGTGTGTGTGTGTTATATATGATATATATATATATATGTATATATATATATATATATATATATAATATATATATATATATATATATATATATATGTATGTATGTATAAATAAAGGTTTTTTTGCCACGATGGAAAAAATGAAAAAGCGAGATAGCCGAGTACTTTCGGTCCTATTCGGACCCTTTACTGAGGCCTCAGTAAAGGGTCCGAATAGGACCGAAAGTACTTGGCTATCTCGCTTTTTCATTTTTTTCTTCCTTCGTGGCAAAAAAAACCTTTATTTATACATAGTATCACGTTTTATATACTTCGTGATCACGTTATTCATATACATATATATATATATATATACATATACTATATATATATATATATATATTATTAATAATATATATATATATAACTACTATAGTATGTGTGTGTGTGTGTGTGTGTGAGTATGTTGTAGTATATTATATATATTATATATATTTGTGTGTGTTTGTGGGTTTGCGTATACGTAGTTATGCATATATGTGTTTGTGCTTGTGACTGGGCTCTCAGATATGTAACTTTAGAATAACAGTTATTGCTGTCGTTGAATTTTTAAACCCCATCAAAGAAAAAAATAAAGCTGTCATTGATGTTTTTGTGAATAAATGAAATCATGCGAAATACGAGAACAGACTTTGATTTAAAAACATTTCGTTACAGCTTTGTTTCGTGAGACAGGAAACGCCGTTTAATTTATTGATGCAAACAGCTCACGGAGGGATATTTTGTGAGATAATAAACCCTGTATGCAATATTTACATTGCTTATGCAAATGAGTATGCAATTCTAGGTCGAACCAGGCAACTTTTGTCGTAATTACTTGCAAAATATCTTTGTGTTAATAATAAATTTGCTCTCTTCGAATCGATGGCCCCATTTGGTTTTCAAAGACTAACTATTTATTTTGCGTTCGGTTGACGGTGAAGTGAAAACATGAAAAATGAATATCACTCCTACATATTTTAAAAGACCGTTTATTTGTTCTGGTGTCGAACGGAAATCCATAATATTTGAAAACTTTCAAAACAAATACGTCTGCTCTGACTAGTATTTCACTGATGGCAACATTATGAAACACAGTAAGGATAACTTCATGCATGTATGTATACATGTATTTACTTTTATGCAGGATAGTGTGTCAGTTCACGTATTTGACGAAGATATCATCAGACTTTAGACAAAAAGGGGGGGGGGTTTTGGGGGGGCGATTTTACGATGATCTTTGATATGCTTTCAAGTGTAATGAACAGACAAGCAGTATTGAAGTGACGAAGAGTTATGAATATCTGAGAACTTTTCAGTTAATGTATTTACATTTATACAAGATAGTGTGTAAGTCACGTATTTGACGAAGATAACATCAGACTCTAGAAAAAAAAGAGGATTTTACAATGATCTTTAATTTGCTCTGAAGTATAATGAATAGACAAGCAGTATTAAAGAGACGACGAGTTATGAATTTCTGAGAGCGTTTGAGGTAAAGAAGGTGTTATATGTCACGTGGAAACGACAAAACGTCTACTGGAAAGAAAGACGCGACGTTCTGTAAACTGGGTTACAATCGTGCAGAAAAGATCGTCACTTTTAAATGCTGCTGTCTTTTACGTCGAAAGATACAGTGGCAGAGGGCATTTGAATGACGTGTTGATTTTTGCGTCTGTTGTGTGCCTGTGTGCTTGAGTGCTTTTGCGTGTCGTTTTCATTTCAAACTGAATCACGTTGCTTGGAGAGAATACAGTTTGAAATATGGAGGATCGCTGTAGGGAACTGTTGCTTTATGGAGGGTCACTGTAGAGAATTGCTACTTTATGGAGGGTCACTGTAGAGAATTATTGCTTTATGTATGTTCGCTGTAAAGAATTATTGCTTTATGAAGGATCACGTAGAGAATTATTGTTTTAATTATGTAGGTTTACTGTAAAGAATTATTGCTTCATGGAGGACCATTGTGGAGAATTATGGCTTTGTGGACGATAAATGTAGAGAATTATATATATATATATATATATATATATATATATATATATATATATATATATATATATATATATATATATATGTATAGTATATATAGATACATAAACATACTTACATACATACATAAATGCATATTTATATTTCAAGGGTGCTTTGATAAGACAGGGTGCAGCAAACACTTTCCGCCCTTGAAAAAAAGAGGAGTAAAGGAATAATTCGGTTACCCCTTCGGGAAGTGCATCTATACAGAAAGGTCCCTCAACTACTGACGATCGCTCGTTACATTTCTTTTTTGAGCTTCAGAATAAACTGCAGAGCTGGAAGCAGGCGGAAGCGAGAAAGATTTAGATTTTTCACGCAACCAGAAAATACGAACGCATCCCCTAAAAGGATCAAATAAAATGGGAGCGGGTCTTCAAAGGGAAATATTAATAGGACGCTTGTAATAGAAATGTCATGTGTTGATTGCTCAGCTCGGCAGGAGTCGTGAGGAGAGCGGATGGGTTGTGATTCCCCTCGATTCTCACTCGGTTGTGAAACGTTTCGTAATGAATACTGGTCAGACCTTGAAGTGTAAAGGTTGTAACAACTTTTAGCCACGTGAATGCCGTTCAGACCTTGAAATGAAAAGGTTGTAGCAACTTTTAGCCTTTGCTATAATAAAGAGTAAATTGAATTAGTGATATGGTGCAATTCCCCTCGGTTACTAAACGTTTCGTAATGATTACAGTTAAGACCTTTAATTTTAATGGCTGTAACAAAGTTTAGCCTTTGCTGTAATAGAGACTAAATGCGTAATTAGTGTCATTATGCAATGTTTAGTTTTTTTTATAAATGGAAGGTAACTCACATTATTGTTCGAGAATAATGTTGTTTATAATTCAGTGTGATAAAGGAATTTTTGTATGGCTGGAGACAGAATTTTCCAAGCGCAAACAACTCAAATAGTCAAGTTCGTATGTTATTGCGTCTATAGATATATTGCATAACAGTATTTGATTACAGGCCGTATTCTGAATAAGCAGTGTAGGAAAGTATCATTCTGCCAGGCACAAAAAGCTTATAACTTTCGACCTAAAATTAAGGATCTAAAGAACATTAGTTCAAGTCACAGGTGCAAGTGTTAAGTGATGAAAATGACTTATTATTGAAATGAAAAATAATAATTATCTCCCTGTGTCATAATATTAAAAAAATAATAATTAGATGTCTGTATCTAAGGGGAAAATGTAATCCAAACAATATTTAGTGAGTAAAGAAACCGTGACAAGAGTGTAGCACCATTACCGTAAAAAAATTCGGTAATAAGAGAGATGGTCGAAACTACCAAGTCATGAGGACGTTACGTACCTCCGTCAGTGGTGAGACCGAATGCCTATGAGTATTCTGTAAACCAAAAGAATAACATTAAAGTTATTCAAATTTTCATGGCGAAATTTATATAGAAGATTTCTAAAGTTTTATTTTATATTATTTTTTTTCATTTTCAAATTGAATTTTTATTTTATTTTATTTATTTTTTCAAATTGAAGCATTCAGAGAGTAAGATTAACAGTGCTCAAATATATATGATACAATTCCTATTGCAGATACCAAAAATTTTTATATTCTGTTGGGGTCAGGCAGAAAATTGCAAAGTAAATTAATAAATTCGAATGCGTTCGAGGGTTTTTTTTTTCCAAAGGACGTACAATATGAAGATGTGAATATTTATAGGTCAAAACTACAAATATCTTTCGCTCTAATCCCATTTTTTATTGTGCCGGTTTTGTCTACCGGTCCGCAATTTTTTTTTTTTTTTGTCCGCGCTTTTTCTGTCCGTACTGCTTTTTGTCCATACTTTTTCTGTCCGCCCTCATATCTTCAAAACAACTAAGGCTAGAAGGCTGCAAATTGGTATGTTAATCATCCATCCTTCACTCATCAAACATACCAAATTGCAGCCCTCTAGCCTTAGTAGTTATTTGATTTTATTTAAGGTCGAAATTAGCCTTAATGGTGCGTCTGGCACCGATATAAGACAGGCAACCACCGGGCGGTGGTTAAAGTTTCATGGGCAGCGGCTCATACAGCATTACACCGAGACCTCTAAAAGACAGGCCTATTTTAGGAAAACCGATGACGTTGAATAAAACAAAAGAAGTACATAGTTTCTGGAAAACTCGAATAAAACTGTTTTACTGTACAAACATCAAATACAAAGTCTTGAGGTATTTGCCAACAGCAGATCTCCAGTCGAAATTTCCGTCTCCTGCTCAAGTTATCAATGAATTAGAGAGGACAAAATCGACGAACAAAGAACGTTCCAACTTATTGTAACCTGAAACAATACATTCCAAAACGAAGGGTGATATCACGTTATGTCATTTTTACGCCTTAAAATTCCTTGACATTCCCATAATGGATAATACTTTTGTTATTAGTGTAGCTTGAGAAATTTCCGTAAGTTGAGTTCACTACGATTAAAGAGCAATAGTATAAAAGTTTTTAAAAAATGCATATGGAGAGACATAACTGCAATGAGTGAGTGACGTTTTCTGAATAAACGTTCGTGTAAACGTTCTGATCCCCTTCCCATTAAAAGAAAAAAGAAATATTGGCAAGAAACAGAACGGATGGCTTTAAAAGCGTAAATCCCAGCTTAAGCATTTTATTTCACATTTCGGTTCCAAAACCATCGCAATATGAATTGGGTGTTGCTCACGATGAGAGTACCGTAACATGAATTACAGAGGCTGCAAGCGTTTTCACCAATTTGCTTGCGTTGTTTTCTTTGTTTGTTAACGGCAAGGCCTGGGATTCTTCTTGAATTATCTCCTCTTTAATTCTTTCCGGTGACACAGAAACAAATGCTAATATATGTATATATATATATATATATATATATATATATATATATATATATATATATATATAAATGCATTATAAACTCCAAATATCCTTTAATATCCAATTCGCTCTACCTCGAATTAATATGTTTTCATATATGTTAACCAAAGGGGAATTTTTTAGTTGATAATAATTTCATATATATGTACATATATATATATATATATATATATATATATATATATATATATATATATATATATATATCCATACATACATTCATAGTACATATAATTTCAAAATACTATTCCAATATCCCAACGAATATTTGAAGCCAGCGCTTGGCGATGGAGATTCCAAGAGCTATATCAACGGAATGATTAACTGAGTTACATTTGGTCTTCATTATTCACAACTGTATTTCTGATATACCGTCAAGAGCTCTACAAACACTGAACGTTAAATATGGAGAGACGTCTCGAGTTCTCTCCTGTTCGAGATCGATGGACTCATTTCATCAGATACACAAGAGAAGATCAAGCTTGAAGCCTCATTGGAAGTTAGATTTCAGATAAAGGATTTTTTCCTTTACTGTTTTCTTGCTTACTCGTTACTTTCTCCTGAAGTAGGACGAAGACGCTTTTGAGTTCAATAATCAATCACACTGTCATGCTTTGTTCCAGCTTCGTTTCCTATACAATAGGAAGTGTCTCTTTTCTGTAGTTCATGTAACTGAGAAACAATAGTCTGGTTGGTTGCTACAGCTATTTATTCTCTTTGGAGTTTCTTCTGTAGACTGGTTGGTTGCTATAGTTGTCCTTTTCCTAGTCTGGTTGGTTGCTGTAGATATTCTCTTGGGAGCCTTGTCTTCGGTATTCTGGTTGCTTTCTATAGCTATCCTCTTTGGAGTCTCTTTTGTATGGTGGTTGGTTGCTATAATTATTGTCTTCGGGGAGTTTTGTCTACGGTATTCTGGTTGGTTTCTATATCTATCTTCTTTGAATTCTCTCCTCCTTTGTCTGGTTGTTTTCTGTAAGTGTCCTCTTTGGAGTCTCCTCAATTGTCTTTACTATCAGTCATATGTGAAAGGTTATTTGTGGTGTTTCCTTGTTGATTATTGTGTACGGATTGTGATGAATGATAACATTGTGATGACAAAGCCGTTAAGAACGGTTGCAAATCTTTCGTACGAGTTTTGTGACGGTGTTGAAATGCTGAATAGTTGTAACCTTCAAGTCTTTGGTAAAATTTAATTGCCAAACTTTTGAAAGGTATTAAAATGATAATATTTTTTGCTAATTATTTTGCGATTTCATATTTAATTTGATCCTTTGATGTCACATTATCCTTGCTAACTCTTATGAGGCATGAATAAATGAATTGAATATATTTACTTGGCTGATAAAGATTTCCTTTAAGGAACATTTTTAGGGAAAATAAAGTAACATAAAAAACCAAGACGAGTAATAATAAAAGTTTTGAGAAATTATAATTAATCTAAGCTAACGATTAATTATTAGTGCAAAACATTGATTTAGAGGTGGATAAAATTCAGTAACGAATTTTTTATCAACTAATATTTGTCAGTAAGGAAAAATAAATTTGATTAAGAGGCGTAAGTGTAGATAATGAAGTTACTAATTAGAAACTGTTTAAAGAAAGGAATATGTATTGTGAAAGAACATAGAAAATTTTCATCTGAATTTTTCTGCATTATGCTTGTTTGCATATCTAGGTCAAATGCTAACCTAATTTCAATAGGTGTTACTGGAATAGAATTTATCCAGTTCCAATTCCATCAGGTGGTCCCACAAACATTAGCCCCTATAGCCTTCACCACTTAAAATTGCCAAAAAAGGGCGAAGTGTCAATTACCAACGAGACCCACAGGACCTAGTGTCAATTACCAACGAGAGCCCACAGGACCTAGTGTCAATTACCAACGAGAGCCCACAGGACCTAGTGTCAATTACCAACGAGTGCCCACAGGACCTAGTGTCAATTACCAACGAGTGCCATTAGGACCTAGAGTCAATTACCAACGAGTGCCAACAGGACCTAGTGTCAATTACCAACGAGTGCCCACAGGACCTAGTGTCAATTACCAACGAGTGCCATTAGGACCTAGAGTCAATTACCAACGAGTGCCCACAGGACCTAGTGTCAATTACCAACGAGAGCCCACAGGACCTAGTGTCAATTACCAACGAGTGCCCACAGGACCTAGTGTCCATTAACCAACAAGAGCCCACAGGACCTAGTGTCAATTACCAACGAGAGCCCACAGGACCTAGTGTCAATTACCAACGAGTGCCCACAGGACCTAGTGTCAATTACCAACGAGAGCCCACAGGACCTAGTGTCAATTACCAACGAGTGCCCAGCATTAGCTGTTTACGGTGTTTCAATATGATAACAGAATTCGGATAGAATACATGAATTCAGCCAACTACCTAGAACCTAGAGAAAATGTTTGTTGTTCCTCAAGGGTTAGTAGTTGTAGCTACATCTAGTTTGATCCAGTAGGAATGCTGTGTATTTAATCATGAATTCTTTGCTGCATTTAATCACAAAAGACTCCTTCTGTTTTAGGTAAATTTGCTTATCTGGATGAAGAACCATTTGCAGATTATTCTCGATTCCATTAAGTGAGAAATGCAGTTAATGTTTTGTCAGTGATTTAGAAGATTTTAGTCGTGTAATTTAATAAGCAAAACAGTTTTACCTGCAATCGGCGTTTCGTAAAATCTTGTGATAAATATCTTTTTTTTTCTGTTGACAATTACAAACGAGAAATCACCATTTCTAGAACTGGTGCTTGTCAAAGAAGCATTACGAAGTTATTTTCCTCAGTTTTGAGGAAGAAAAATAAGAAAGAAATTTATACAAAATAGGTACAAAGTCCCTTTATGAGAATAGGAAATGACATGTGGGAATAGCTTCTCAAATAATCAGAAGAGCCTCTTAGGTATCATTAACTATACAAAAGAGGTAATATTCTTATATTTGAGATTTCTTCTTTTTCTGTTAATTAAATATGAGGTGAAAGATAGTAAGACTTTGGACCGCAGATGTAATACCAGGATGCCTCTCCTTCCTCATCAACACTTTCACGTCTTTAAGGAAATCAAAAGATGAAACTTTTTTGAAAGTTTTTCAAGAGTTTTGAAGTGTTTGAAATTATATCAAGGTTGGGCTGCACAAATAGATGCTTCTTTCGTGGTATTTAGAAAAAACTGAAGCTGTAATTTCATGGTATATAGAAGAAACTGAAACTAATTTATGGTATGCAGAAGACACTGGAACCGTAATTTTGTGGTATACAGAAGAAACTGAAACCGTGATTTCAGGGTATATAGAAGAAACTGAAACTAATTTTATAGTATACAGAAGAAACTAGAACCGTAATTTCATGGTATACAGAAGAAATTGAAACCATGATTTCATGGTTTATAGAAGAAACTGAAACCATAATTCTATAGTATACAAAAGACACTGGAACCGTAATTTCATGGTATATAGAAGAAACTAAAACCAAACTTTCATGGTATACTCGTACAGAAGAAACTGAAACCATAGTTTCTTGATATAGTGAAGAAACTAAAACAATGATTTCATGATATACAGAAGAAACTGAAACAATGATTTCGTGATATACAGAAGAAACAGAAACATAATTTCATTATATTTAGATGAAACTGAAACATAATTTCAAGATATATAAAAGAAACTTAAGCCATAATTTCATGGTCTATGAAAGAAGCTGATAACGTAATATCATGGCATATAGAAGAAACTGAAACCACAGAGAGAGAGAGAGAGAGAGAGAGAGAGAGAGAGAGAGAGAGAGAGAGAGAGAGAGAGAGAGAGAGAGAGAGAGAGAGAGAGAAGTGAATTCGAAGAAACCTGAGGAAAATTATTCATGAAGTGTTATTATTCACAAAAGATCAGGAAAGAGGTTGAGAAGAAATGTCAAAAGAAATGCAAAAAAAAAAAAAAAAAAAAAAAAAAAAAAAACAAAAAAAAAAAAAAAAAAAAAAAAAAAAAAAAAATAGTTCCTGAAAGTAATTAGCACGACAGCTCTCATTTCACTATGAAGAAACTTTGAAGGAATATAAAGCCGAAGTAAAGTTTTGCTTTTGAAATGAGGAACCAAAGCCGGAGATACCAAGTGCGGACAGTTTATTATTTCGTTTGCAGTCGCAGTTGTTCAATCAGATAATCAAGCACACAGTACTGACCACATATTCATACCATTTTTTTAAAATCTTTCTTTCAAAAGGAAATACCAAGAAAATACAGTGAGGTAACTTGAAGAAGTCCTTGAAATTAGACTACAATAACAAATGGGAATGGAAAATGGTTTCTTGATATCATATACAAGCAGTTTTACGGAATGCTTAAGGAGCAAGAGCCCGTGCTGGCATATGGCCAGCTGAATCTCAATTATAAACAACACTCAGCAGAATTTACTCATCAGAAAAGGGTCAGTTAAGTTAATGAGTCTATTTGCATTCTGCTCGACCTCCTGCTGTATAAAAGTCTAACTGTATAAAATGTGATCATTAAAGGTTGTCGTGAAGAGATATGTTTGAAAAAAGGAAGAAATCTTTGATCAAGTTATGTTTTCAAGGTATAAAAAGTTACTTTGTTTAACTTTAATAATGACAGTATTTTGATATATGTAAATTATCATTAATGACGTTTGTATTTTAAACGATAATGTGCGTATATAGAAAAAAAAATTCCAACGGAAAATATCCTAAAATTAGCAGAAGAAAGTCTTGAACTGAAAGAATCTTTTGAAAAATAACAGAAAAAAGTCTTAAACTGAAAAGAATCTTTAAGATTGTAACAGAAAAAAGTCTTAAACTGAAAATAATCTTTAAGAAAATAACAGGAAAAAGTCTTAAACTGAAAAGTAACTGAAAAGAATCTTTAAAAAAACAATAAAGATTCGTAAAAAAAGAAAAAAAAAATCCGTGTGTTGACAGAAGCCAACACGAAAGATCACATTTTTCTCATTTTGAAGCCTGGCGGATCCCACGATCTTTCTTTCAGATGGCGGAGCCAATCTAAACTAGCGAGTGCTCCAAAAACTTCGTCCATTTCGCGGGTAATAGCCAGAATTGTAATGAACTTGCTGTCTGAGAAATAGTTTTCTAGATTGAGTTTTGAGTGAGAGAAACTTTGTTTTAATTGTTAATTTCAGACGGAGGTTTATTGTTTTGTGCTGTCTTTGAATTCGCGATGAAAATTGTTTTGTTTATGAGAACACTACTGCGGAAGTAGAAATAGAAGTTTAGAACAAAATCGACAAACAAACAAAATATGTAATTTCATAAGTGTTATTTAGAGATAACGTATCCGGTTTGAAAACAAAGGGAACGCAGGTCTAATACTGAATTGTATATGATTCATTAATTTTTTTTTATTATTTATTGATTGATTGATTTTTTTATTTTTTCTCTCTCTCTCTCTCTCTCTCTCTCTCTCTCTCTCTCTCTCTCTCTCTCTTTGAACTGTTTCGACCAAGGTACTCCCATTATTCAATAACTACAATTTTTGCTTTGAAATATTTCTCTTTTAATGGACTGTGTAAAATTAGTTTTCACAGTAGGATGCTAATTTTCACGTGTTGTGTAATATATTCAAAGATAATATCGATAAGCAAGTGATGTATGTGGAGAGAATCGTACATGTTTCGTAAATTTCTATATTTTGTATCATTGAAATCGTAATCTATCTTTCATTCACATATTGAGAAAAAAATTAATTATTCTCTAGTTTTTCTCGTGAGTATTTTTATGGCAAAATAAAAAAAAAATCATGTTTTTGGTCAATTTCACTTTGTTAGACATGCTAATACCTGCCGCCATGGCTTAGACACACTAGTCTGCATCATACCCGGGTGGCTCTCTCTCTCTCATCTCTCGCTCTCGTCTCTCTCTCCTCCTTCCTCCTCTCTTCCATCCTTCTCTCTCTCTCCACGTAATACTTGTGAACTGCATAAAGTTTCTGCTTCTCATAAGTGAAATTATCTGGGGAAATATAGATCCCGAGCTTTTCAATACCTCGTCTTTCACGAGCGCCGTATTTATGCTCAGCAGATGCGCAACTTCTTCTCAGCTAAATCTCGAAAATTATTTTCGACCCATTTGGTCCCGAAGTCATATCTAATGGCGCCGAAGGCGATAATATAGTGATAGTATATATCAAGAGATTCGCGAGAGATCCCGCCCGCTCTATCTTGTGAAATATGTCATTCTTATTGGCTTACAAAGTATTGCCTTGCGCTACGAGGTGATACTTTCAATAGGGTATAACTGGTGATTCTGAGAATCGGAATTTTCCTTGTTACAGTTTCTTTGTTTATAAAACTGATTGTATTATTATTATTATTATTATTATTATTATTATTATTATTATTATTATTATTATTATTATTACCGCTACGTGCGCTGGAACCCGGCACTTCTGTCTCCCCTACCTACCCACCCCACCTGGGCGGACAAACAAATTTGCAGGAGGAGGTTGCATGTAACCCATAACCTCCCGTTCTAATATCTACCCCTACCCCCAGCAATTTTTCAAATTGTAATATCTATTGCCAAAGTAAATTCTTATAGTAGTTTGGTGTTAGCTTTAGAATATCTCATGTCCTTCCTAGTCTGAAATGACTTTCGGTGTTTTCCGGATTATTCAGGTTAAAAATTTATCTAAAAAACAGTTAAGCGATGTTCTAGGTTTTCAGCTGTGATACGAACACAAAGAACATAAATAACAGTCACTGTCCATCTTTGGATGAGAGCGATAGAAAATCTCCACTTTCATTTTACTTTCCAATTGTTTAAGTCAGGGACAAAAGTAAACACGCGTGCAACATACATTTCATCGTGTGTAGGTGTAAAAACTTATGTATATGCAAAACCATTTAAGGCATATTTTTTTATTTTATAAATTAATATCCTTGAAACACACATGGCCCCAAGACTTTAATCCCTTTCAAGGAAGCGTCTTTGAATTGAGTCGTCGGATGCGATGGAGTAGAACGGAAATTGAATTGCAGCCGGCAATGAGATGATTAGGATGACCCCATCCCTTGGGGAAGGTAACGACTACGAACAAACACTCCTCGGAAACCCGCTCCACCTTCGCCTTCTCATGAGAACAGGTCTGTTTCCTCTGCCAACACAATCCACTGGGTATTATATCATTCCTCGGTTAATCTCCATAACACTTTGCTAAGGCGAAGCTATATATTTCTTAACCACTCGGCAATCCCGGCGCGTTCTATTACCAACCCACTTTCGGCCTCTTAGTAATGCCTCGCCTCGAAACGTCTCTCGAGATATTTCTGTTTGTTCAAGCTGCTTCAAGCTAATCAAGTTTCTTTAGTACAGCTCGAAGGTTTCTGAATAGTCCAGAGGGATTTTATCTTCATAGTAAAAGATATTACCGGTGTTGGTTTATGTTCAAAAGAATGTGCAGTATTTATTTGCATACACTGACGTTTCATATAACCTGGCATTTCATATAACCATTTTTCGCTAAAACCTCTCGGTAAAATTTGATAATAACTTAAGAAATGGAATAAAAGAAGTTCATTCTGTTTCACCGTAGATTTTAGCAAGTTTTAATTTACGTTAAAGGTTTGGATATAATGTTTACAACATAATTAATTTTTTCACCGAAAAGATGAATTAATATAATGGTTATGATGATCGAAACTATACTGGAAACTCACAATATATCACAGTGATGAAGAAAGTGTCTATAGTTTTGACTGATGACTAAAAGTGTTAGAATACTAATGGCTAGTTAGAAAGTGATTTCAGATCACAATCTGAAGAAAGAATTAAAGAAAGAAAATACATATAAACGTGTGTGAACATCATAAAAACCTGATGGGTGTAGGCTCCTCTATAAACTGTACAAAACAGATGTTGCACATGTAAAAGGAAGCTCTTGTGTAACGAACAATAAATTTGCAAAAATATTTAGTTGACTTGGAAAATAGCCATGAATGTATACGATCCTAATTGAACCGGTACGCTCGTACAGAAATAAAAAATGCATTTCATTTCAAATAGGGCAAGTAAGATAAACCACATGAAAAAGATTCAGAGAGCGGAAAAAAATATTTAGTTGACTTGAAAAATAGCCATGAATGTATACGACCCTAATTACTAAAATTGAACCGGTGCGCTCGTACAGAAATAAAAAATGCATTTCACTTCAAATAGGGCAAGTTAGGTAAACCAAATGCAAAACTTCAGAGATCGAAATACTCGAGACAAAACGATTATCCTCGGACTGAAGAAATGAACCCCGATAATAGTGTAACATTTGCATCGGATTCGGAGGACAATAAGCGGGACTGTTTGTTATCAATCCCAGTGTTTGATGAGAAGTAATGACCTTGTCTGCCCCGTGTGACCAGAAATGCGCCGCTGGAAATGATTAATATATTATACCCAGACCAGTTTCAGTTTTTGGATACATCACCTTCCACAAAATTCAGTTGACGTTGATTATCATTTGATATGAGGGTGTACTGAGAACACACCAGCAAATTAGAATCTTTGATGGTTTTTCTTGATTGAAAGCCGGTCACGTGACCTCGTGCTGATACCTGGGATGTGAGTTCGAAACCTGCTACTGGATATAAGAATTTACTTCATATTTTTTGCATGTGGATGTAAAGGCTTTGAAATATTTCTTGCATGTGGATGTAAAGGCTTTATAGAGACAAGCTATCCAAAATGTGTGAAGAATTCGAGAAGTTGAGAGGGCACTGTGGCTATTACAATTATTTACGTATCTGGTTAAAAACAATTTGTGTACATTTCTTCATTAAATCGTTAAGATTATTGATTAAACAAAAAAGTAAACTAAATACACACACGCACACATACACACTTACACAGGAGGAGAGAGAGAGAGAGAGAGAGCGAGAGAGACGAGGAAGAGAGAGAGAGAGAGAGAGAGAGAGAGAGAGAGAGAGAGAGGATGGATGAAGAAGACCAGCAAGTACCAACGAAAACTTTCATATTAAAATGTTTTTTCCTTAGACGTTACCAGAGACTTTAAGTCGGCCTTAATTTCCTGTCCGCGAACTTTGGAAGCTTCTTAGCATCATCTAATACCTCTCCCTTCGTTCGCAAATAATGAGAAATATACATGAGCCAAAAACCGGCCTCACGAAACGAGTCATTTTAACTTTATTACTCGCCCTGGTCAAGCGTTATCTTTAAACATTGAATATGTTTCTATTTATGTATGTATGTATGTATGTATGTATGTATGTATGTATGTATGTGTGTGTGTATACATATATATGCATATATATATATATATATATCTATGTATATAACGAGTAATTTGCTATTTTAGTCGCCGTGGCCAAACATTATTGTTAAACGTTATATATATAATATAATATAATATATATATATATATATATATATATATATATATATATATATATATATATCGTGCAGATATAGATGGTGAGTGGTGCACTGTGTTGGGAGCTGGAGGGGTAAGGGAATCTGTCCAGGATATATATTATATATATATATATATATATTATATATATATATATATATATATGTATATGTATATATATATGTGTGTGTATATATATGTATGATATGTATGTGTGTATATATATATATATATATATATATATATCTATATATATATATATATATATATATATATATATAGATATATCCTTACCCGTCCAGCTCCCTACACACTCACCTGCACGCATGTTAGAATTTATTGAAGGTATATTTAGCTGCCCATCTTCCTACATTTCATCTACGTTCCTCAGCCTCCTCAAACCTATTCACTTATCTTTTCATCTATGTCTTATTTTTTACCTCAGTATCGTCTTATCTCAATAAATTTTGCCCATGCGTCTTACAGTTTATATACTTTGTTTGGAATTCCTATTAAATTTTCTGCCATTCCAGTCTTTCATTTGGATTCTAATAAATTTCTCTACTCTAGAGAAAAATTGGTCCATGAATCCCTGTTAGCATTCCAGTCTACATAACATCAGAATTATCTTCGCTTTCAAACCTTTTGCATGATTCCTACCACCTTCATAGAGTCTCAGGCTCTGTAATCAGCATCCTCCTTCAATCTGTCATCTCCCAAATACATGTGCCTATGATTAAGCGCCTCCGTGGCGTGATTGGTATGGTCTTGGCCTGCCACCTCGGTGGCCACGAGTTCTATTCTCGGGCATTCCACTGACGAGTTAGAGATGTGTATTTCTAGTGATAGAAGTTCATTCTCGGCGTGGTTCGGAAGTCACTTAAAGCCGTTGGTCCTGTTGCTGAATAACCACTGGTTCCATGCAACGTAAAAACATCATACAAATACATGCCTATTAACTTCTTCAATTTCTCCACCAGTCGTTGACGCCTTCGTTGCTCTAGTTTTTCCAATTTTGAATCACTTACGTAGATTTATTCTTGATTGCATTCCCTTTCGTCCTACTCTATCATGCAACTCGCTTAAAATTGTTTTCTAAGGATTTCCAACTTCTCTTCACTGTCGCCAAGTAACAATGAGCCTTCTAGAAGTAACCAGACAGCGCAACTTTAACATTCATCCCATTTATCCAATTCTACATTATTAAATCATTCATAGACATTTTTAATAACAGGGTGATCAGTACAACGGGGCTTCGGAAAGGTCATGCTCATTGTATTAGCATTATCATTCATCAATCATCTCATAAACTCGCTTTTATAACAGTGTAGATCATCAGGTAATTCGCAAACCCTTGACATTTAGTTTCCTCAAGATAAATCTTAATATTAGCGAATCCACATAGCGCTTAATATTACCTCGTCAGTGAAAGTCCACAAGAACTTTTCGTTTTTGTTAGTTCGCTGTGCATTCTGAATAGCTTTTCATTATGTGTGTGTGCGTATATGAGAGAGAGAGAGAGAGAGAGAGAGAGAGAGAGAGAGAGAGAGAATAAACTTATATTGCAACTTCGTATCCTGAACAGCATTTGTGTAGGTGAGGAGGAGGAGGAGGAGGAGGTGGTAGTAGTAGTAGTAGTGATGGAGTCCAGGGAACGAAGCGCGAAGAGGAGGAATCTATTGAGAAGCAACAGACAAGAGACAAAACCTCTTGCACTGAAGTTTCGTTTGAAAAAGCAGAGAAGAGGAAGAGGTGAAAACAGGCAGAGAGAGATAGAAATACTTCGCTCTGGAAGTTGCGTGTCCGCCTGTGCCGTGTTTCCCCGTTCTCACTGAAAGGATTGGTTTAAAAAAAAAAAGAATATGTATTTGTTATAGAGTTTACCCAACTTGATATATTACCTTTTTCACGTTAGAAATTTTTTTAAGATAATACCCATGTATTCAAGACGGAAAATCGATGACAAAATGGAGTTTGTTTATCTTAGAAGTAAGACGACTGAATGTAATTCATTGAAAGGAATATTGCCTAGAAACGAAATACATTTGTAATGACGTTTTCCCAACTAGATATTAACTTGTTTGTTAAAGTAGTTTTTCTAAATACTCAAAAAATATTTACGACTGAAAGAAGTGTTTATTTTGACAGAGTAAGACGTCAGAGCCAAATTCAAGCAGATTGAACATCCTTATAGAATTTTGTGGCAACGATAAGCGCTCTAAGATTTGTGTCTTTTAAACAGCCGAGAATCACGACACGCGAAGGGTCTGGGACATTATTGAGAGAATAAATTTAGCTTCGTATCTCACGTTAATAAAGGATTACTGTCATGCTTGTCTCTTACTCTTGTACATAACCCTTTTGCACGTCTTTGGGTGCTGTGTCTCTCTGATTTCAATTTTCGTGTTTGCAGGAGATCTGAGGATATTTTGAAGTCAAATTCATTCGTTGTTTTTAGTAAAAATATACAGAAAACAGAAAAAACTGATTTTTAATGTAACTGTTAAGTGTCACTTGGGAAATCGCAATCAATAACATTGAAGGTAAAACCCTTTATTCGTCCCAAGTTTTACCCTGAACAAGTATTCACGTCTGTTTTCACTGTGAAATCGCTTTGTGAATTAATAAATACGTACTTCAGTTGGGTGGAGCTTGCTTCCAGTACAAAAAGAAGCAGTCCTGTATTGTATAACACTTTTCGTTTCACAAGTAGTTATAAATATTCAGGAATAACTACTGAAAGGAGTATTGACGGCTTTCTAATAATGTTCTGCCTGTACGAGCTTTCCTTAGGTTATTTTCTTTCTCTTCATTTATTTAATTTGTCATAGTTTTATCGCTGTATTAGTCAGGTTATTGTGTTTCCTTTTGTGTTCAGTTCCCTTCCATTTACAAGGCTTTTCCTTCCCATCATCTTGAATTCAGTATGGATATTTATTCACCGCTTGAATTTATTCAGAATAGAACAAGGTTACATAGAGGGATGCAGTTCTCGTTAGCCAGCAATGCAGTGAGATCCTTCAGTTGATGCTAATCCGTGAAATGCAACACATACGTATGTTGTTATAAAGTTCGCATGGTCTCTGTTAAAGCTTACCAGTCTAAAAATGAAAACAAAAATAATTTAAGTCTCCTTAAAGCGTCTTGGTAAATTGACCATCATCCTATTGGTAGCATAATGAATGAATACGAATTTAGAGAAACGTACATGATAAATAAGTTAAAAGTGTCCATGTAACAAACATTTATTAAAATTTATTCTAGCGTTTAACCATACGTAAGGCCGAAAAGCGTAATTTACATGTTAAAATCTGTTGTGGAAGCTTAAAGTTCAGCGTTCAAACTAAGCATTAAAATTGACGTATTCTTATGTTCTGGAGTGTAGCTACCAATGGCTCAGATAGTCAAATGAATGACTTAGGTAT
>NC_087206.1:8164804-8167304 GCF_015104395.2 Macrobrachium nipponense
GTACATTATGTGTGTTTGTTTTTTTGGTCCGTCTGTCTGTCTGTCTGTCTATCTGTCTATCTGTCAGTTAATCTTAGCAGCCCTACCTTGAGAATGGAAGAAAAAGCAATAATTACCTTAGCAATGAATTTGATACAGTAATGAGACGAGATTGAGAAATGAAATGAAAATGGAAGCAAAAGACGAAAAAAATAAAACAAATTGAAAGAAACCGGAGAAAATAAATGAAGAAGAATGAAGATGAATGAGAGAAGAAGATCGTAATTTAGGTTTCGCAAACGAAAAAGGACAAGACACAATTAAAGTCGACGTGTCTGTGATGAGAGAAATGAAAAATAAAAAGGAAATATATGATACCGTTGAAGAAAAAACTTCGTCAAAACACGAACGAGGCCAAAAAGAATGTAATTAAGAGAGAGGGAGTGAAGGTAATGGGGATGAACAAGATCAAAATAGAAAAAAATTATATACAAGAAACACCTCGAGGGAGAAAATAAACAAATGAAAAAGAATGTAGAATAATGAGGGAGAAAGAGGAGAATTAGTAAATGGATGTTGATTACTAGTCTTGCATTTCTTCTGTCGAGTCGTGACTTTAAAGTAAATGCAAAATGCGTTTTATTTTTATTTTATTTTAGGAGCAATGGATACAATTTTGAAACAAGCACACTGAAAGAACGCTAATTAGCAAGGTGACTAACTAAAAGATATTCATATCTTAGGAATCTCAGTGGGTCAAATAATGGAAATGGTACTTTATTTGTAAATCCAGTATATATATTATATATATTATATATATATATATAGATATATATATATATATATATATATATATATATATATATATATATATATGGGGATACAATCCACAATGAAGTGGATTGTATCCCCATTTACGTAGAGGTACGACATAGTACCTGGCTTCTGCATATATATATATATATATATATATATATATATATATATATATATATATATATATATATATATATATATATATATATATATATATGAAGAACTTGATCACGAAGTTTATAAAACGTGACGCTATGAATAAATAAAGGTTTTTGCCACGAAGGAAAAAAATGAAAAGCGAAATAGCCAAGCATTTTCGGTCTAGTGCGACCCTTTACTTAGTAAAGGGTCTGCACTAGACCGAAAGTGCTTGGCTATCTGGCTTTTCATTTTTTTCCTTCGTGGCAAAAACCTTTATATATATATATATATATATATATATATATATATATATATATGTAATACATACATCCATATAGCAGCGGTTAAGGTTCTTTGCAGAGTCCCTTCGGCCCCTAGCTGGAACTCCTTTTTCTATACTTCATAACCTAAACTATACAAAATCATGATATTCATGATATTTACACTTCATCTTGCTTGTTCGAATTACATATGTGTTCATCTTGAACAACAACGGGAATAATAATAATATAATAATAATAATAATAATAATAATAATAATAATAAAAGGCGAATCTAAAATGGATCAGCTTGCAAAGGATAAGGGTCGGAAAAATATACATAGGGAAAAAGAGGAGAGAGAGAGGAAGGGAGACAGGCAGGAGAAAGTATAAATGCTGAAGGACGCTATTAGCTTAAAATAACAGAAAAGGGAAAAAGGAAAATAGAATATGGGGAAAGGGAGGAGAGATGGGAAACGTATTAAAGCAGAGAGAGAGAGAGAGAGAGAGAGAGAGAGAGAGAGAGAGAGAGGAAATTCAGTTGTCAAAATTTATTAGAGGTTTTATTACTCAGAGAGAGAGAGAGAGAGAGAGAGAGAGAAATTAAGTTGTGAGAATATAGTTAAAGGTTTTATAACGAGAGAGAGAGAGAGATTCAGTTGTCAAAATATACTTAGAGGTTTTATAGCGAGAGAGAGAGAGAGAGAGAGAGAGAGAGAGAGAGAGAGAGAGAGTAGAATTTGGTTTCGTAGTGAAAATGTCTGTTGTCAGAACTGCTAAAAACGATGCTTTAAAGGCAGATCGTTTAGACACGTTAACGAACCCGGTAATGCAGTTTGAAAATCATAAGTTATATTGATTCCAAATTATTTTTTCATCACTAATGAGGACAAGAAAAAGTCATCATGAAAGACATTATGACGAATGCTTATTATAGTTTCAGTCATTAAAGGAGACTCGGTTGCTTGCATTGACGCACCTACTGCTTCAAACTTATTGGACGACATCGATCTAATGTGCTTCACTCACCACGGGATCTGTGGTCCTGTAGTTATGATAACGGATTAAAATGTTAGGCACAACCGTAAACGAAGCGCCTGAGCGGCGTGGTTGGTATGGTATTAGCATCTCACCTCGGTGGTCGCGGGTTCGATTCTCGGCCATTCCATTGAGTGAGAGATGTGTATGTCTAGTGATAGAAGTCACGTAAAGTCGTTGGTCCCGTTGCTGAATAACCACTGGTTCCATGCAAAGTAAAAGAAGCATACAAACAAACAAACTACCGTAAACGAATGAGATTTCTT
>NC_087206.1:8169804-8174804 GCF_015104395.2 Macrobrachium nipponense
TATTATTATTACTATTATTATTATTATTATTATATTATTATTATTATTATTATTATTATTATTATTATTATTATTATTATTATTATTATTATTATTATTATTATTATTATTCTGTTAAATAGAATGGCAGAATTCAGCTAGTTAATACTGCAATTTTATTTTCCGGAATTTGTTTAAAATAGGGTCTTCTTTCAAAATATTATTATTATTATTATTATTATTATTATTATTATTATTATTATTATTATTATTATTATTATTATTATTATTATTATTATTATTATTCAAGATGAACCCTATCCATGTGGAATAAACTCACAACTCACAGAGGCCATTGACTTGGAATTCAAACTTCCATGGAATATGGTGTCCAGTAGAAAGAAACAAGAGAATGTAATAGGAAATAAAGTTGAAGAAGGGGGCAGTTATAAGAGAAGAAAAATATATGAAAATTATTAAAAGATTAATAAATGAATAGATAAAAATGCGGAAATTATCTAAATAGAAGGAGAATTGTTTTAGAGCAATAATGCATTGCATCTTCACTAGAAATTTTGAGGTTCCAGTCGCTCAACATCTTCCAGGAGACCGTTCCATAGTCCAGTGGTGTGACGAATGTGATTAAAGTTTATTCATTACAATTTATTCTATTCACTGGTGTATAACGCTGAATCAAGTTATGAACTTCGTAGCTTCTCTGTCTCCTAAATATTCTTGGAAACTTCCACCAAAACCATGAAAATATAAATGAAATTAATGAAATTCATCTTGTCCCGTGGGATTCTTACCTAACGATAGCTAGAACTTATTATCCAGTGGTTTGGTGAAGAACTATTCAAGGAAAACATGTTGGATATCGGCAGGATAATCTGGATCCTCACACTTTCCAGAGTTGATTTTTCGTAATCCTTGTTCAGGCAGGCTCTTGAAATGGTAAATCATTCTAGTCACCACTTTTTTCAACCCTGTAGGAGTTATTGCCGTCAGTTTGCCTCAGATGGTGCGCCGTAGCCCTTACTGAAGGGTGCTTGCAGTATCCCTTCTTCTGCCCCTAGCTGCACCTACCTTTCAAACATCGTATTTGACATCCATTGCTGCTTTCTTTCTTCAACATCTGAATATTAGTTCTCAGTCGATCTGTTCAGTTTTCTAACCATTTCCACTTTTATTCCTCGTATTTCATCTCTTTTATTTTCTGGATCTTGCTATCCAACCACTCCAACTTTTCACTTGATTAAGCGTTGAATGGCAGAAACTGGCACAGTCTTTGGCTTGGCATCCTATATTTGACCAATTCTTTCATTTAATCAATGCAACTTGCGTGAAATGCAATGCAATGAATGATGTTAAATCTAATCATGTTAAATATAGTAACACGACGATTTCCATTACTCTCTTTATATTTTTTGATTCCTCAAGAACTTTCCTCGTAGAATAAAAACGAAGCAAAGGAAAATCCTTCCTTTCTCCATTGCCAACGTTTGCCAGCCTGTGCGTGTATAATTCAGTCTCGGATGTAGATGACTCCGCCTGGCGGCGAGTGATAAGAGAGGCCGTAGATTTGTGAAGCTCTCCCCGCGGGCGTCTTCCATCCAGCGAGTTACATTCGGACGTTGTCGGTTATTAAAACGCAACTTTTCAGAAATCTGTCTCTCGGTTGGGTTTGCTCGTAGGTCGTGTCACTTTATGCTCTTAGTTCATGAAGGAAAAACTTAATAGTTGAACGATAAGGCCGTATTTTTTATTTGACAATGGCCGATTAATGCAGCTTGTAGCGACCAACGTTATAAAAAAAAAACGGTATGGAATTTATGAACACAATTTTGTCTGTTTCAAGAAGGTAGAATATTTACTGACATTTCATTAACACAATATTTGGCTTATTCCTTCATGTGATATTAATTCTTCTAAAGTGTATAGTAACTTCCTTATAGTAACATATTTCGTTAAGTTTAACTTTACCGTTATTTATCCTCTATTCGGCAATATCTTTAGGAGGTTCTTCTTTTTCCATTTCATGACATTTATGCAATTACTTCTTCTAGACAAAATTTAGCTGTTTTTTGTCAGCTGCTCATTTTAATGAGAATAAATTTGATATAATCAGGTCATATGGTTGAAAGTCAGCGCCTAAATTTCCACATAACCAGGAACTCCGGTTCATGCGCAACATTTTTTTTTTTTTTTATGAAAATGCTATCGATGAAATTCTTCATCCAAGATTTCGGTGTGGTAACCTATTTTATTTTTAATATTTTTATATTTGTTATTATTTTTTAAGAGCTTCAGCTTATGAAGGAATTGGAAACGATGAAGAGCAAACGATTTCAGGAATTTGTAATGGAAATAGCATTACCTGATACCTCTTAATAAGTTTTTTTTTTCATCTCAAATGAAACCAAAATGGACTTTTGTGAAATCCCTGTTCTCTCACCAGAATCTCTCTCTCTCTCTCTCTCTCTCTACTATATATATATATATATATATATAGGTAATATATATATATATATATATATATATATATATATATATATATATATATATATAGCTATATATATATCTATATATATACATACATATATATATATATATATATATATATATAGTATATATTATATATATATATATATATATATATATATATATATTTATATATATATATATATATATATATATATATATATATATATATATATATATATATGTATGTGTGTGTGTGTGTGTGTGTGTGTGTGAGTGTGTGTGTGTGTGTGCTCAAGTCTGCTATTACGTACGCATGCGGCTAGTATTCTGCTTCAATGACGATAAATATTATGACTGGCCATTTTACATGTCAAGTTAACTCTCTTCCCAGGCATTATATTTTTTTATTTTTCCTTACATTTTTCATCATGTTATCAAGATTTCCGATGACTCAAAATTTTTGCAAAAAAATAGGCGGCCATATTTTGCCTCGAAATAATTAACCCTCAAGGATAATATTCAAATTAGATGTCATGTTCTAGCGAGCATTTCTTGACAATATTTTCCATCCTTTGCTCCTTTTCCAATATTTTGCGCGTAGAATTATTTTTTCATCATCGGGATGGACACAATCCTTGCACTTTATGTTTTCGTGAAGTAATTTGAAATTCTAGTAAGACGGGTCCACAAAAGTTTTCATATGATTGCGTTTAGTCGTAACTCACAATTCGTATTATATATATATATATATATATATATATATATATATAGATATATATATATATATATATATATATATATATATATATATATATATATGGGTATGTATGTGCGTGTGAGTGTGTTTTATATTTATTTATTTATATTCATATGGTCAAGAATCAAGTTTGTAAGCTGCTATAAATGTACAAAACTCAAAGAAAATGTGGCTAACTTTTTTTATTATTATCATTTTCACAAGCAACTATACTGCATTCGCATAAAAAAAAGAAATTGAAAGAGATGATCACTTCGTTAGGGTCGAGAGGTGCATCGATTGCTGCCTGCGAACCCTAAGTGGATTCATGGCAAACAAGAGAAATTTACAACAACTCGAGTACAGAGAAGAGTCTTAAACCCGGGTTGAGGTTTGGGGATGCCATGGAAAAGGAGAAGAAGAAGAAGAAGAAGAAGAGGTTAAGGGAAATGCGGTTTGGGTTGAGGTTTTGGGCTGGCATGGAGAAGAAGAGAAGAAGAAGAAGAAGAGGTTAAGGGAAATGCGGTTTGGGTTGAGGTTTTGGGCTGGCATGAAGAAGAAGAAAAAGAAGAAGAAAGGCAGGAGGAGGAGGAGGAGGAGGAGGAGGAGGAGGAACTTTCGTTTTATAAAATTTTAGGCATAGAGCATAACTGGGCTTGATAAATAAAAATAGCTCTTGGACTTGACCAAAGACACACGTTATCTACAGCTATGTGTGTTAACAAAGGCGATAAACTTACTACTTGGAGGAGGAGGAGGAGGAGAAAGGAGGAGGTGGAGGAGGAGGAGGAGGAGGAGGCGGAGGAGGAGGGAACTTTCGTTTGAGAAAATGTAGGCCCCTAAAGATAACTGAGCCTGGTCAATAAAAATAACTCCATGTTATATACAGCTGTGTTGACAAAGGCAATAGAGTTATTGCTTCGAGGTAGATGGAAGGACTGATAATTTTTATTAATATTTGAGTGGTGGAGGAGAGTGATTTTTTACATCCAGAACTTGACCTAGATTTAGCAGAGATCCTAAGCATGATCGTAATTTTTGTATGATACAGATTCCAGTGTTGCAATGGGAAGTAGCCTATTGAAGAGTATAAAAATAGGACGATAAGAGAGAGAGAGAGAGAGAGAGAGAGAGAGAGAGAGAGAGAGAGAGAGAGAGAGGGCCATGGAAACAAAGATTAATACAGGAATCAAAGCTTTCTTTGCAGATTTTATGTGTATATATGTGGTAATTCATCATTTATATACATGAGAATTACATTTGATAAATTCGTCACTTATATACATAGAGATTGTGTTCAATAAGCCATCATTTATACAAAAGATTATATGATAATTCATCACCTATATATTTATATATATACATATATACACACACATATATTTTATATATTACAGTTATATATACAATATATAATAATATTACTATATTTATATTATATATAATATATATATATTATATTAAATATATATTAGAATGTATTTTCCTGTATCAATTCATCACTTATATACATGCACATTATATTTCATAATTCATAACTTATATATATAGAGAATTCATCGCTTATTAACATAGAGATTACATTTGATAACTTATCACTAGAATACATGGAGATTATATTTGATCATTCATCACCTGTATACACAGAGATTACATTTGATAATTCATCACTTATATACGTAGAGATTATATTTTTAGCTCATCACTTATATACACAGATAATTATATTTGATAGTTGATCACATATACACATGGACTGTTATATTTGATTATTGATTACTTATACACAAAGAGATTACAT
>NC_087206.1:8179804-8195396 GCF_015104395.2 Macrobrachium nipponense
TTTTTCCTTTCTATACTCTGTTTTTTTTTCCATCTGCCCATCCACCTGTGGTGTTTGCGCATGGTAACACTGCGTCCCGGGCTTTAAATAATATCCTATTTCGAATATTAACGGTGTAATTCGCATACAGTAAATTATTAAAAGACTTTTCAGTTGCAGATGTACACCCAGATATCCTTTTATTTACCTAAAACTTACACATAGCGTAACTATTTAAAGCCCAGGACGCGCTGTTACCATGCGTGACCACCAAGGCGGATGGACAAAAGGAAAAAAACAGAGTATAGTCAAATGTTCTTATTCCCTCACCTTCCTTGTCATGTTTTATATTTACATTGATATACGCATTGCAATCTACCCTGAATGGCACGGACATCACTCATATTCATAAAAGCAATATTTGGGTTGTGATATTCGTGGAAGGATAAGGGCCACTGAAGAGAATTGCGGTCTACGTTAAGAACCAGCCACCAGATGTCAGCAGGAAAGTCAAGTCGTTTAGAGGGACTCAGGCGGAATGTTGTTTGCATAAGCGCTTTTGCTCTGCACTGAATGTGAAGTGATTTTTTCCTTTTCCTTATTATATAAACAGGAAAAAATTGCGCCGAAGTTTCTTCGGTGCAGTCGAGTTTTCTGCACAGCGTACTGCCGCGCTCTCGGCCACTGCCCAAGAAACTTTCAGCAATAGGTTGGTGATGGCCTGTGTTGTCGGCACCTATAACGGTGCCAGACGCACGATCATGGCAAACTTCGGCGCAATCGAGTCTTCTGCACATCGTATAATGCCGTATGAAACTCACAGCCATGGCCCATGACACCCTCAGCCACTGCCCATGAAACTTTCAGCCATAGTTCGGTGGTGTCCTGTGTTGTTGGCGCCTATAGCGATGCAAGACTCACGATTATGGCTAACTTCAGCCTTAAAAAGAATAAAGACTGCTGAGCCTAGAAGGCTTCAATTTGGTATGTTTGATGATTGGAGGGTGGATGATCAACCTACCAATTTGCAGCCCTCTAGCCTCAGTAGTTTTTAAGATATGAGGGCGGACGGACTGACAAAAGACATCTCAATAGTATTCTTCATGAGAAAACTAAAAAGTAGGAAAGTGGAGCATCCTTCTCGAAACTTTCCAAACATCATTATAAAGTAAACAAATGCGAGATCCGGGAAACTTGTATCAAATCCTTTTATTCACCGGAAATTTGACATAATCAGATCGTCCTATTTAGTGAAGTTTTTTTTTTTTTTTTTATTCACTTTCGTTTTCAGATTCCTCCGTAATGACTAGGCTTACTAATGTCTTTCGAGCTGAACCCCACTCTTTTATTTTTCTTTTCAATTGTTTCGTTCCAGGATTAGGCAAAGTGGCATTGACTTAAAAAAGGAAATATTAATAAAAGAAAATGTTTGACGCTTTTGCAAGGAGGTGCAATGGATTCTACTGTTTGTGATGACTTTAAATATAAATGTTATTTTTCCTTATGAAATCATCTACTTATCTGGTGATACTGATTACCTATGGGTTGAACAAAGAATGCCTCTGTCATTAACGGGCTCACGACTGAAAGTACATTACAGACACAGAAATAAAAATATAAATAAAAACTCTTTCTCTTACTCTAATAAAAAAAAGGCATTAGGTACTCCAGGGACTTAAGGATAACAACATTAAATGCTAAAAAATAACGGCGATTTTACAAAAAGTCGATATTTTTCACCTTGATGACATGAGAGGGTCATTTATCTCATAAATGTTTTATCGAATTCCACCTAAAACAAAGGCAATTCTCATTAATGGTTGTTTTGTGAGCTCTCCGGAAGAAGTTAAGTGTTTTTATTTTGCTTCTTTTTTGCTCAAGCCACCATTCGAGATGGTCAAGTTTCCTCTTTTTCTAGCAGTGAATATCATTTGTTATCAGTTGATCAGTTTCCGTTTCTAAGACAGTAAGATTGTGTGTGTGTGTGTGTGTGGTGTGTAATAGATTATTCCATTTTCATTTTGACCCCAGAATTTTGTTTAGAATTTCTAATTAATATTTTTTTCTAAACAAGTAATAAATCTATAATTACTTAACCAAGGTTTCTTTGCTTAGGAGCAGTAAATATCATTTGTAAAATTTCATTATTGCAATGAAATTTTTTTTTACATTAAAATTCATCAGAACCGTAACCAAGATATCCGAATTCACAATCTTATTTATGTTATGAAAGAGAGCTGCCTTCGTGCATCCGATTGCTGTAACTAATGGTATGTACTGGGTTTACAAAGGTCTCAAGATGTCATGTCACTCCAATACCTTTATACGAGAATTTAATCCAAGCAATGCAGCTCTTGTTAACTCACCTGGACTGAAACCTCATGTGGGCTTTTCTCGTCAAAGTATGCCTAATGTAATAATAGATGCGTGTAACTGTTTATATGTGTGACGAGTGTGTATGGTGTAAGCTTTTCATATTTTCGTATTTTTCTCCAGAGCTGAGTAATCAGTTTCAACCATTCTTGGTACTAAAGGGAATTTGCCTAGGTCTAGGGGGTTCATTGTGTGTCCTTCTAGTGGGAGATAATGAGGTGGGATCATTTACAAACCTTGACGCTAGACATGTCGATCCATATGAAAATAATTTCGTATTAAGACTGAAAAGAGACAGAATGGCAATGAACTTACCTTTGCCCTCTTGTGTAGTAGTTATTTTAAGCTAACAAATTTCTAGAGGAAAACAAAAGAAGAGTAGATTTTGTGTGTGATCATGTTTTCCTTTGTCAAATTTTTTTACTTTTTTACAATTTATACCCATATTTTTGTTACCTATCCTTTCGTTTTCTTTTGGCAGTGGAAAGTTTGTCAAGAAATACAGGTTTTCAGTCTCATTACTTTGTTCACAGACAAAAAAGAACATGGGAAAATTTAAACAAATTTGCTTTAGTCACAATATTTTGATTTTTCATTTGAGTTCAATCTATTTATTTTATCAGGTTATTTTGTATAACCCAAAAGAAACAGTTTTGTTTTCGAAGTATCCAGACATTCAGAAGACTTCCAATCCTGTTGCCGTGGGAGTATTGGAACGTATTCCAGACTCTCTCGCAAAGCTTCCATTTCGGGGTAACCATTTTCTTTTGGACCGAAAAACACTCTACAACGATAGTGATACTGGTAATCTATCTAGCCGTTCAGAGAAACCAAAAGAGAACTTATCTTTTGTTTATGTAGTTAAGCAGGAAGGTGTCAAATCCTGCACGTGTAAGCTTTTTGAAAACTCACTCTGACATTTTTTGAGTCTCATTCTCCCGAATTCAGGATACAAATGTACGGAGCCACAATACAACGTTTATTCTGTGTTGAAGGGGACTTTAGCCTCTCTCTCTCTCTCTCTCTCTCTCTCTCTCTCTCTCTCTCTGCTGTTGAAACCGGCATGTGTTTCAACAAAAGCTATTGGGATCTCTTGAAGGGGGAAAGGTGCATGAGATAATCCCTCGACATTTTCGTGTTGGAAACAGCTCTCTCTCTCTCTCTCTCTCTCTCTCTCTCTCTCTCTCTCTCTCTCTCTCTCTCTCTCTCAACAATTTCGTGTTGAAAACAATCATCTCTCTCTTTCTCTCAACAGTTTCGTGTCGAAAACAACTCTCTCTCTCTCTCTCTCTCTCTCTCTCTCTCTCTCTCTCTCTCTCTTTGTTGTGGTTTTCTAGTTAAATCCAGCATCCTTACCTATTTGTTCTTCCTCCTGGTATGTTGTTATGACAAGCATCCTGAGAAAGTAAGAGAAAATTTTCAAGGAAATTAAGTTGGTAAGAGCAACAACTTAGGTCTTCATTGGGATTATTGATAAATAAATAGTTTGTTCATAGATTTTTTTCATCCGAGGGATCTTACTGGAATACTTTTCGCATACTCGGGGAGTAAACCTACAAGCTATTTTGTAGTTGTTGTTGTTGTTGTTGTTGTTGGGGGTTAGGAAAGCCCTATTAAAAAGCCTAAAAAGTTCTGAAAAAGGTGTTTTGCGTTGAGGTAAAGAGACAGTTATTTTGTCTTACTCTGCGTGTCAATTCATTCATTTTTTCAGCCGTGAGTGTATGTTGTGATCAATTTTTGCAGTTTGTAATTGACGTATAATTATTTCATTTTATTCTTGAGTACGATTAGTTTCAATGATTAATCAAAAAGTAAAGAAAGGCCAGTAAAATTTAATTAGCTTTTCATATTTCCAATTGCTATTCGATTTTCGATTTTTTCATGATCTCCAGCGTATTTCTAATCGCTGTTTACTACCGTAACTATTGTCCATATTGATATTTTTTTCCTTATAATACTTTTTCCCCGTTAATTATTTTCACGTAAACAATTCCCTCCTGTATTTGAACTGTTAATTTTTTAAAACCATTTTTCATATGATATTTATTTTTGCCTGTCTTCCTTTTCACTAGCATGTCCATCATTCTCGTATCTCTTTTAAATCATTTATCCTCCAAATGAATTTCTGGTCGTTTTCGTAGCTGAGAAGAAATGTACAATAGTCTTCTCTCATTTATTTCCATCTGTCTCCATTATCATTTATTTTCAACCCTTTCTTCGAAGTCCTTTTTTTCTTCTTTCCATTATCGTACAAAAGATAATTATCGTATTTTTCTCACCAAGGTGTAATATTTCTCTCGAAGTTTTCGTTGTTATTTCATTAATCTTCGTTTGTGTATTCTTATGTGTTTACGCTTCAAAGATATTCCTGCTTTTTCTACTAATAAAAATAAATTCTGTAACATATTAATTTTCAATAAATATTAAGGAATATTTTCGTACGTTAACAGAAGAGAACAAATAAAAAAATGCGCCGAAGTTTCGTCGGCGCAATCGCGTTTTCTGCACAGCGTATAATACTGTATGAAACACTCCGCCACGGCCTATGAAACTCTCAGCCGGCCGTGGTGACCTGTTTTGTTGCGGTGCTAGACTCACGATCATGGCTAACTTTAATCTTAAATGAAATACACAATACTGAGGCTAGAGGGCTGCAATTTTATGTGTTTGATGATTGGAGTGTGGATGATCAGGATACCAATTTGCAGCCCTCTAGCCTCAGTAGTATGTAAGATCTGAGGGCGGACAGACAAAACCATCTCGGTAGTTTTACAGAAAGCTAAAAATTAAGAATGTGTTTTTAAATTCATGTAAGTGGGACAAGATGTGACTACAGTAGCTGAAAGAATCAGGAGAATACGAATTCATAGTGTGACCTTTAACCTTTTTTGTGTGACCTCTAAGTAGTCTCTAAATTGTAAAATGACCGTTTAATAGGGCGCAAGTTCATTTTAGTTTAAGTGCCAAAAAGTATTTCAAAGGATTATGTATATTTCAGTATACCTGGAAACATCAGGTATATTAGAAACTAAGATTCTTATACATGGCCTCAACTTTTACCAGTTTGTATGGGGTAGTAAGGCAACAGCACCATAAATATAAGGTTTGCATGGTTATATATGAGTGATGAAGTGATAAAATAGGCTATGCAGATAAGACCTCTTGAGTTTTACCAATTTATAGCTATAAAAATAAGATATCTGCCGTTTGGTTATGATGATAAAATATGTCAATTGCTATAAAATAACTCATCTAGTATTGGTCTTGTAAAGATAAAGATGGGGTCTAGATTCTTTAAATGAATGAAAAGGTAATGATTAATCTTGTAAAGATAAAGATGGTATCAGTATAACAAGGTAATGATTAGTTTTGTAAAGATAAAGATGGGGTCTATATTCTTCATATCAATGACAAGATAATGATTAGTCTTGTAAAGATGAAGATCAGGTCTATATTCTTTATATGAATGACAAAGTAATGATTAGTCTTATAAAGATAAAGATAAGGTCTATATTCTTTATATGAATGACCAGGCTTTGATTAGTCATGTCAAGATGAAGATAATGTTTATATTCTTTATATGAATTACAAGGAAATGATTAGTCTTGTCAAGATAAAAATAAGGTATATATTCTTTTGCATGAATGTCAATGTAATGATTAGTCTTGTAACGATAAAGATTAGGTCTATATTCTTTTTATAAATGGCAAGGTAATGATTCTTCTTGTAAAGATGAATATCAGGTCTATATTCTTTATATGAATGACAAGGTAATGATTAGTCATGTAAAGATAAAGATAAGGTCTATATTCTTTATATGAATGACAAGGTAATGATTAGTCTTGTAAAGATAAAGATAAGGTGTATATTCTTTATATAAATGGCAAGGTAATGATTAGACTTGTGAAGATGAAAGTAAGGTATATATTCTTTATATAAATGACAAGGTAATGATTAGTCTTGTAAAGATAAAAATAGTGTCTGTAATCTGTATATGAGTGACACGATAACAATCAATCTTGTAAAATTAAAAATAAGGTTTATATTCATAAAATGAATAAGAAGGTGATATTACATTCCGGAAAGACGAGGCATCAAACGTATCCATATGAATGACAGGTCCAACCTAAGTATGGCGCAACCCTCGCCCATACTGTGCATCGGAACGGAGATGTGAAAAACGATAAAAAAGATGGAACAACCGTCCGCATCCAGAGCGATCGATTGAAGTTTTTTTTCTTCTTTTTTTTTTGAGAGAGAGAAAGAGAATGACACTTCGTATCAAGTGACAGGTGCCAATATAGAAAGGTTTCTCGCTTTCCCTGACGCTGAAGTGTTGCTTTAGTTCGGTTTATTTGTTTTTTTTTTTTATTATTATTATTATTTGCGTATTTGTTTCATTTGAATTTATGTTTCATTTTATCAGAGAGCTCATTCAGGATGTCTGTAGATCAGTTATCTAAAAATAATAAGAAATTTGTTCTTATTACCATTTAAGGAGCAAGAAGTATGGATGAAATTTTTATCATATTTTATTCCCAAATTTTATTTCAAGATGATCAAGAGATACCTTATATAAAGAATGAATTAAAAACGAATCGAGAAAAATTCGTTATATGCATAATAATCCTTATAATTTACATAGATCTTGTGAATATGATCCGTAAATTCCGAGTAGTTTGCATAACATTTATACATTCAAGGTATAGACAAGTTCATTATATGTATATGAATTGTGACATTTGTACAGATGTTGGGAATATAATTCGTAAATCCTTATAATTCACTTAACATTTACAGATTCAATTGTTGGAATTCATAATGATGCCAAATGTATACAAATGGAAATTTCAGCTGCTATTACAAATAATAATATCTACAGCAGAAGCGTAACCCACAATTTTCTTTTTGGGTTATTATTTTTGTTTATTCAGTTGTCGCCTTTTGCCTCGCAGGATGGACTTCAAAACAAAATATAACTATTCACAGGAATGGACTTCCAAACAAAACAGGATGGACTCAAACAAAATATAAACATAAACGCAGGATGGACTTCACAACAAACTATAACTATCGCAGGATGAACTTGAAAACAATATATAACTATCGCAGGATAGACTTCAAAGAAACAAAGAAATATAAAGGACTATCGCTTGGATGGACTCAAAGAAAATCATAACTATCGCGGATGGAACTCAAAACATATTAACTATCGCAGGATGGACTTCAAAAAACAAAATATAAACTAATCGCTGATGGCCCTTCAAAACAACAATATATAACTATCGCAGGATAGACTTCAAAACAATGAATAACTGTCGCAGGTTGGACTTCGAAACGATATATAACTATCGCAGGATGAACTTATAAACTATATATAACTATGGCAGGATGGACTTCAAAACAATACATAACTATCGTAGGATGGACTTCAAAACAATACATAACTATCGCAGGATGGACTTCAAAACAATACATAACTATCGCAGGATGGACTTCAAAACAATATATAACTATTCTGGCTCCATACTTACCATTTTACAAGATGTAATATTACTCATCTCTGGGCCATATTCTATCTCAATGTAGGCTAATTTTTGGGGGGTGGGGTGGTTGTGGGGCCGTGTGGTAAGGGGGTGGAGGGGATGGGATTGTAGGAGGTTTATATATGAAGGCATTATCTGTCGTTTTGTACAGACTACCATCCAGCGACTAGACAAAGTACAATAACGGTTATAATTGTTTATCGAGAGACATAGGATGTAGTGAAACGTTACTTTTGTCTGGCAACTTAGATAAATGAGTATATGAAGATCTCGTACATAATTGTGCTACATAATAGCTACGTTCATCCGTGAACTTACGATGCCTTTGCGTGCATAAAATGGTCTAGAAGTCTTCCCGTTACCGAGTTATCCATCTCCGTCACTTCTCTGCAAGATCTTTTAGAGGACGGGTAATTCAGTATTCGGAAACGACAGGTGTTTTTGAACTGGAAAGTGACGTCGAGGATAAAATGTTTTTCATGGCGGTGACAATCTTCGCCTCCTTTAAAAGAAAAGAAAAGAAAAAAAACTTTCCTCATATTATAGCAGCTTAATCTCACTTTGAATTTTTTTTTTTCATGTCGTGCTGCTTTACTGCACATAGAAATACTCTGCCAAACAACGTTGTTTTTTCTCTCAGAAATCTTGCAGATTCATAATTAGTTTTTTGGGGAATTTTATAATTCATTCTCATTTCTGCTCATTAGGGCTACCTAGGGAGAGCATTCTGTAATTTGTTGTTTGGCTGTTAATTAAGTTTTGGTTGTCAAAGAAAAATCTTACTCCTTTTGAGAGATTTTGGTTTCGAATTAAACTAGAAAAAAGTAATTCGGTTATTAACCCATTTTCTCTTGTCTTTTGATCGTATTTCTTGATTTTATGAAAGTTATTTGCCTTTAAGTAAAGGAAATGTTTAAGAATGTCGGAAAACTATTCATTGAGATCTAGTGCAGTACATTCAAGAAATTAGGTTATGTTCGTATGAATGATTTTGCTTCGTATAAACTACAGAGACATTCAGGCATTAGTAGATAGTATTGTTAGGCAAAATCATTATACCACAAATTTGTATTAGTCAAATCCAGATGTACTTAAAACCCGTAATGGAAACTCAGGAATTTATTACTATTTCCGTAATTTACGGCATCAAGGAACCCAGAAGATTTTTAAGTATAATTCCGTTTAATTTAAAGAAAAAATAAATAAATAACATAAAAAATTAAAACGCAAGCAAATAATGCGCCGAACAAACTTTGACACAATCGAGTTTTCTGTACGCACAGCATATGATGCTATATGAGCAGCAGCCCATGAAGCTTCCAGCCGAGGCCCTGTGGTGGCCTCTCATATAGCGACGCCAGACGTACGATTATGCCTAACTTTAACACTGAATAGAATTAAACAAAAAATACTGAGGCCAGAGGGCTGCAGTTTGATATGTTTGATGATTGTAGCGTGAATGATCAACATACAAATTTGCAGCCCTCTAGCCTCAGTAGTTTTTAAGATCTGAGGACGGAAAGAAAATGGTATCTCAATAGTTTTCTTTTACAGAATGCTAAAATCTAGTCTCTGGTCATGATGTAAGTTAACGAATTTCAGCCTTATTTCATTTTGTATTGCTTTAATTGATTTTCACTTTAATTCCTGAGACGAAAAAGTAATATTGGAAATTAGGTCAGTGGCTTTTCCACAACCCCGGTAGCAGACCTATACCAAAAACGTCACATTCATTGAGGAAGTGAATCCGCAAAGTTTATGATCCAAATTAACAGGGTAGCTTTGCAACGCATTCAAATTGTTACTTTGAAAAGCATAGATAAAAACTACGTCCCTGGGATTACGAGGATAAGCTTTTATGTTAACATGCCTTACCTGAAACAAATCTCCTGCAGGTTATTGTTTTAACGTTCAAGCACAATATTTTTATCGGTAAATTAGTGCGCAGACATTTTTAACTAAAATATTTCTCAACTCGTCTTTTATCGGATATTTACTTGGCATTTCGACAGAGAGAAATGGCGCGAACTTTTACAAGTAAATATCCGATAAAAGACGAATTGAGAAATATTTTTGTTAAAAATGTCTGTGTATTAATTTACCGATAAAAATATTGTGCTTGAACGTTTAACCAATAACCTGCCGGAGATTTGTTTCAGGTAAGCCATGTTAACATAAAAGGACTAACAAATTTGTTTGTAATGCAATGCAAGGTTACATTCAGAACTACACAGTAACACGAAATCGAATTCTACACCCACACACACACACACAAATTTGTTAAAGTCCTTTTCATCGTTACACATCAAGACGCCATAATAATATTCATACTTGAATGATGGATACTTTAATTGGCAATTAAACGTCAACGAAATATATATGGTCATTAACGCCCAATTCATTACGATGAACGATATCCTTTCGTACAACCCACCCTGCACCCCGCACCTCGCCCCCCCCCCCCCCACAAAAAAAAAAAAAAAATAAAAAAAAATCTTATTAATAGCGTTTGGTACTTTGCGTTTATTGGTGTATCTAGCTGAATCTTTTCTTTTACTTGTGACACAGATTCGTTTCCTTTATTTAATTCAAACCTCGTTGTCTACTAATGGCAGTTCATCACGTATCCTCGACTGCAAAATACTTAACTAAAGATAGGAAAAGGAATTACAGTCGTATATTTTGTAGCTAAATCCTGTTCTGTATTTTTTTCTTACTTTGACACTTACCAACTTCTCATAGAGTGAAAGCTCTTGAAAGATTCTGTATATTTCAATACCAAATAGCTTCTACTTATGACGAATTCTTCTTACAAGTGGCAATGAATATTAAATAAAAACTGCTGAATTAATTTTTTTATTTTGTATGTAGAATAACTCTTCCAAATCTTCCTGTAACTTCTCACAATTGTTTCTTTTCTTTCTTTCTTTTTAAATCATGGCTTCCGCGTTATACAGCCTGCTTGGAAGCGCCGTTTCATGCGTTTTAGTTCTTCAAAAGAAACCTATAGTGCCGCCCTCAGATCTTTAAAAGTACTAAGGCTAGAGGGCTGCAAATATGGAAGTTGATCAGCCACCCTCCAATCATCAAACATACCAAATTGCAGCCCTCTAGACTCAGTAGTTTTTATTTTATTCAAGGTTAAATTTACCAACAACACAGGCCACCCCACCGGACCGTTGTTGAGTTTCATAGACCGCTGCTAAGAGTTTTATAGGCCATTTCTGAGTTTCATTCAGCACTATACGCTGTACAGAAAACTCGATTGCACTGAAGAAACTTCAGCGCCTTTTCTTTTCTTTTTTTTTTACTGATGTTCCTTAAATTTAGTTCTTTGTATCAATAGTTTTTATCTCTTAAATTTTATCTCCCTACTCTCCTCTAAACTTCCAATTTCCATATTTCCAGTTTCCTTGTGTAAATAGTTTTTATCACTCAGATTCTCTCCTCCCACTTTCGTTTATATCTCTGGTTTCCTTGAAATAGTTTTTATCACTTTTTCACTCAATTTCGCTCTTCCTACTTTCCCTTATATTATTTTCCTTGGTAAACAGTTTTTTAAATGCCTCACTTTTTCCTCTAGTGTCCTTGTGTTAATACTTCTTATCACTCAGTTTCTCTCTTCCTACTTTCGCTTAAATCTCCCATCTCCTCTCCGTCAGTTTCCCACTTCTTACCGCAACGTCTGCATTTTCCCCTCTTTATCTCTTTAATCTTCCTTACCACTTCTGGGTTAATTGCTTCGAATCATCTCTTTCCACTCGCTCCTCTTCAAGACGCCCTTTCCCTCCAGCTCTCATTCACTACCATTTCGTTTCCGCAACCCCCCCACCCTACTCTCTCCATTTTATTTTTCTGCTCGCATGTCGTTTATCTCATCTCATGACTTATTCATCGTTGTCCAACGTTTCCCAAAGTTTCGTCGTAGTTTTTATAGTTCCATTTACGTCGCGTTACTATTCGTGTTTTGTTTATTCTCTTTCGTCGGTTTTTGCCTGGATTTTCATATGCATTTTTTGCGTATTCCAGTGATCCTGTTTTGCATTCTTCTTCCTTTGTAACTTTGCATGCTGTGATAGAAGGAAGGAAACCGTTTGTTGATTAAAAGGTTTTTAGCTTTTTTTTTCAAACGCACGATAGATATTTTCATGTATCTTGTTTTTTAGTTTATTCGATGCATCCTTTGTGAGGTTCAATACTTTTCCTCTGCTGTTTCCGGGTGTCAATCTTTATTCACTTCTGACGGTGAATTTGGATTCACTTTTTAGGGTAAATTTCCGATCACTTCTGAAGGTTATATTTTATTTTCACTCACTTCCGAGGGTAACTTTTCATTCACTTTGAAGGTTAGTTTATTTACTCCCGATGGTAATTTATCATTCACTTCCGAGGGTAAATTTTCATTCACTATCGAAGATGATTTTTTTTTCACTCACTTCCTTAGGTAAATTTTCATTTACTTCCAAGGGTAACGTTCGATTCATTTCCAAGGGTAAATTTTAACTCTCCTCCAAGGGTAAATTTTTACTCACTTTAGAGGGTAAATGTTTGTTCGCTTCCAAGGGTAAAGATTTCTAACTTCCGAGGGTATATTTTCATTCACTTCTCAGGGTAAATATCTACTCACTTCTGAGTGTAGAGTGTATTCACTTCCAATGATAAAGTTTTACTCACTTCTAAGGGTAAATTTTTATTAAAAGGGGGTTGTGTGTGGTTTATGAAGTTTTCTTCTACTTCCGATGGTAGATTTTTATTTATCTTTAAGTGTAAACTTTCATTCACTTCTGTGGGTAAGTTTTGCGTCACTTCCCATGGCACATTTTTATTCATTTCGGAGGGTAAATTTCATTCACCTCCCATGGTAAGTTTGTATTCACTTGGGATTCTTAGAATCATATTTCTCTTACTTTATTTCACGAACTGCTCTAATTGGCTGTTGAAATTATGCATCTGATTTGAATCACTTAATTTGTATTTTTCATAGATTGTTCCATAACGACTTTAAATAAGATCATGCTTGTAATGTATATATAATGAGGTATTTTGTCACATTTTCACTAAGTTAAGTAGTTCATGGTCATAATTTTTCAAGACCATATCATTTATGTGTGCTTGTTTAAAAGTCAAGATGAATATCTTCTTAACGTTTTGAAGAGAGATGAGGAATGTCCCAAAATTAGTAGTTGTTTTTTTTTTTGTCTGTTTTCTCCTTCACTTCCCAACTCCTTTACCGTTTTAATTTCACGAAACTTCAAATTGAAACCTGCCTCTCTCTCTCTCTCTCTGTCACTCTCCCAATGGACATCACTTTCCGCAAATTGAAAAGTTTGTCAAAGTTTTCTTAGACCAGAATATTTAGCACTGATCCAAGCCAGCAGACAAGTTGGTCCTTCATTTTTCGGGAATTTTATACTTTTTTAATGTCAAATAACAGTTTTTTTCTTTCTTTCAGAATCTTTTAGTTAGTGTTCAAAAGGACGAGGAGGTCGGAACGTATAAAATAATTATGTCTTCGTGAAATATGATGTTAAATACCGAATATTGTTCGTCAAACGTTTGGTTCCGACCGAGGGAGATATAAAATGAAGTGAGAAGCTACCTTTTTTTTTTTTTTTTTTTCAAAGAGGATACTGGAGTAGCCCATCTTAATGGGAGATTCACGTAAACCTTTAGTAACATGTTAAAAAGAATAAATTCTGTAACGATGTGAGTGTTGAATATGAATATATATATATATTATATAATATATATATATATATATATATATATATATATATATATAGATATATACATGTATATGTATATGTGTGTATATATATATATATATAGTATATATATATATATATATATATATATATATATATATATATATATATATATATGTGTGTGTGTGTGTGTGTGTGTGTGTGTGTGTGTGTGTGTGTGTGCTTATGTATGTCAAGAAAACATACCTATCAGTCTTGAAAAAGTAACAGCGACAACAAAAACATCAATTGCGTATAATTAAAAATGAAAACCGAGTCATTAACGAATTTTTCGTGATCTCAAACACCTGAAAATCATCACCGTGTACTTTCTTATTTATTACCACGTTAATTACCGGGAAGAACAGTTGATAGCAATAACAAAAACAACAACAGCACAGACAATCAAATCACACACACACACACACACACACACACAAAATCGATTTAGTATGAAAAATATTTCTCCACCTTATTTCCCAGCGCCTTCAAATCGTTGAGGGGGAGGAGCTTTCAACCTGATCACATCGGAGCTCCTTTATAATGAACCAGCGACGAGACTTAAAGGTCCGGGAGACTGACCTTGACATTGAAATGGGGGTCTGGGGATTTAAACCATTCATCCTCCGGGGGGAACTAATTAGAGTGATTCATTCATACTCCGCAAAGCCGTTTAAATCTACGGCGTTTAAATGACTCTCCCCAGAAGGCGTTCGGATAACTTCTCATGCAGAAAGAAAACGGTAACTATATATTTTTAAGCGTATTTTTTTTATTAGACCAACGTTGTAATAGTTTACGCTGTTGTTGTAACTTGAGTTGCTTCGCAATGTTTCCTTTGTAGTAAATTAATAGAATTTTTTATTCCCACATTTAATAGGGGTAATATTGCACATTTAAGACTGGAGAAAATATGAATACTTACATGAGCGATAATATTAGCTTGTCATAAAGGATTCTTTGCTATTTAGGAAATGCAAATCCTCTTACTTCCGCCCTTTCTTGTCTGGTTTATTACTTGTAGACATCGTTGATGACTAATTTAGAGACAATTAATAAACTATTTGGTTCTCTTATATTGTGATTTTAATTCATTTTAGTGGCTCTGAATTAAGCAATGAACATGTGACTCATAGTGATAGAAAGAAGTTTATGAAATTCAAATGCGGTAGCTGTTCTTAAAAAAGAAAATTAAAAATCCAGACTGAAGAAACCAGATCTTCAGATAATTTTTATGGAGCTTTTTTCCGATAACTTTTCCTTGTGAAAAACTAGTATTTTATGAGCAGAAGTAAGACTAATATGACTTTCCTCACTGTAGACTAATTGAGTACGATTCAACATCCAGAAAGTCGTGTCATATTGTTCGAATTCTGTTGTTATATTTAATGTGCTTTACTCATGAGTTTATCAACTTTGACTTTTTTTTAAGGTACTACTAAGTTGGTTAGATTAGCATACGTTACCAATTTAATTTCCTCTAAGAAAAATATTGTCTATTTGATTTTAAGTCTTTCGAGTTAGTTATTTTTGGTGTCAGCATTTTCCAGCATTCGTTATAACAGTTTTCATTTCTCTATCCGAGAGGTTTCCAGTTTCGTTCTATTTCAACCGACTTATTTTTGTCAAAGTGTTTCAGAAAATTTTTCATGTTTATTTTCAAAATACATTTGACTCCCTGAATGTGTCCGCGGCAAAGACTCGTCCAATTGTGTTACCGTTGCTTTGTAAAGGTTTGCAACAATGAAGTTGGGTATTTTTGAGTCGTGTAATTGGTCGAGGAGTTTTCTCTGCTTCTTTTCGCTTTTCCTGTTCAATATTGCCATGTTTACTTATGATTTCTTTTGAATTTGATAGAATTCGAGTCTGAGTGCCGATTAAATGGAATTTCATAATAGAGATTGATTTCCTTTGTCTAACAGTTTTATTACATTTACAAGATGATTCTCC
>NC_087206.1:8195896-8203396 GCF_015104395.2 Macrobrachium nipponense
AAGATGATTCTCCAAGCTGTGTAATCACAGTTTTTTTTTTTAGGGAGAGTTGGATTAATTATTTCAGATGTCATAAAAATCCGAAGACTTGCGCGCCACGTAAATGTAATTATCTTAAAAAAATATATATAAAAAAAGTAAAAAATGCGACGAAGTGTCTTCGGCACAGTCGAGTTTTTTGAACAGCCATGGCCCGTGGAACTTAAAGCAGTGGCCCATGAAGTTTTCATCCACGGCCCGGTGGTGGGCAGTGTTGTTGGCAGCTATAGCGATGCCAGATGCACGATCATGGCTAACTTTAACCTTAAATAAAGTCAAAAATACTGTGGCTAGAGGGCTGCAATTTGATGTGTTTGATGATTGTAGGGTGGATGATCAACACGCCAGTTTGTAGCCCTCTAGCCTCAGTAGATTTTAAGATCTGAGGGCGGACGGAAATGTACGGACGGACAAGCAAAACCATCTTAATATTCTTCTTTCATAGTAAACTAAAAATGGGAACTCTCGAGCCAAGAAATTACCACTGGTATCTTCAACAATTTTGCTTCCTACTACTCACCATTATAAGTCCCCGGTTTTTTTATCTGCACTGCGAGGAGAGAATTATGACAACCTTGATCTAAACCTCATTTACTTAGAAAGATTGATAGTAGCATCTTTTTACGACAGCTGCAAAAAAACATATACGTTGCCATGTCGTAGTTGGACGCTTTGGTTTTAAGCTAGTTAGCAAAGTAACTTGATCTTCAAAATACCATGACTGGAACGTGGATTAGCATAACTGCCTGGAAGAGAGCCTCAGTTACAAATGCAGTTATGAAAAACACTGGAGACTTATAAAGAGTATTAGTCGGTATATCAGTTGAGAGAGAGAGAGAGAGAGAGAGAGAGAGAGAGAGAGAGAGAGTAGTAGTAGTAGTAGTAGTAGTAGTAGTGGAAGTAAAGCGTTTTAGTCGGTACATCAGTAGTTGAGAGAGAGAGAGAGAGAGAGAGAGAGAGAGAGAGAAGTAGTACTGGAAGAAAGAGAGTTTTACTCGGTATATAAGTTGAGAGACAGACAGAGAGAGAGAGAGAGAGAGAGTAGTAGTAGTAGTAGTAGTAGAAGTAGTAGTAGTAGAGTGTAGTAGTTGTTGTGTATATAACTTGGCAACAAATAATGTTCTTTTTTTTGTTTAAGTGTGCAATTTGTAAATGACTATCATCATCATCATCACAAATGTCATACATCCTATGCTTTAATATGCTTCAAAGTCACGCTGCCTGTTTCTGCTGACCATTGCATTTCAACGAATTTGTGTCCAAATGCAAATTTCTGGTTTCATTTGACTCTTCATAAATAAGCAATGAATTGGCTTTTTTTAATAAAATTTAGGTTGTCAAAAACTAATATGAGTCCATTCGTATAAAAGAACCTAGTTCTTTTTTTTTCTTTCTTTTTTTTTTGTCGTGCGTTTTAAAAGTATAATTTTCTGTCTATTACTGACCAATAAATATGGTGCTCCACTATTCTCCCGCGCAAAAATTGTGTAACCGAATTAAATCATTGTTATTCTGTATGCAAGGCCAACATCAAATAAAGAAACCTCGAAATAAAAAGCAACGGGCCGATGATTTTTAATCTGCGTAAAAAAAAAAAAAACAATGCGTACTTTATTTCCTTTGAACTAAATGCATAATCATTCCTTTGAAGCCATATTTACCCCACCACTGAATTTATCATTGTCATACTAATTAAGAATTCACTTCAGTATCAAACCCTTTCGTGATGCAAACAAGCCTTTTTGTTTCATTGTGGAAGGAAAGCGATATATTTACCCGATCTTCGTCCTTTGTCAGTATACGCTTAATGCGCTTTTGAATTGAATATAAACGAGGGAATCACATTCGATCATTTCAGGGGAGATGAGCCCCTGCTGTGCTGATAGAGAACGCATACAAAGCATGTCTCTGTTGTGATCTAACAGGCACGACCTTTTAGCAAAGGCAGTACAGGAAAAGATTTGTAGATTTGTATGCACATTCCTACATACATACATACATTTTAGTGATGCCAATACAGGAAGGGATTTGTTGATTTGTGTGCACATACATACATACATACATACATAAATACATACATACATACATACATACATACATACATACATACATACTTTCATGTATTGAAAAAAACTTTGATATACAAGCACCGGGCAGTAGCGTTTGGGTATTATGTAAAATAAAACTCTACTGTCTTCATGATGTGTTTTTCTACGTTTATAGAAAAATGGTCAGCGTACATAAGCTGTAAAAGAGTCATAAAACATTTCAAAGTAACTGATGATGGAATTTTGAGGAGCAGAAGAGTGATTAAACTATGTTTTACGGTTCACCATTGTTACTAAGAAAATATAAATGCGTTAAATCCTTTGGTAACGGTTTAGCAGTGTATCTGTTGCAAGAAAAATTTCTTAGTCCCATTGTGTGAATTGAAGCAGATAAAACTGTCTTCGTCAAAGATATTAGGCAATAAGCAACATTGTTCCTCATTATGGAACTACGAAAGAAGCTGGATAACTGAAAATATTTCCGTGTATCCTCCCCCCCAAAAAAATCACAATTACATATAAGCAAACCATATGGAAACCACAGGGACATATATGCAAACCAAACAAAAAAAATAATATGACGTATATGCAAACCATAACAAAATTATAGTGACGTATATGTAAACCATAAGGAAATCGCAGTGACATTTCTTCATCCAATCAGGAAATCACAGTCGCATCTTCGGCATATATGGAACATATAGTGAAATCACAATGAGTTATATGCAGCCTGCAAGAAAATTCACAATACCATTTATGCGCCCCATTATGAAATCATAATGACGTATATACAGCGAATAAATACTTTTCGTTTTAAGCGGAGATGAGAAAAAACGTCAACTACCTCATTTGCTAATGTGTCTCACTTATTATTATTATTAGTTATTTTATTATTTTTTTTTTTTTTTGCTCTATCACAGTCCTCCAAATTCCAATCGACTGGGTGGTATTTATAGTGTGGGGTTCCGGGTTGCATCCTGCCTCCTTAGGAGTCCACCACTCTTCTTACTATGTGCGCCGTTTCTAGGAACACACTCTTTGCATGAGTCCTGGAGCTACTTCAGCGTCTAGTTTTACTAGATTCCTTTTCAGGGATCTGGGATCGTGCCTAGTGTTCCTATGATTATGGGTACAATTTCCACTGGCATTTCCCATATCCTTCTTTTTATTTCTATTTTCAGATCTTGATACTTATCCATTTTTTTCCCTCTCTTTCTCTTCAACTCTAGTGTCTATGGTATTGCGACATCAATGAGTGATACTTTCTTCTTGATTTGTCAATCAACGTCACGTCTGGTCTATTTGCACGTCATCACCCCTCTCTGTTCTGATACCATAGTCCCAGAGGATCTTTGCCTGATCGTTTTCTATCACTCCCTCAGGTTGGTGTTCGTAGCACTCATTACTGCAAGGTAGCTGATGTTTCTTGCCCAGGCTCCAGTAGAGGGCTTTTCTTTTGCCACTGAATCATGCCTCTTTTTGTACTGGTTCTGTGCAAGTGCCGGACATTCGCTTGCTATGTGGTTTATGGTTTCATTTTTCTTATTGCACTTCCTACATATGGGAAGAGATGTTATTTCCGTATATCGTTCTTTAAACATATCTGGTTCTTAGGGCCTGATCTTGTGCCGCTGTTATCATTCCTTCAGTTTCCTTCTTTAGCTCTCCCCTCTGTAGCCATTGCCACGTGTCATCGCTGGCTAGTTCTTTAGTCTGTCTCATGTATTGTCCGTGCATTGGTTTGTTGTGCCAGTCCTCTGTTCTATTTGTCATTCTCCTGTCTCTGTATATTTGTGGGTCTTCGTCTACTTTTATTAGTCCTTCCTCCCATGCAATCTTTAGCCACTCGTCTTCACTGGTTTTCAGATATTGCCCCAGTGCTCTGTTCTCGATGTTGATGCAGTCCTCTATGCTTAGTAGTCCTCTCCCTCCTTCCTTTCGTGTTATGTATAGTCTGTCCATATTTGCTCTTGGGTGTAGTGCTTTGTGTATTGTCATATGTTTCCTGGTTTTCTGATCTATGCTGCGGAGTTCTGCCTTCGTCCATTATACTATTCCTGCGCTGTATCTGATTACTGGCACTGCCCATGTGTATGGCTTTTATCATATTTCCGGCGTTGAGTTTTAACTTGAGTATCGCCTTGAGTCCTCTGCATATTTACTTTCCTCCTGATCGTGTCCCTTCATCTCTTGGTGTTTTATATCCCCTCCTTCCATTATTCCCAGGTATTTGTATCCAGTCTCATCTATGTGTTTGATGTTGCTCCCATCTGGTAGCTTTATCCCTTCAGTTCTTGTTACTTTGCCCTTTTGTATGTTGACTGAGGCGCATTTTTCTATTCCAAACTCCATCCTGATGTCCCCAGATACAATCCTTACAGTCTGGATTAGGGTATCTATTTCCTTGATGCTCTTACCATACAGCTTGATGTTGTCCATGACATCATATGGTTAATTCTGTTGCCTCTTTTCTTGAGTTGGTACCCGGCATCCATCTTCTGTAGTACTTTTGTCATGGGAATCATGGCTACTACGAAGAGTAGTGGGGACAGTGAGTCTCCCGGAAGATCCCTCTCCTGATATTAACCTCTGCTAGTCTTATTCCAGAGCTTGTAAGTATTGTATTCCAGTTGCGGCATTGGTATTTTTGAGGAAGCCTGATGGTGTTTTGCCTGTGCCCCATATATTTTCAGGCATTCTATTAGCCATGTGTGTGGTATCATGTCGAAGGCTTTTTTATAGTCTATCCATGCCATGCTTAGGTTGGTTTTCCTTCTCCTACTGTTCTTCATTGCCATTTTGTCTATCAGGAGCTGGTCTTTTGTGCCCCTACACTTCCTTCTGCAGCCTTTCTGTTGGTGGGTTACTAACAGGTATCACTGATGATACCTGTTAGTAACTTCCACATTATTGGTAGGCAGGTGATAGTAACTTCCACATTATTGGTAGGCAGGTGATATGCCTGTAGTTATTGGCTATATTTCCCTTACTCTTGTCTTTTTGTACTAAGGATGTCCTTCCTGTGATCATCCATTTGGGTGCATGGTGATTTGAGATACAGTGCTGGAGTTGTTCCTGCTATTCGTGGGTGTAGGGCCATGAAGTTTTTGAGCCAGTATCCATGGACTTCATAACGGGAACCTGGGGCTTTCCAGTTTGGCATTTCTTTAGTTGGTGTCTGGACTGTGTCTGTCGTGATCTCTGTGAATCTTTGTTTTATTCTCCCTGTTTCTTCTTCCTTGATTTCCTGGAGCCATGTTGCATGTTTGTTGTGTGATACCGGATTGCTCCATATGTTTTCCCAGAGTCTCTTACTTGGTTCAGCTTCAGGAAGGAATTTCTTGGTGGTTTCATCCCCTCTTTAGTTTGGCTGTGAGTAGTCTTTTCTGGTTAGTTCCGAATAGTTTGTTCTGTTGGTATCCCTTATTCCTGTTTATGTACTGTTGGATCTTATGTGCTTTGGCCTTGAGCCTCTGTTTACATCTTCTATTGTGTGTTTGTCCCCTCTCTTGTACTTTGTATTTCTTGTTGAGTTCCTCCCTTGTTTTCTTGCTTCTTAGCCTTTTTTCTGCCATCTCTTTCAGTTTACCCAAGTCAGATCTCATCACCATGATTTGCTTTTCCAGGCGCCCTTTTCCAAGGAGGTTGCTCTGTTTTGGTTTCTGTTGGGTTTGTTGTGCTGGTGGTGTTGGTGTTTCGTATCCCCTCAGTTCTGCTACTAATCTTGCTCCTGCATATGCCAAGTTATTTGTTTCTGTGATACTGGTGGTTGTTATTATGCCCATTATTTCATTGGTGGTATTATGCCCATTATTTCATTGACCTCACATGTTTTTTCCCTTAATTTCTTGGCGTTGTAGGCTTTCATGGAAGGGATCTTTGTTCTCTCTGTCTCTGGCTCCATCCATTGTCTAATCTTTTCTACCCCTTCCGTCCTGTCTGTACTTCGTCGGCGTTTCTTCGTGTGTCGTTGTTTGATACCTCATCATCCCTGTCGTCTTCTGTGGCATCGTCTCTCAGTTCGTCTTCGTGTAATTCGTTGTCATGTGACATTTCCCTTTCCAGTTCTTCTCTTTTCTGTTGGGGAGAGCCAGTTCTTTTTCTTTATGTTCCTTACTTGGTCTGCCAGCCTCTGCTCTGTTTGGGGGGTGTTATTCCTCTCATTCCAGATGTTTGACCAACCTTCTTCTATATCCTCTCTCCGTCGGGTTGCTTCTGATGTAGCATCTCCATATTTCCTTATTTTCTTCTCTGTCCATTTCTTCCTTTGGTTTGCTTCTGTAGCTCCAATCTCAGGCTGTTGGTTACTGTCGTTGTGGTGGTCAGTTGCTGGTCATTGCCAGTAAATTGTTTCAGTACAAAAGTTGTAGTATTACATACCAGGATATTAAATGGAATATATATATGTATATATATACATATATATATATATATATATATATATATATATATATATATATATATATATATATATATGTGTGTGTGTGTGTGTGTGTGTGTGTGTGTGTGTATGTTTGTGTATTCAATATTATTTTGTACAGAGCTGGAAATGTCTAATGGTTACTTTTCCAGTAGACATCTTAACAGTAATCTTCAGTTTTTATTCAAATATATCTTTTGTATCATCGCAATGAAAACATTTTTTTAATTCCTTGCCTTCTAACTCCATCCCGGTTTTTCCATCACTCATCAAAAGAATTGTTACCTCAACGCCTCGAAAGCTACTTCGTTTTTTTTCCATTCTTTTAGGGTTAGTTTTTTTTTTAGGTCTCTCTCAGCCTCTGGGGAAAAAGCTCCAGGTATTTAGGGAATTTGGTGGAATGTTTAATTTTTACGGGAATCAAACGTCATCTCTATGTTGCTCGAGTGAAAAAAACTTTCATGATACTGTTTCTGTTTGTTTTCGTAATTCCTTTTTGATCAAAAGCTTTCTGGTAGTTGAGGAACTTACAAAAAAATTTAGTAGGATATGTTCAGACTTTTTAGAATACGCCCGACAAACGAAATTTTACTTTGACTAGTATTTGAGTAATTTTTTTGGGGGAAAACTACTCATTCATGTTCGGTTTTTCTATTCCAATGGTTCGCTTTTTGTGGGTTCAAACAGCTTTGCATCTTCTTCCGCATGAAAATATATCACACTCGAGATTTTTTATGATTTTTAAGTTATTTTCGCGTGTGAATGTTTCTAAATGCAACATACAAACGTAAACACGCTCACACGTATAATATACGCACACATAAAAGTACACACACACACACACACACACACACACACACACATATATATAAATATATATATATATATATATATATATATATATATATATATATATATATATATATATATATATATCTGTATGTTGGTTGTATGTAAACATCCGTCACGTTTGTTGTAAAAAAAGGAAGACCT
>NC_087206.1:8208396-8215896 GCF_015104395.2 Macrobrachium nipponense
TAACTTGGCAACAAATAATGTTCTTTTTTTTGTTTTAGTGTGTAATTTGTAAATGACTATCATCATCATCATCACAAATGTCATATACCTAGGCTTTAATATGCTTCAAAGTCACGCTGCCTGTTTCTGCTGACCATTGCATTTCAACGAATTTGTGTCCAAATGCAAATTTCTGGTTTCATTTGACTCTTCATAAATAAGCAATGAATTGGCTTTTTTAATAAAATTTAGGTTGTCAAAAACTAATATGAGTCCATTCGTATAAAAGAACCTAGTTCTTTTTTTTTCTTTCTTTTTTTTTGTCGTGCGTTTTAAAAGTACAATTTTCTGTCTATTACTGAGCAATAAATATGGTGCTCACTATTCTCCCGCGCAAAAATTGTGTAACCGAATTAAATCATTGTTATTCTGTATGCAAAGCCAACATCAAATAAAGAAACCTTAAAATAAAAGCAACGGGCCGATGATTTTTAATCTGCGTAAAAATAAAAAAAAAACAAAAAAAAAAAAACAATGCGTACTTTATTTCCTTTGAACTAAATGCATAATCATTCCTTTGAAGCCATTTTTACCCCACCACTGAATTTATCATTGTCATACTAATTAAGAATTCACTTCAGTATCAAACCCTTTCGTGATGCAAACAAGCCTTTTTGTTTCATTGTGGAAGGAAAGCGATATATTTACCCGATCTTCGTCCTTTGTCAGTATACGCTTAATGCGCTTTTGAATTGAATATAAATGAGGGAATCACATTCGATCATTTCAGGGGAGATGAGCCCCTGCTGTGCTGATAGAGAACGCATACAAAGCATGTCTCTGTTGTGATCTAACAGGCACGACCTTTTAGCAAAGGCAGTACAGGAAAAGATTTGTAGATTTGTATGCACATTCCTACATACATACATACATTTTAGTGATGCCAATACAGGAAGGGATTTGTTGATTTGTGTGCACATACATACATACATACATACATACATACATACTTTCATGTATTGACAAAAACTTTGATATACAAGCACCGGGCAGTAGCGTTTGGGTATTATGTAAAATAAAACTCTACTGTCTTCATGATGTGTTTTTCTACGTTTATAGAAAAATTGTCAGCGTACATAAGCCTGTAAAGAGTCATAAAACCTTTCAAAGTAACTGATGATGGAATTTTGAGGAGCAGAAGAGTGATTAAACTATGTTTTACGGTTCACCATTGTTACTAAGAAAATATAAATGCGTTAAATCCTTTGGTAACGGTTTAGCAGTGTATCTGTTGCAAGAAAAATTGCTTAGTCCCCATTGTGTGAATTGAAGCAGATAAATCTGTCTTTGTCAAAATATTAGGCAATAAGCAACATTGTTCCTCATTATGGATCTACGAAAGAAGCTGGATAACTGAAAATATTTCCGTGTATCCTCCCCCCAAAACAAATCACAATTACATATAAGCAAACCATATGGAAACCACAGGGACATATATGCAAACCAAACAAAAAAAATAATATGACGTATATGCAAACCATAACAAAATTATTGTGACGTATATGCAAACCATAAGGAAATCGCAGTGACATTTATTCATCCCATTAGGAAATCACAGTCGCATCTTTGGCATATATGGAACATATAGTGAAATCACAATGACTTATATGCAGCCTGCGAGAAAATTCACAATACCATTTATGCGCCCCATTATGAAATCATAATGACGTATATACAGCGAATGAATACTTTTCGTTTTAAGCGGAGATGAGAAAAAACGTCAACTACCTCATTTGCTAATGTGTCTCACTTATTATTATTATTATTATTATTATTATTATTATTATTATTATTATTATTATTATTATTATTATTATTATTATTCATTATTATTATTATTATTATTATTATTATATTATATTATTATTATTATTATTATATTATTATTATTATTATTATTATTATTATTATTATTATAGGCAAAGTAAATCCACAGTAGCATGTCTGTTTTAATTTTGTTATGTAAAATATACAACAGAAAGGTTCGATGGACCTGCACGGCCCTCCTTGTCGATCTGTCTATAATTGCAAAAAGTGGCTCTTTTTGCAATTATAGTCAGAATGACAAGGAGGGCCGTGCAGGTCATCGAAAGCTTTCTGCTGTATATATCTTAAATAACAAAATTAAGCCATACTGCAGTGGATTCACTTTCCCATTCTATTGTCTCATGTAATAATGAATTATCTTTGGATTATTATTATTAGTTTTTTTTTTGTCTATCACAGTCCTCCAGTTCTACTGGGTGGTATTTATAGTGTGGGGTTCCGGGTTGCATCCTGCCGTCTTAGGAGTCTTTCACTTTTCTTACTATGTGCACCGTTTCTAGGATACACTCTTCTGCATGAGTCCTGGAGCATTTCAGCCTCTAGTTTTTCCAGATTCCTGTCAGGGATGTTGGGATCGTACCTATTATTATTATTATTATTATTATTATTATTATTATTATTATTATTATTATTATTATTATTATTCAGAAAATGATCCATTCATATGGAGCAAGCCCACAGGGACCATTGACTTGAAATTCAAGCTTCCAAAAAATAGTGTTCATAAGAAAGAATAAGGGGAGGTAAAGAGACCACAGAAAAAAATCTCACTTATTATAAAATAAACGAAAAAATAAATTTAAAATTATTGAATAGGACAGGTAACGTTTATGAAAAGCGACACTCATCTTTTCCATTTACCTACTCATTGTAAAACTCGATTAAATGACCTCATCCCTATTCAAACAGTAATTTATGCAATGCAACCCACTAATGCTGTTCGGGAATTCCTATTCAGCTGATGCAAGACGCAAAGGAAATCCTAATTTTATGGACGTTTTTTGAATCTCTTATCGTGTTTCAGGAAATGGAAGTTCTTGAAGAGGCGAACTCTATAACATTGAAAACATTAACTTTAATGCCTTTAAGATATGGTAACTCTATAAAAGAAGCCCTAAATACTTGAAACAGGTAGTTGCCTGAACTGCCCTATTGTACAAATTGGGACAGGTAATCTTTGATGCGATCTTTTGATAATTGGTAGTCCATTGTTGCAAGATACCTTAGAATGTTTCCCTTTTTTTCTTTTATTTCTTTTTAGAAATAAAGAAGTATTGAATTGCTGTATTATACAAAATAGGGAAAGAAAGTGGTAAAATTAAGAATGTTTCCAATCTTATTGTAAGAAGCAGATGATTTAAAATGTATCCATTCGTGTTTGACTTGTAAGTAAAATAAAGTTGGTGATATATATCATGCGTAAATGGATTTAGGGATAATTTTTGTGTGTAAATGTATTTAAGGTTATTTGTCATCTGTAAAAATATATAAGGATATTTATTACATTGCGTTATACTTTTTTTTTTTTTAATAAATATCTCCTTTGATAACTTTATTATATGGCTTTCCGAAATAGTGTCTATCTCTTCGGGCACAAAATTGGAACCGCATATAGAGTATATCAGGACCATACGATTTTTCGGTAACGACTCTATGCTAACATTGAGGCTCAGTCCCAAAGGAAATGGCACCGTTAAGATAAGGTTGGAAGCTTAAGTCGAAAAAAAGAGGGGGTGTTTTAAACTATACTCATAAGACTTTCTTAAATCGACGATGTCGGTGTTATCACCACGTTTTCACAGACATGTCAGTAGAAGAAGAAGAAGAAGAAGAAGAAGAAGAAGAAGTCAGTGAGATATTACCAGATGAACACAATGATATTCTAGGATAAAATTTGCTCACAGAATTCAATACCTTGTTGGGGGGTTTATGTTGAAACAGATTTTTTGTTTGAATTATCACTCACTTTGACGTAACGATGCAGTTTATTGTTTTGTTACACGTTTGGACAGTTTTTTTCTTTTTCTGAAATCAATGATAATTAGTTATAACTCTTTAGCGTTTTTAGTTATTCCTAAATCTTTCGATTTTTTGCCAAAATTTTTTTCACCATCATCCATCATGATACGTAGTATACTGACACTGTCACCCATCTAACAAGGGTACTGGGTATGTATGAATGTATATATATATATATATATATATATATATATATATATATATATATATATATATATAAAATGTATATATATATAATAAATATCTATATTTATATATATGATATGTATATATACATATACATATATATATATATATATATATATATATATATATATATATATATATATATATATATATATATATATATATAGCAATCCAAGGAAAGATACAACTCACAGCAGCATTTCTTCTTTCATTTTATTGCACATGTAGACAAAAAACCTTCTTCAACCCAGCTATGTTTACAGAGTATGGTCAGCGCATATGTAAGCCTACGTGTGCAGTGGCTATAGAGTGAGCCTACTCAAAGTCTGGTAGATTTCAGGACCGTCATCTAATTTACATTTCATTTAACAGACTAGTATATTTAACCAGTGAATGGGTCGTTCCTCCGGTTAACAGGTCCGTGAAGGCAGTTCCGTTCATGCCGATCTATTTGGCCGCTCGTCCTCATTTGCTGTCTCGTTAACGGCTGTTATTGGTAACAAGTGCTGTGAAAGATAAAAGACACTTGGCGGAGAACATATATATATATATATATATATATATATATATATATATATATATATATATATATATATATATATATATACATCAAAAGGTGCGAACATGTAGACATCAGAGGGTTACCGAAACTCAGAAGATCAGTTAAGGAGTTTATTATGAGATACGTTTCGTGTCATCCTGACACATCATCTGTCTGTAATGTAAAATCAATTCACATTTATAAAAAAAATATAATTAAAGTTTACATGCTATTTTAAAAGGAAAACATAAAATACTAAAGTTATTCATAAAAATTATTGTTAAAAGCTAAAAATACTAAAATTATTTACAAGGTGACATTAAAATTGAAGAAATTTAGGATTAAAAAGGAATATTAACCTTAATAAAGCGAAGGACAAGCCCCAAAGGAATGGCTGTAGGAAACCGTCGTTTGCCCAGATCTCGACTACGCCAAGAAAAGCTGAGTAGAGGATTGACTAGAATTGAGGGAAGGAACGAGGTGCTTGATATGTAAAGACTCAAGTGTCGTTATATATTGGCTATGCTGGGTATTGTCAATTATCGAAAAATGTTTTTTGTTAATTTCAATTTTACAGAGAGCTGCATGATTTCTTATATTAGAAAGTTCAGGATTGGTTATCCTCTGGCCAGTTCTGTAGCTCACTCCCAAATGACTAGAATATCGAACTTGCAACAAGCGTTTCGTCGATCCAAAGTAAGTACCGGGACACCCCGGGCAAGTAAATTTGTAAATAATATTGGATCGCATAAACGGTTGCAAATTCTCTTTATGACTAAGAAGTGAGCCTATTTTGAGAGGATTAATAGGTATTAAATTAACTTTGAGACTTCCGAACTCTCTTTCAATAATTTTCTTGATACGGTCTCCTAATTTATTTTTGAAAAAATATGGAATAGTGGCGTATATGGGTAGTTTTGGTACATCAAAGGAAGGGGTATTTTCCGTGAAGTTTAAGTTAAGTAATTTGTTTACCATTTTATAAAATACCTCCGTAGGGTACGAGTTAGTTAAAAAATAATCTTGTAAAAATTCAATTTCAGTGTGGAAAGATTTCCAATCAGAAGCATACCTAAGTGCTCTAAAGACCAAAGTGGAGATGGCATTTAATTTAAAATTGATGAAGCACGAACTATAAAAATTATTCCCCATTCCTGTGAAGGTGTGTTTCCTATAGACAGAAGTATTAAACTTATTATTATCTCTTGTTATCTTGATATCCAAGAAAGGTAAGCAGTTATCTTTTTCAGTTTCTATGGTGAAGTTTATGTTACTGTGCTGAGTATTCACGAACTCCAAAAACGCATCACACTGCCATGCATGTCTCAGTAAAATAAAAGTATGCATCTACATATCTCTTGTAAAAAGTTGGTTTAAAAGAACTTGGGCATTCGGCTAAAAAATTTTTCTCTAAGAAATCCATAAACACATTGGCAAAAATCGGGGCTAAAGGGCACCCCATGGCCACGCCCTCGACCTGCGAGTACAGAAGACCATTAAAAACGAAAGCGGAATCTTGCACAGCAAGTTCCAATAATTGCTTAAACAAATTTCTATTAAAACCGTGGAAAATGTCATCAGCATTTAAAAAAAACTCTGTCTAAAATAATGTAATTGTCTCTTCTAAGGGTACATGGTAAATAAAGAGTGTACATCGAGACTAACCATATAGTGATCTGAGTCCTGCATGACAGTAAGTTTCTGAAAGTCGAAGCCATTTTTTATTGTATGTTCAGGTTGAGGGAGTTCATTAATGAACTCACTCAACCTGAACATTTTTGATTTTGGGTCTGGGCTTGTTACGTGATTTTTTTTTTCTCTTGGGCTCATTACCTTTTTTTTTACTTGTGGGAACATTCGAGTTTGAAATGTGAGTGCAGAAGTCCGTGGAGTTAGTGAGAGTTTTGGATTGGGTCTGCTGATGTGTGAGTTTGGAGAATTGAGTTAGGGAACTTAATATTTTTTTTTCTTTGAGGAGTTGTGATAATGACTTATGATTTGGTGGTCATATTAAATGGAGTTAATTGGGAGACGTTCAGTTAGTATTTCTGAATTTTTGAGGTCATTATTTGATAGAAGTATGTATGTCTGGGGTTAATTCTTTTTTGATTGACCGATGACTTGACTGACATACTTAAACACACCATAATCGTCGTTCCCCGACGCTAGCAAGACGTCCACCAGCCTTGCAGAGATGTTGCTGTCGTTTATCCAGGGTGATTACGAGAGTTTCTACGAGTCTACAGAGGTCTACAGCGTTTTTTGATCTACAGAAGCCGTTAGAAGTCCTTCTAGAGGGAGGGAGGCCGTTCGCCTTTCTACAGTCTGTGCAGGAAGTTCCAGACAAAGAGGGATATTCAAGCGTGATAAGACTTTACTTTATAATGCCAGAGACGTGCAGTTATTACTATTTTTTTTGAGCCGGCCAATGTTTTCTTATATATATAAGCTGTTTACCATTTGCTAGGTGGGAGCTAGCAATTTTGGGTGGCCGAGCTCTGTGAAATGAAAGGGGTTATAATTAATAATATATTTAATATGCCAATGTGATGTGCTGTGACTTTGCGCAGAACAGAGCCGAAGCAACGACCTGAGAAAGCTGATAAATCATTTCAGAGATGGCGTGATATGAAGATGCTTGTTTAAGCGGGTCAACGTTCGTAGTTATGTGTGAGGTCATGGGATCTTGTTCAAGTGCCTTTGAGAACTGGCTGCAACCAGTTTATGGAGGCGATGCCGAAGTGTATGAGTTCGTATGTACATGTACGAACTGTGCCTATTCATAATGGCATCTTTAGCCAAGACTATGGGGAGACTTTCAGAGAGGTCCGTGAGAGAAAGGCAGAATGCTGGGGAGAGCTCTGCGAAAGTTTATTTAATTATTTGTG
>NC_087206.1:8220896-8243396 GCF_015104395.2 Macrobrachium nipponense
TAAGGAAAAAAAAAACAATGCGTACTTTATTTCCTTTGAACTAAATGCATAATCATTCCTTTGAAGCCATTTTTACCCCACCACTGAATTTATCATTGTCATACTAATTAAGAATTCACTTCAGTATCAAATCCTTTCGTGATGCAAACAAGCCTTTTTGTTTCATTGCGGAAGGAAAGCGATATATTTACCCGATCTTCGTCCTTTGTCAGTATACGCTTAATGCGCTTTTGAATTGAATATAAATGAGGGAATCACATTCGATCATTTCAGGGGAGATGAGCCCCTGCTCTGCTGATGGAGAACGCACACAAAGCATGTCTCTGTTGTGATCTAACTGGCACGACCTTTTAGCACAGGAAAAGATTTGTAGATTTGTATGCACATTCCTTCATACATACATATATTTTAGTGATGCCAATACAGGAAGGGATTTGTTGATTTGTGTGCACATACATACATACATACATGCATACATGCATACATACTTTCATGTGTTGACAAAAACTTTGATATACAAGCACCGGGCAGTAGCGTTTGGGTATTATGTAAAATAAAACTCTACGATCTTCATGATGTGTTTTTCTACGTTTATAGAAAAATTGCCAGCGTACTTAAGCCTGTAAAGAGTCATAAAACCTTTCAAAGTAACTGATGATGGAACTTTGAGGAGCAGAAAAGTGATTAAACTATGTTTTACGGTTCATCATTGTCACTAAGAAAATATGAATGCGTTCAATCCTTTGGTAACGGTTTAGCAGTGTCTCTATTGCAAGAAAAATTGCTTAGTCCCCATTGTGTGAATTGAAGCAGATAATCTGTCTGTCAAAGATTTAGGGCAATAAGCAACATTGTTCCTCATTATGGAACTACGAAAGAAACTGAATAACTGTAAATATTTTTCAGTGTATCCTCCCCCCCAAAAAAAATCACAAATTACATATAAGCAAACCATATGGAAACCACAGGGACATATAGCAAACCAAACAAAAAAAAATAATATGACGTATATGCAAACCATAACAAAATCATTGTGCCGTATATGCAAACCATAAGGAAATCGCAGTGACATTTATTCATCCCATCAGGAAATCACAGTCGCATCTTTGGCATATATGGAACATACAGTGAAATCACAATGACTTATATGCAGCCTGCGAGAAAATTCACAATACCATTTATGCGCCCCATTATGAAATCATAATGACGTATATATAGCGAATTAATACTTTTCGTTTTAAGCGGAGATGAGAAATAACGTCAACTACCTCATTTGCTAATGTGTCTCACTTATTATTATTATTATTAATATTATTATTATTATTATTTTATTATTATTATTATTATTATTATTATTATTATTATTATTATTATTATTATTATTATTATAGGCAAAGTAAATCCACAGTAGCAAATGTCTGCTTAATTTTGTTATGTAAAATATACAACAGAAAGGTTTCGATGACCTGCACGGCACTCCTTGTCGATCTGTCTAGAATTGCAAAAAGTGGCTCTTTTTGCAATTATAGTCAGAATGACAAGAAGGGCCGTGCAGGTCATCGAAAGCTTTCTGCTGTATATATTTTATATTAAATAACAAATTAAACTGCCATGCTACTGTGGATTCACTTTCCCATTCTATTGTCCTCATGTAATTATGAATTTTCTTTGGATTATTATTATTTTTTTTTGTTTTTTTTTGGCTATCACAGTCCTCCAGTTCTACTGGGTGGTATTTACAGTGTGGGGTTCTGGGTGCATCCTGCCTCCTTAGAAGTCCACCACTTTTCTTACTATGTTCGCCGTTTCTAGGATCACACTCTTCTGCATGAGTCCTGGAGCTACTTCAGCCTCTAGTTTTTCCAGATTCCTGTCAGGGATCGTGCCTATTATTATTATTATTATTATTATTATTATTATTATTATTATTATTATTATTATTATTATTTATTCAGGAAAATGATCCATTCATATGGAACAAGCCCACAGGGACCATTGACTTGAAATTCAAGCTTCCAAAAAATAGTGTTCATAAGAAAGAATAAGGGGAGGTAAAGAGACATACAGAAAAAATCTCACTTATTAAAAAATAAACGAAAAATAAATTTGAAATTATTGAATAGGACAGGTAACGTTTATTAAAAGCGACACTCATCTTTTCCATTTACCTACTCATTGTAAAACTCGATTAAATGACCTTATCCCTATTCAAAGAGTAATTTATGCAATGCAACCCACTAATGCTGTTCGGGAATTCCTATTCAGCTGATGCAGACGCAAAGGAAATCTCATTTTATGACGCTTTTGAATCTTATCAGTCAGGAAATGGAAGTTCTTGAAGAGGCGAACTCTATAAAATTGAAAACATAAACTTTAATGCCTTTTAAGATATGGTAACTCTATAAAAAGAAGCCCTAAATACTTGAAACAGGTAGTTGCCTGAACTGCCCTATTGTACAAATTGAGACAGGTAATCTTTGATGCGATCGTTTTGATAATTGGTAGTCCATTGTTGCAAGATACCTTAGAATGATTCCCTTTTTTTCTTTTATTTCTTTTTAGAAAAAGAGAAGTCTTGAATTGCTGTATTATACAAAATGGGGAAAGTAAGTGGTAAAATTAAGAACATTTCCAATCTTATTGTAAGAACCAGACGATTTAAATTGTATCCATTCGTGTTTGACTTGTAAGTAAAATGAATTTGGTGATATATATTATGCGCAAATGGATTCAGGGATAATTTTTGTGTGTAAATGTATTTAAGGTTATTTGTCATTTGTAAAAAATATTGAAGGATATTTATTACATTGTGTTATAATTTTCTTTTACTATTTTATAAATATCTCCTTTGATAACTTTATTAATATGTCATTCCGCAATAGTGGTCTGTCTCTTCGGGCACAAAATTGGAACCGCATATAGAGTATATCAGGACCATAACGATTTTTTTCGGGGGGGGGGGGGGGGGTAACGACTCTATGCTAACATAGAGGCTCAGTCCCAAAGGAAATGGCACCGTTAAGATAAGGTTGGAAGCTTAAGTCGAAACAAAAGAAGGGGTGTTTTAAACTATCCTCATAAGACTTTCTTAAATCGACGAACGAAGTCGGTGTTATCACCCACGTTTCACAGACATGTTAGTCAAGAAGAAGAAGAAGAAAGAAGAAGAAAAGAAGAAGAAGAAGAAGAAGTCAGTGAGATATTACCACATACACACAGTGATGTTCTAGGATAAAATTTCCTCACAGAATTCAATACCTTGTTGTGGGGTTTATGTTGTAACTGTTTTTTTGTGTGAATTATCACTCACTTTGACGTAACGATGCAGTTCATTGTTTTGTTACACGTTTGGACAGTTTTTTTTTTCTCTTTCTGAAATCAATGATAATTATTTATAACTCTTTAGCGTTTTAGTTATTCCACCATCATGATACGTAGTATACTGAGACTGCCACCCATCTTACAAGGGTACTGGGTATGTATATATATATATATATATATATATATATATATATATAGTATATATATATATATATATATATATATATTGCATATATACATATATGTAAACACACACACACACACACACACACACATATATATATATATATATATATATATATATATATATATATATATATATATATATATATATATATATACATATATATTATATATATATATATATATATATATATATATATATATATATATATATATTGATATATATATATATATATATATATATATATATATATATATATATATATATATATATATATTAATATATATGTATATATACATATATATAATATATATATATATATATATATATATATATATATATATATATATATATATATATATATATATATGTATATATATATATATATATATATATATATATATATATATATATATATATATATCTATATATATGCACATATATATATATATATATATATATATATATATATATATATATATATATATTATCATGCATATATATATATATTAATATATATATATATATATATATATATATATATATGTATATATTGCTACGTTTATATATCTCTTCGTCTACCCAGTAATTAATTAATTAGTTTGATTTGGCGCAAACGGCCACAAGCCATTTCCTCCAAATATCAGTTGATTTTTAGTAAACGCGGGAAACCAAAATCTGCCAGCCAGAGGTAGGGAGTTCCTAAGTTGGGGATAAAAAATAGACTCTTGCCAGCTTTAGGGACGTATCTCCAAGGGAAGGATGTAGGCAGACTGGTACTTCTTAGACCGTATATCTTAAGCTCTCTTTCCTGTGAACCCTCTGCTGTCTGTATGTTATTGTTTCCAGGATTTGCCCTGCTCGTGGGGGGTTAAGCTGACCCCAACACCCAGGCAAGACACCTGCGAAATCCGGCCCAGTCGTCTCCAGACGTGACCTCGGACGGATGTCCACAAGCCAGCCTTCCACATTTAGGCCTATCCATTGCGTACTGGCGCGCCAAGGGACCCAGGACCTAAGACAAAGCCGGGCGCCACATTTTTCTACAAAGGTCCATACTGAACATGGCCTCCAGGTACGTCTTGTGAAACAGCATATTGCCAGTTCCCTTACATCCTAGTGCCGAATTACTCCCCATTTTCCCAATTCAAACTTTATATCAAAAGAACTCATCCCTTTGTTTCCTCTCACTGCCTCATGGCCGCATGCTTCCCCTTGTGTGATTGTCCCAGACAAATGAAGTCATTGCAAACCTCAGTGAAGCATTAAAGTTCCTTTTCCCCAGTGTTACAGAACGAAACAATCGAAATCAGACAAGAAATCCTTTTCCTTTTATCTTGTCTAATCTGGGATCCTTTTCCAGATTCCCTGAGTCACGTGTGAAGTCTGTCTGCCCGCAAGTGTTGCATTCCCGCAAGATTATGAAACCAGCTTTTACAAATTCCATTTTGAGCCAGCTATTATCCATTTGTGAGAGATTATAAGTCCACGTGGGGACCAGTAGCATTTATTTTTCTCCAGGCCAGTTAGCTTAAGGTACATTTAAGTATTTTTATTACGAAGTGTTTAAAAGAGTGTAAGTAGAAATATTATTATTGTAACGGCGAAACCGCCAGAGCTTAATTTTAGAGGCAAGCAAACAATTTGCCCCGCGAATTCTCTGTTACTTTGTGTCCTTGTCTGACGAGACACGAGCGCGTGTTAGATAGATGCCAGAAAGTACCAGATCAAACTAGGAAGTGCTTTGCCAGGGTTTATTGCTGTATTAGAAAGCCTAGCTAGTTAGGAGTATTCTACTAATAGTTACGGCAAAAGAAGTGTACAATTCTTCTGTCTGTGATATGTTAGGGGATTCGTTTTAACTTAGTTTCATTCCAAGTGTTGGTAACCGTTCAAGCTGGCCAGCTTGGTAAGCTTAGCGCCTGCGCTGTCCAAGCCAGCCTTCGTTTCACTCAAAGCGCAGCCATGTTTTTTATCCCTTTAAGCATTATCTCAACGATTTAAGCAAAGTAACGTAAGTCTTGAAATTTTAACGTAAATAAAATTAATCTCGGTACTAGTATCTATCGTTCTGCCAGAGAAATTAACGTAATTCGCCTTGAATAAGAAATTAGAATTTCGTGTTGTAAATCGCTTTCGCATTTACAGATCAGCTGTTTGAACGCCTCGCTGTTCACACCGCTCTGCTAGCCCGCTCACGTGTTTCACCTAGCATCGTTCACTCGCTCACTGAGCGAAAGTTTCATTTCCTTTCGTACTTAACGTAACCTCTTTTACAAATGTTTGCTAACATTGTTTAAAATCCTTACCGTCGTTTCACTTGTCACAAGAACCTAGTATCCTTACGTAAAGTTAACGTAAATCTTAAAAGTAGAGTAATTTACAAGAATTGTTAACGTAAAACGCGTCTTTGTGAATTTCATATTAAAACGCAAATCATTTCATAAGTGCAAGCCGCTACCTGTAACGAAAAATCGTTCATCGCTAGTGCGTTATCGTTTTCATAAACCTTATTCAAAGAAATTCTTCATTACACGTTAACGTAAGTAAAAATCATTTAACGCAAGTTGCGTTGTATTAACTAACAATACTAGTAGTTCAAATAAATACAAGGGAGTTCATTCATATATCATTTTTTACCCTCTCCGAGAGAGAGAGAGAGAGAGAGAGAGAGAGAGAGAGAGAGAGAGAGAGAGAGAGAGAGAGAACCCATTATTCACGAAGCCAAGAGTACTACGTCCATTACTTAACCGCATGCAGAATTAACATTATTTTAGTCTCTTGTGTCTTTCATTTACACTGAGCGTGATACGTACGCGCCTGTGTCCATTGCAGTTTGCAAGCATTTATTTATTTCATTTACCGAGTACTTCAGCGAGGGACTGAGCATTTCTAAAATTACCTTTACCTGTCGTTGCCGAGTGGTCTTTTCCATTTTTATCACCAAAAGACTGTGTATACCGCAAGCACAAACCGCACAGTGTGCCACCGCACCTTCATTACTTCCATCAAGGAAGTCGTTACCAGTTTAGGACTGGCCACCACCAGTGCACGTCAGGTCTAACCATTTTACAGTGCCACTAATTCGTGACACTGTCCATCGACTGGCTGCTGAAGTACTCCCACCTTTTACTTTCTCTCCTCCACCATTACACTCTGCCCCGAACAGAGTACCATTTCACTTCAGTATAACTTGAGTGTATACTGCATGTAGTGTCGTCCGACGGACATACCAGCACGATACCATGCTGCAAAACAAGGAACGCCTCCTCATAAGTGCCGTGCACCTGTACAGGCCGTACAGGTAGCCCTTTACCTTGCGTGTCCGTCCTACGGAACGCCTATTCATTAGAGTGTCCATGTAAAAAGGATCAGTGATCCTTTGGAACACTCAACAAGGGAACGCCTCCCCAAAGTGCCGCACTACCAGCACTCCTAGTGCTGTCCAAAAGGAACGCCTCCTCATAAGTGCCATTGCACCTGTACAGGCCGTACAGGTAGCCATTCTACCTGCGTGTCCGTCCTTACGGAACGCCCAATTAATTAGTGTCCCATGTACAAGGGTCAGTGATCCTTCGGAAACACAACACGGGAACGCCTCCCGCAAGTGCCGCAATACAGCACTTCTAGTGCTGTCCAAAAGGAATGCCTCCTCATAAGTACCGTGCACCTGTACAGGCCGTACAGGTAGCCCTTTACCTGCGTGTCCGTCCTACAGAACGCCCAAGTAACTAGTGTGTCCATGTACAAGGGTCAGTGATCCTTCGGAACACTCAACAGGGAACGCCTCCCGAAAGTGCCGCAATACCAGCCCTAAGTGCTGTCAAACCTGCGTGTCCGTCCTTACGGAACGCCCAATTCATTAGTGTATCCGCTTATCCCGGATCACCCAATCAAGGGAAAGCCTCCCAAAGTGCCGCAAATACCAGCACTACTAGTGCTGTCCAAGGAATGCCCTCCCTGAACGTGCCGTGCACCTGTGCAGACGTACAGTTAGCCTTTATACCTGCGGGTGTCCATCCTACGGGACGCCCATTCATTAGAGTATCCACCATTTGGATCACTCAACCAAGGAACGCCTCCATAAGGGGCCGTGCACCTGTATTGGACCTACAGGTAGCCCATTCCAGCGTCTCCCAAGTTGGGAACGCCCTTAAGTGTGACGTACGCCGCACACTCTATTTGATTTTTCACCTCATCAGAAGGTGCCATTCCAGAAGTGCCACCAACTTACGGGACACTTCCGAAGTGCCACAGAGCACCCAGTCTTTTCAGACTTTTTTCACTACCACGTCGCAGAACCCATTTCCAAGTGAGTGCCACTTTACGCAGTGGGCACTCCTATTCCATTCAGTACCCTTCCTGGCCATTATCTTCATTTTCATCAGAGCCTCTACTGCAGCCTAACGGGAAAATGTCTTCCCCTGCTTCCCGCGACTTCTTTGCCATAGAGCTAGAGAAGCTCGGAACCCTCATACTCTGGCAAGGAGGCCGGTTACACTGGACAGCACTTGACCGTGGATAACGGCGCAGCAGGATGCCGCGCGCATGCAAGAAAAGAAAGAAAAAGAAGCAGAAAGGAAGGCACGTGAAGAAGAGAGAAAGCATGAGCTAGCTCTCAGAGATGACAAAATCTCTCTGCTAGTTTCTAAGCCCCAGACCATGAGCTGGACTCCCGGTAAGAGGTGGTTGCAGAGGTTTCTGCAACCACTTGCTGTGTGCCGTGGGTGCCATGCTGGGTGGATTCAGACCAGTGCCCAAGTCGATCTCTACCTTGGGAAGAGAGCTTCCAGGGTGAACTTCTCCAAGGCTACCATATAGCCCTGCCTGATGAACAGCCTCCTACGGCCTATCGGTGGGTACAAGTCATGGCCGACACCGAAGCCCAGGTCTCCCTCATTTCAAGAAAGGCATTGCCTAGGGGTGCCAAAATCCAGACAGACGAAGAAATTCAGTTTGAATGGATTGACGGTAACCTCTATTCTGTTCCTTTGGTCCTTCTGAATGTGGAAATGCCCTTTCTGGACCAGGAGACCAGGGAAACCACATTGTGCCGCCTGGGCGTAGTTGACCAATTTCATAATGTTTATCAGGTGATATTGGGCCGAGATGTACTAAAGCCGTATCTCCCCTCCCCTGGACGCAGCTCCCACTACTAGATCAACCGGATCCCTCAGCAATGCCCTCTAATCAGTCAATTTTAGGTCAGAGGCTAGTGCCTCCGATGTCCCCCGACATCTTTCTATTTGCGAAACCTGGCCCTGACCCAGCGTCAGAGCCCGAAGTTTCTTCCGCACCATCTCAGCCTCTTACATTTTACCGCCTACCTACCTCCACTTTGTAGAGGTAAGCCCACCAGTTAACCCCGGACTTGCTTCCGAGGATGATTCAACGGAGGTTTCCTTAACCTCCCCACGTCAAATCACTGCCAGAGAGGTCTCTTCACCTGTGCCAGAGCACACTGCCAGCCTTGGTGACTCCACAGATTCGCAACCTGTGGGGGCATCTCGGCCTTATCATCCAGTGCCACGGAAGAGGTTCTGGAACACGTTTTGCCGTGACTGTGGCCGCAAGGGTCACATGTCTGCAAATTACGGAGGGTGTGCTAATCACAATATTCCTGCCATCGCAATGGCCGTCACCAATTCTTCCTCTCTAGGATCCCCAGCTAAGGGCCCTATAACTGTCGCACCCCTCCAAAGCCATTATCCGCCAAGCCACGTCAGAGCGTACGACGACTCTGGCGCTCAAATCTCCCTGATACAGGAATATTGAATCCCCCGAGGGGCTAATATTGACAGACGTCAACTGATCACCATTGAAGGTATCAACCGTATCAAGCTGATCCTTCCAACCGTCCAATTGAGGGTCACCAGACCTAGTTTCTCCAAAGTTTTGTACCCTTGCCGTTGCAAGCTACATCCCAGGAGGTTACGACCTCCTCCTAGGGCAAGACATGAAGTCTCCCTCGCATTCCAAAAAGCCTAGGGGTCCTAACCCCTCAACAAATCACTCCAAAGCAAGGAGTCATCGAAATTCTACTTCCTCCAGGAAGTACATCCACCAACAGTCTCCCCGTTACCAGGAGGGAGATTGATCATTCACAGTTCCGTTGCAAAACCTGCAACGTACTAGGGCACTCCACAAATTGGCCTAGGTGCCCTAGCCGACTACCAGCAGCGGACAATGTCCATTTTCCACAAGGCTTAACCTTCAACAAGAGACAGGAGCCTCTGTCTCCCATTTCCAAGGGCACGCTGAGAGGTATTGCACCTCCGGTACCCGTCACAGGTCCAGTCGACCTCAACACTCTGCCAGTGCCACTTGGCAGCACTGAGCAGTGCCAAGCTCCGTCCAGCCTGGACATAGAGCCACCACCGAACTTGACCTCTGCGCCTGGCCCCGAGCTAGCGCCGGCGCCTAACCTAATCAAGGATCCTCCTCCAGGAGATCCTCCAACAGGCATGGAGCTTACCGCAGCCCATGGCCAATCTCCAGCCCATAATTCTTCTTCGGCCTCACCTCTGTCACCCGAGGATGAACCTCCGGCAGACCTTACCTTCATACCTCCTTTGGAAAACCAGGAACTGCCGACCAGGAGTCAGCCTGGAGTTTTCCCCTTACAACGGCTGTCGCAGCAGCTGAAATGAGGGCCTCCCCTGCAGTAGGGTCCACCTCTACGACGGTTGCTGCAGATACCGAAGTAGGGTGTTCTCCTGCAATCATCAGGCTACCACTACCTCTGCTCCTGACGGCGTTTCTGGCCTTACCCCAGAGTCGGTGCCTCCGCCTACTCCTAGGACTGGTATAGCCAGGTCCTGGAGGAATAAGAAGAAGAAGAAGTGACGTAACAAATCATTAACACACTAACCAAAGAGCCACATGCTCTCCTTGACACCTGTGCCCGAGGTACAGTGTCACATTCATTTGCAGAATGATCCTGGCACCTACCCAGAGAAGGTAGCCAGCCTGATCTCTGTCAGTAAAACTAACCCTCTAACCCCTAGAAATTGTGATACTAACACTCACATAAATGTCATAATTACCTCATTACATTTCCATCCTGGTAATGCACTAACCACTCATCATCCTCACGCATCATTACCTCACCTCATGTATTTTAACAATTCCGGCGACACATTACTGCTGTGCATACCACACTCTGGAATGATTGCGTCTCGAATTAACTGTAATGAGTAGGTTAGGCTAATGATTTAGTACCAGGGCATTAGGGTAGTAGCAAGTAGAATTTTCAAGTAACCTTATCTAGGGGTAGAGTAGGCTGTCGTCACAGACAACCCATAATTATTACTTAGGCTAGACTACATTACTCCATTAAGTTAGTACACTTAGCATCTCCACCTATAAGTTAGGTAGGTCACTGTAGTTAGCTGTATCGCTGCTCAAAAAACTTCAAGTTAGAGTAGGAGAAACTGGGTAGTAGAGACGTTCAACTTATTCAAGCCAAGGCCTTCACGCCCGAAAGGGAGTGAATGCCTTCTTAACAGGGGGAGCTGCTACGTTTATAGATCTCTTTGTCTACCCAGTAATTAATTAATTAGTTGATTTGGCAAAACAGCAGGCCATTCCTCCCAAATATCAGCTGATTTTTAGTAAACGCGGGAAACCAAAACCCGCCAGCCAGAGGTAGTTCCTAAGTTAGGGGGAAATAGACTCTTGCCAGCTTAGGGACGTATCTCCAAGGGAAGGATGTAAGCAGACTGGTACTTCTTAGGCCTATATCTTAAGCTCTTTTTCCTGTGAACCCTCTGCTGGCTGTATGTTATGTTTCCAGGATTTGCCCTGCTCGTGGGGGGTTAAGCTGACCCCAACACCCAGGCAAGACACCTGCGAACTGCCCCAGTCGTCTCCAGACGTGACCTCGGACGGATGTCCACAGCCAGCCTTCCCACATTTAGGCCTATCCATGGTGTACTGGCGCGCCAAGGGACCCAGACCTAAGACAAAGCCGGGCGCCACATTTTCTACAAAGGTCCATACTGAACATGGCCTCCAGGTACGTCTTGTGAAACAGCATATTGCCAGTCCCTTTACATCCTAGTGCCTAATTACTCCCCATTTCCCAATTCAAACTATATAAAACAAAAGAAATCATCCGTTTGTTTCCTCTCACTGCCTCATGGCCGCATGCCTTCCCCTTGTGTGATCGTCCCAGACAAATGAAGTCATTGCAAACCTCAGTGAAGCATTAAAGTTCCTTTTCGCAAGTGTTAGAGAACGAAACAATCGAAATCAGACAAGAAATCCTTTTCCTTTTATCTTGTCTAATCTGGGATCCTTTTCCAGATTCCCTGAGTCACGTGTGACGTCTGTGGCCCGCAAGTGTTGCATTCCCGCAAGATTATGAAACCAGCTTTTACAAATTCCATTTTGAGCCAGCTATTATCCATTTGTGAGAGATTATAAGTCCACGTGGGGACCAGTAGCATTTACTTTTTCTCCAGGCCAGTACGAGCCTCTTGTAAATAAATAGCTGTAAAGTATTTAGCTGATGTTCTGGCGACCTTTCCTCTAGAGTAAATTATCACTATAAATCCGTTTTACGGTAAGTTCAAGTAAATTCACCTTTGTTTTCCCTCAACTTTTCCTGGTTTACGTATCGTAGTTCTTTCAAGGCCAGGCTCATACGTAAATATATATATATATATATATATATTATATATATATATATATATATATATATATATATATATATATATATATATATATCTATGAATATATGTATGTATATAGATATATATATATATATATATATATATAATATATATATATATGTGGATATATGTATATATATAATATATATATATATAATATATATAATATATATATATATATATATATATATATATACATATATATATATATATATATAATTATATATCTATATATATATATATATATATATAATAATATTATATATAGGTATATATGTAGATATATATATAATATAGTATATATATATATATATATATATATATATATATATATATATATACATAAAACTATGACCAGTTATTGTTATAAATCAGTTATTAGTAACGTTCAGAATAAGTCTTCGTAAGTTGGTCATTGCCAGTAAATTGTTTCAGTACAAAAGTGTAGTATTACATACCAGAATATTAAATGGAATATATATATGTATATATATATATATATATATATATATATATATATATATATATATATATATGTGTGTGTGTGTGTGTGTGTATATGTATGTCTGTGAATTCAATATTATTTTGTTCAGAGCTGGAAATGTCTGATGGTTACTTTTCCAGTAGACATCTTAACAGTAATCTTCATTTTTTTGAAATATATCTTTTGTATCATCGCAATAAAAACATTTTTTCTAAACCCTCGCCTTCTAACTCCATCCGGGTTTTTCCATCACTCATCAAAAGAATTGTTACCTCAACGCCTCGAAAAGCTACTTCGTTTTTTTTTTTTTTTCATTCTTTTTAGGGTTAGGTTTTTTTTTATCTCTCTCAGCCACTGAGGAAAAAGGCTCCAGGTATTTAGGGAATTTGGAGGAATGTTTAATTTTTATTACGGGAATCAAACGTCATCTCTATGTTCCTCGCGTGAAAAAAGCTTTCATGAAACTGTTTCTGTTTGTTTTCGTAATTCCTTTTTGATCAAAAGCTTTCTGGTAGTTGAGGAACTTATAAAAAAATCTAGTAGTATGTTCAGACTTTTAGAATACGCCGACAAACGAAATTTTACTTTGACTAGTATTTGAGTAATTTTTTTTGGGGAAAACTACTCATTCATGTTCGGTTTTTTCTATTCCAATGGTTCGCTTTGTATGGGTTTTCAAACAGCTTTGCATCTTCTTCCGCATGAAAAATATATCACTCTCGGAGGTTTTTTATGATTTAAGTTATTTTCGCGCGTGAATGTTTCTAAATGCAACATACAAAACGTAAACACGCCCACACGTATAATATACACATGCATATAAAAGTACACACACACACACACACACACACACACATATATATATATATATATATATATATATATATATATATATATATATATATATATATATATATATATATATATATATATATATATATATATATATATATATATATAAATATATAATATATATATATATATATATATATATATATATATATATATATGTGTGTGTGTGTGTGTGTGTGTGTGTACTTTTATATGCATGTGTTCTTTTTTTTTTTTGTCGTGCGTTTTAAAGTACAATTTTCTGTCTATTACTGAGCAATAAATATGGTGCTCACTATTCTCCCGCGCAAAAATTGTGTAACCGAATTAAATCATTGTTATTCTGTATGCAAGGCCAACATCAAATAAAGAAACCTCGAAATAAAAAGCAACGGGCCGATGATTTTTAATCTGCGTAAAAAAAAACAATGCGTACTTTATTTCCTTTGAACTAAATGCATAATCATTCCTTTGAAGACCATTTTACCCACCACTGAATTTATCATTGTCATACTAATTAAGAATTCACTTCAGTATCAAACCCTTTCGTGATGCAAACAAGCCTTTTTGTTTCATTGTGGAAGGAAAGCGATATATTTACCCGATCTTCGTCCTTTGTCAGTTTACGCTTAATGCGCTTTTGAATTGAATATTAACGAGGGAATCGCATTCGATCATTTCAGGGGAGATGAGCCCCTGCTGTGCTGATAGAGAACGTATACAAAGCATGTCTCTGTTGTGATCTAACAGGCATGACCTTTTTAGCAAAGGCAGTACAGGAAAAGGATTTTGTAGATTTGTATGCACATTCCTCCAGGCATACATACATTTTAGTGATGCCAATTCAGGAAGGGATTTGTTGATTTGTGTGCACATACATACATACATACTTTCCTGTATTGACCAAAACCTTTGATATACAAGCACCGGGCAGTAGCGTTTGGGTATTATGTAAAATAAAACTCTACTGTCTTCATGATGTGTTTTTCTACGTTTATAGAAAAATTGTCAGCGTACATAAGCCTGTAAAGAGTCATAAAACCTTTCAAAGTAACTGATGATGGAATTTTGAGGAGCAGAAGAGTGATTAAACTATGTTTTACGGTTCACCATTGTTACTAAGAAAATATAAATGCGTTAAATCCTTTTGGTAGTGGTTTATCATGTATCTGTTGCAAGAAAAAATGTTTAGTCCCCATTGTGTGAATTGAAGCAGATAAAACTGTCTTCGTCAAAGATATTAGGCAATAAGCAACATTGTTCCTCATTATGGATCTACGAAAGAGTGCTGGATAACTGGAAACTATTTCAGTGTATCCTCCCCCCCAAAAAAATCACAATTACATATAAGCAAACCATATGGAAACCACAGGGACATATATGGAAACCAAACAAAACAAAAAATAATATGACGTAAATGCAAACCATAACAAAATCATTGTGACGTATATATGCAAACCATAAGGAAATCGCAGTGACATTTATTCATCCATTAGGAAATCACAGTCGCATCTTTGGCATATATGGAAACATATAGTGAAATCACAATGACTTATATGCAGCCTGCGTGAAAATTCACAATACCTTTATTTATGCGCCCCATTATGAAATCATAATGACGTATATACAGCGAATGAATTACTTTTTGTTTTAAGCGGAGATGAGAAAAAACGTCAACTACCTCATTTGCTAATGTTGTCTCACTTGTTATTATTATTATTATTATTATTATTATAGTTTATTTTTTTTGCTCTATCACAGTCCTCCAATTCGACTGGGTGGTAGGTATTTATAGTGTGGGGTTCCGGGTTGGCATCCTGCCTCCTTAGGAGTCCATCACTTTTCTTACTATGTGTGCCGTTTCTAGGATCACACTCTTCTGCATGAGTCCTGGAGCTACTTCAGCCTCTAATTTTTCTAGATTCCTTTTCAGGGATCTTGGGATCGTGCCTAGGGCTCCTATGATTATGGGTACGATTTCCACTGGCATATCCCATATCCTTCTTATTTCTATTTTCAGATCTTGATACTTATCCATTTTTTTCCCTTTCTTTCTCTCAACTCTGGTGTCCCATGGTATTGCGACATCAATGAGTGATACTTTTCTTCTTGACTTTGTCAATCAACGTCACGTCTGGTCTGTTTGCACGATCACCCTATCCGTTCTGATACCATAGTCCCAGAGGATCTTTGCCTGATCGTTTTCTATCACTCCTTCAGGTTGGTGCTCGTACCACTTATTACTGCAAGGTAGCTGATGTTTCTTGCACAGGCTCCAGTGGAGGGCTTTTGCCACTGAATCATGGCCTCTTTTGTACTGGTTCTGTGCAAGTGCCGGGCATTCACTTGCTATGTGGTTTATGGTTTCATTTTTCGTATTGCACTTCCTACATATGGGAGAGATGTTATTTCCGTCTATCGTACTTTGAACATATCTGGTTCTTAGGGCCTGATCTTGTGCCGCTGTTATCATTCCTTTAGTTTCCTTCTTTAGCTCTCCCCTCTGTAGCCCATTGCCAATTGTCATCGCTGGCTAGTTCTTTAGTCTGTCTCATGTATTGTCCGTGCATTGGTTTGTTGTGCCAGTCCTCTGTTCTTTCTGTCTTTCTCCTGTCTCTGTATATTTCTGGGTCTTCGTCTACTTTTATTAGTCCTTCTTCCATGCACTCTTCAGCCACTCGTCTTCACTGGTTTTCAGATATTGCCCCAGTGCTCTGTTTTCGATGTTGAACGCAGTCCTCTATACTTAGTAGTCCTCTCCCTCCTTCCTTTCGTGTTATGTATAGTCTGTCCGTATCTGCTCTTGGGTTGTAGTGCTTTGTGTATTGTCATTTGTTTCCTGGTTTTCTGATCCATGCCGCGGAGTTCTGCCTTCGTCCATTCCACTATTCCTGCGCTGTATCTGATTACTGGCACTGCCCATGTGTTTTATGGCTTTTATCATATTTCCGGCGTTGAGTTTTGACTTGAGTATCGCCTTGAGTCTCTGCATATATTCTTTCATGATCGTGTCCTTCATCTCTTGGTGTTTTTATATCTCCTCCTTCCATTATTCCCAGGTATTTGTATCCTGTTCTCATCTATGTGTGTGATGTTGCTCCCATCTGGTAGCTTTATCCCTTCAGTTCTCGTTACCTTGCCTTTTTGTATGTTGACTAAGGCGCATTTTTTCTATTCCAAACTCCATCCTGATGTCCCCAGATACAATCCTTACAGTCTGGATTAGGGTATCTATTTCCTTGATGCTCTTACCATACAGCTTGATGTCGTCCATGAAACATCAGATGGTTGATTTTGTTGCCTCTTTTCTTGAGTTGGTACCCGGCATCCATCTTCTGTAGTACTTTTGTCATGGGAATCATAGCTACTACGAAGAGTAGTGGGGACACCGAGTCGCCCTGGAAGATTATTATTATTATTATTATTATTATTATTATTATTATTATTATTATTATTATTATTATTATTATTATTATTATTATTATTATATAGGAAAAGTAAATCCACAGTAGCATGTCTGTTTAATTTTGTTTTGTAAAATAAACAGCAGACAGGTTTCGATGACTTGCACTGCCCTCCTTGTCGATCTGTCTATAATTGCAAAAAGTGGCTCTTTTTTGCAATATAGTCAGATTGACAAGGAGGGCCATGCAGGTCATAGAAAGCTTTCTGTTGAATATATTTTATTTTAAATAACAAAATTAAACAGCAATACTACTGTGGATTCACTTTCCCATTCTATTGTTTCATGTAATTATGAGTTTTTTTGGATTAATTATTATTATATATATATTTTTTTTGTCTATCACAGTCCTCCAGTTCGACTGGGTGGTATTTATAGTGTGGGGTTCCGGGTTGCATCCTGCCGTCTTAGGAGTCTAACACTTTTCTTACTATGTGCGCCTTTTTCTAGGATCACACTCTTCTGCATGAGTCCTGGAGCATTTTCAGCCTCTAGTTTCTCCAGATTCCTGTCAGGGATATTGGGATCGTGCCCTATTATTATTATTATTATTAATATTATTATTATTATTATTATTATTATTATTATTATTATTATTATTCAGAAAGATGATCATTCATATGGAACAAGCCCACAGGGACCATTGACTTGAAATCAAGCTTCCAAAAAATAGTGTTCATAAGAAAGAATAAGGGGAGGTAAAGAGACATACAGAAAAAATCTCACTTATTATAAAATAAACGAAAAATATATTTGAAATTATTGTTATGAAAAGCGACACTCATCTTTTCCATTTACCTACTCATTGTAAAACTCGATTAAATGACCTCATCCCTATTCAAAGAGTAATTTATGCAATGCAACCCACTAATGCTGTTCGGGAATTCCTATTCAGCTGATGCGGACGCAAAGGAAATCTCATTTTATGACGCTTTTGAATCTTATCATGTTTCAGGAAATGGAAGTTCTTGAAGAGGCGAACTCTATAAAATTAAAAACATAAACTTTAATGCCTTTTTAAGATTTATAGTAACTCCATAAAAGAAGCCCTAAATACTTGAAACAGGTAGTTGCCTGAACTGCCCTATTGCACAAATTGGGACAGGTAATCTTTGATGCGATCTTTTGATAATTGGTAGTCCATTGTTGCAAGATACCTTAGAATGTTTCCCTTTTTTTCTTTTATTTCTTTTTAGAAAAAGAGAAGTCTTGAATTGCTGTATTATACAAAATGTGGAAAGTAAGTGGTAAAATTAAGAACATTTCCAATCTTATTGTAAGAAGCAGATGATTTAAATTGTATCCATTCGTGTTTGACTTGTAAGTAAAATGAATTTGGTGATATATATCATGCGCAAATGGATTCAGGGATAATTTGTGTGTGTAAATGTACTTAAGGTTATTTTGTCATCTGTAAAAAATATTTAAGGATATTTAGTACATTGTGTTATAATTTTCTTTTACTATTTTATAAATATCTCCTTTGATAACTCTATATGGCATTCCGCAATATTGTCTGTCTCTTCGGGCACAAAATTTGTATATCAGGCCCATACGATTTTTCGGTAACGACTCTATGCTAACATAGAGGCTCAGTCCCAAAGGAAATGGCACCGTTAAGATAAGGTTGGAAGCTTAAGTCGAAAAAAAGAGGGGGTGTTTTAAACTATCCTCATAAGACTTTCTTAAATCAACGATGTCGGTGTTATCACCACGTTTTCACAGACATGTCAGTAGAAGAAGAAGAAGAAGAAGAAGAGGAAGAAGAAGACGAAGTCAGTGAGATATTACCACATACACACAATGACGTTCTAGGATAAAATTTGCTCACAGAATTCAATACCTTGTTGGGGGGTTTATGTTGAAACTTTTTTTTTGTGTGAATTATCACTCACTTTGACGTAACGATGCAGTTTATTGTTTTGTTACACGTTTGGACAGTTTTTTTTTCTTTCTGAAATCAATGATAATTATTTATAACTCTTTAGCGTTTTTAGTTATTCCTAAATCTTTCGATTTTTTGGCCAAAAATTTTTTCACCATCATCCATCATGATACGTAGTATACTGACACTGTCACCCATGTAACAAGGGTACTGGGTATGGGTATGTATGAATGTATATATATATATATATATATATATATATATATATATATATATATATATATATGTGTATATATATATATATATATATATATTATATATATATATATATGATATATATTATATATATATATATATATTATATATATATATTATCATATATATATATATATATATATAAATCAAAAGGTGCGAACATGTAGACATCAGAGGTTACCGGAAACTCAGAAGATCAGTTAAGGAGTTTATTATGAGATACGTTTCGTGTCATCCTAGCACATCATCAGTCTGTAATGTAAAAGCATTCACATTTATAAAAAATATAATTAAAGTTTACATGCTATTTTAAAAGGAAAACATAAAATACTAAAGTTATTCATAAAAATTATTGTTATAAGCTAAAAATACTAAAATTATTTACAAGGTGACATTAAAAATGAAGAAAATTTAGGATTGAAAAGGAATATTAACCTTAATAGAGCGTTAAGGACAAGAAAGGAATGGCTGTAGGACCGTCGTTTGCCCAGATCTCGACTACGCCAAGAAAAGCTGAGTAGAGGATTGACTAGAATTGAGGGAAGGAACGAGGTGCTTGATATGTAAAGACTCAAGTGTCGTTATATATTGGCTATGCTGGGTAGTTGTCAATTATCGAAAATGTTTTTTTTGTTAATTTCAATTTTGACAGAGAAGCTGCATGATTTCTTATATTAGAAAGTTCAGGATTGGTTATCCTCTGGCCAGTTCTGTAGCTCACTCCCAAATGACTAGAATATCGAACTTGCAACAAGCGTTTCGTCGATCTAACGTAAGTACCGGGACACCCCGGGCAAGTAAATTGTAAATAATATTGGATCGCATAAACGGTTGCAAATTCTCTTTATGACTAAGAAGTGAGCCTATTTTGAGAGGATTAATAGGTATTAAATTAACTTTGAGACTTCCGAACTCTCTTTCAATAATTTTCTTGATACGGTCTCCTAATTTATTTTTGAAAAAATACGGAATAATGGCGTATATGGGTAGTTTTGGTACATCAAAGGAAGGGGTATTTTCCGTGAAGTTTAAGTTAAGTAATTTGTTTACCATTTATAAAATACCTCCGTAGGGTACGAGTTAGTTAAAAAATAATCTTGTAAAAATTCAATTTCAGTGTGGAAAGATTTCCAATCAGAAGCATACCTAAGTGCTCTAAAGACCAAAGTGGAGATGGCATTTAATTTAAAATTGATGAAGCACGAATTATAAAAATTATTCCCCATTCCTGTGAAAGTGTGTTTCCTATAGACAGAAGCATTAAACTTATTATTATCTCTTGTTATCTTGATATCCAAGAAAGGTAAGCAGTTATATATTTCAGTTTCTATGGTGAAGTTTATGTTACTGTGCTGAGTATTCACGAACTCCAAAAACGCATCACACTGCCATGCATGTCTAAGTAAAATAAAAGTATCATCTACATATCTCTTGTAAAAAGCTGGTTTAAAAGAACTTGGGCATTCGGCTAAAAATTTTTTCTCTAAGAAATCCATAAACACATTGGCAAAGATCGAGGCTAAAGGGCACCCCATGGCCACGCCCTCGACCTGCGAGTACAGTAGACCATTAAAAACAAAAGCGGAATCTTGCCCAGCAAGTTCCAATAATTGCTTAAACAAATTTCTATTAAAACCGTGGAAAGTGTCATCAGTATTAAAAAAAAACTCTGTCTAAAATAATGTCAATTGTCTCTTTGGGTAAGGGTACATGGGAAAATTAAAAAAGAGTCTACATCGAGACTAACCATATAGTGATCTGAGTCCTGCATGACAATAAGTTTCTGAAAGTCGAAGCCATTTTTTATTGTATGTTCAGGTTGAGGGAGTTCATTAATGAACTCCCTCAACCTGAACATTTTTGATTTTGGGTCTGGGCTCGTTACGTGATTTTTTTTCTCTTGGGCTCATACTTTTTTTTTTTTTTACTTGTGGGAACATTCCAGTTTGAAATGTGAGTGCAGAAGTCCGTGGAGTTACTGTGAGTTTTAGATTGTGTGTGCTGATGTGTGAGTTTGGAGAATTGAGTTAGAGAACTTAATATTTTTTTTTTTTCTTTGAGGAGTTGTGATAATGACTTATGATTTGGTGGTCATATTAAATGGAGTTAATTTGGAGATGTTTAGTTAGTATTTCTGAATTTTTGAGGTCATTATTTGATAGAAGTAGTATGTCTGGGTTAATTCTTTTTTGATTGACCGATGACTTGGACTGACATACTTAAACACACCATAATCGTCGTTCCCCGACGCTAGCAAGACGTCCACCAGCCGTGCAGAGATGTTGCTGTTGTTTATCCAGGGTGATTACGAGAGTTTCTATGAGTCTACAGAGGTCTGCAGCGTTTTTTGATCTACAGAAGCTGTTAGAAGTCTTCTACAGGGAGGGAGGCCGTTCGCCTTTCTACAGTCTGTGCAGGAAGTTGCAGACAAAGAGGGATATTCAAGAATCCAAAATGAGAGAAAATTCACAGTGTTATTTGAGATGAAGCGTGATAAGACTTTACTTTATAATGCCAGAGATGTCCAGTTATTACTATTTTTTTTGAGCGGGCCAATGTTTTCTTATATATATAAGCTGTTTTACCATTTGCTAGGCGGGAGCTAGCAATTTTGGGTGGCCGAGCTCTGTGAAATGAAAGGGGTTATAATTAATAATATATTTAATATGCCAATGTGATGTGCTGTGACTTTGCGCAGAACATAGCCGAAGCAACGACCTGAGAAAGCTGATAAATCATTTCAGAGATGGCGTGATATGGAGATGTTTGTTTAAGCGGGTCAACGTTCGTAGTTATGTGTGAGGTCATGGGATCTTGTTCAAGTGCCTTTGAGAACTGGCTGCAACCAGTTTATAGAGGCGTTGCGAAAGTGTATTAGTTCGTATGTACATGTACGAACTGTGCCTATTCATAATGGCATCTTTAGCCAAGTCTATGGGGAGACTTTCAGAGAGGTCCGTGAGAGAAAGGCAGAATGGAGAGCTCTGCGAAAGTTTATTTAATTATTTGTGTGATATTCTGGGCTGGAGATGGGTAAGTGTTACCTTACTTTAGCCAAAGGGATGGCTTGTTTATTACCTTGTATAGATGTCATATTTCATTTAATCTTTGACTTTGTCTTTACGATTGTGTGTGCTTAAGAGTATGTTCTCGTGTCTTTGTAACAGGCGATTCTGGCAAGGGGACCGAGGGTCCTGGGTGGAGAAGAGATTGGTGTGACTAATTACTGATCAAGACATTTACATACTGGGGGTTTAACTAAGTTAGTTAGTCTGTGAGACTTGAGTTATTATCTTTCCATTGTTAAATAAATGTTATATTTTTCCATATCTCTGACTCTCATTTGATGACCTGTTAGAATGGAGAGAGGGGGAGAGAGAGAGAGGTTGCGAGTCGGGAGAG
>NC_087206.1:8248396-8257944 GCF_015104395.2 Macrobrachium nipponense
TTTTCCAGATATAAACAAAACTATTTTTTGTGTGTGCATCCGTGGATTAGCAAGTAAATGAAGATTTTAATCTTCTGCAGAAATATTCTGAACTATTATGCATTTAATGTGCACTGCAAAATGTTCATTAGTAATATGTTCGTTTCCCATACACACACACGCACGAAAGGCCACTCATTTCAATGATAGCAATGCTAGAATGTTTGTAAACATTCTGTTCAAAATGTAATATGATTATGAACCGTCTTTGTCACACTGAAACAATGCATTCCCTCATTAAGTAACCAAACTTAATTCCAATGTTTTTGCAAATAGCAACACACTTCCACAAATTCCTGGCTCTAATTCTTCTTCGCGCGCGTCAAAATAAAACCCAATTAGGGGCAAAGGATACGCACGTAGGGAAGAGGGGAATTCCTCCTAATAAATATAGGAAGCAGCAACAAATGTTCCTTCCTTACTTATTAGGGGCCGGTTTCCAGGACGGACGTCCTGTACTGGAAACTGGAAGGAGAATTAAATGTGAAATGGAAGTTGGAAACAACCGATAAATGTTGAATCCCAAGGGAAGGCTTTTATGTTATAAACTGTAACACAGGATTTTCTATTGTTAAAGCCCAAGGGAATGATTTTAAATTGGTAAAGCCTAAGGGAAGGATTTTATGTTGTTAAATCATAACGGAAGAATTTGATACTGTTAATTAAACCCTAAGGTTGGGATTCTATATTGTTAAATCCTAAAAGGATGATTTATAATATCGTTAAATCCGAAAGGTATTGTTTAAATATTGTTAAATCCTCAGGGAACTATTCTGTGCTATTAAATCGTAATAGAAGAATTGCATATTGGTAAATCCCAATGGAACGATTTTATATGGTTAAATCCTGAGGGAGGAACTTTATACTGTTAAACCTTAAATGGAGGATTTGATATTGTTAAAACCTAGGGGAAGGGTTTTATATTGTTAAGTCATGTGAATGGATTCAATAGGATTTAATCGTAAGGGAAGGATTTCATCTCGGCAATCCATTGGCCGATAGAATCTGTGTCTTTTAAAAATAGAACAGGTAATAATTCTTTTCTTCCATTTCTTAAGCACTGCAGGTTAAATGAAAAACAACTAAGAGCCGATGCAATGTCTAGAAACGTAGAATCTGGTGATTACCCTCGTCTTTGGAAAGATATCCAGTCCTTAAATCCCAAAACTAAAAAGCTATCACAGATAGTAGGGGAAGCAGTCGGAGACGAGGCTATCGCAAGGATGTGGGGTGATCACTTCAACAATATCCTGAATTGCATAAATGATCAGGATTCCCGAAGCGAGGTAGATAACCTCCTTAATGACAACATTCAATTTCATTTTGCAGACCGTATTACGCCAGGTAACATCAGCGATGCCATAAACAGCCATACTAATAATACATCGCCCGGCTGTGATGGTCTTCCGCAGAGGCTTTCAAATTCTGCCATCCGATAATTTACATTTTGCTAGCTGCCTTATTCAATGCGTGCATAATTCACCAGTTTCTTCCAGACTCCTACTCTTAGTTCACTTGATACCATTAATCAAAAAACAAGCTAAAGGATGCAGTCTGACCCTGGCAACTACCGGCCAATTGCAATCACAACGATCGCATCGAAGATACTTGAGTCGGTTCTTCTTGTGAGACTTCTCCCCTTTCTACACACCACTGACAACCAGTTCGGGTTTAAAGCAAACCACTCAACCGACACCTGCATCTACATACTGAAGGAATTGCTGAACTACTACCTATCATCAGCATCTCCTGTTTTCCGTATTCGTAGATGTGAGAAAAGCATTTGACAAGTATAAACTACCTGAAGCTATTCCTGAAGCTGCATAAAAGGGGCACACCCTATATCTAATTGGCATTTTACATTGCTGGTTCTCCACACAGCAATTCTGTGTCAAATGGGCAAACTATTATCGTACACCTTCGGCTCCCTAAACGGGCTTCGGCAAGGGGGCAGTCTCTCTCCATACCTGTTTAATACGTACACAGATGCCTTGAATGCCAAACTGAACACTCCCAATCGGATGCACTGTCAATGAAACAACTATAAACAACCTCTGTTACGCCGACGATTATGGTTTGTATTTTCCCCATCAGTGCATGGCCTCCAACGACTCATCGACACTTGTCGCCAATATGCAGAGGAATTTGATATAATCTACAACGAAACCAGGACCCAGTGCATGTCGCTGCTCCCGAGATCGCTTAAGCATATTGCAGAACCACAAATTTTCCTCGGAAACCATCGGCTGGAATTTGTGCGCGAATTTCCGTATTTTGGGTCACATTATTACCGACGACCTAAAGATACGGCAGACATTGAACAGAGGCGTCGTAAACTATGTGTAACTGGCAACATGATTGCAAGGAGGTTGCCTTCTCTCACCGAGACGTGAAACTGCTGCTCTTCCGCTCGTACTGCTACAGTATCTATGGGTGTTGCCTTCTGGACGAACTATACCCGAGAGACCATGAGACGTATCACTGTTGTGCACAATGACATTCTGAGACGCCTCACAAACACTCCACGCTACCACTCCGCCACACAGATGTTCTTAGAAAACCACCTGGACAATTTAAAAATCATTGTAAGGCGAACAATGTCCAGCCTGGTAACCCGAGTGAGAAACAGCGGCAACTCGCTCATACAAAGCATCCTAAGGAGTGAAGCAAGAAGAAGATCTAAATTGTGGAAAGATGGGAAAATGAGGCCTTTGTCCCCTAAAGGACTTAATCTCTGTATTAGCAAGATGTCATCTGCAGATTTTGTCATTATTATGTTTATTGCTGATATTTTATTTTTTCATTATTTCTGTGATTACTATCAAGTTAAAGTTTTTTTTTTATATACATTCAATTTATGTATTTAGCCCTCTGGACCTGACTACTGTAACCACCTAAGGTCTCTAGTTGAAATTTAAGTTATATAATCTGTGCACTAACTGTTATAACTCTCAATGCATTTTTTTCTCACCAATATTATTACTATTACCAGTATTATGATTACTATCTTTTATGCTACCTCAGCTATTTTGTGGATAAGTGCCGATTACTCATTTTTCCTATCATTGTTGACTCATATATCTAGATTGTGTATGTTACTGTGTATTTTATATATTCATTGTATATGGCCCTGAACCGAAATAAAGGTATATTATTATTATTATTATTATTATTATTATTATATTATTATTATTATTAAAAGAAGCGAGAGCAAAAATTTTCGTTCGTGTAACGTTTTTTTCGTTTGTTTGACCTACAATTGACATCAATTCATTTCCGACTAATATATGTTAGTTTAGTAATCTGTTTTCGAAACCGATGAAAATGATATATGTAATGTGTAGTGATTTTGGGCCCCATCTGCATATTTCTGGGAAAAATCATGGACATTATAAAAAGTGACGCAAATCATTTTAAAAATTGACACATATCATTATAAACAGTGAGTGCCACAAATCATTATAAAAAGTGACACGAATCAGAGAAAGAGGAAAAAAAGAAAATATTGTCTTTTCACACAGACACAGATACCCTGACACGTACACATATACAGACATGCACACATGGGCGCTCGCGCCACTGAAAGGTCACGGGTTCTATTCCCGAGCGAGTTGAACACCTTTGGGTCTCTCTCGTTCATGTATATTGCATATTAGATTTATACATACATATATACATACATACACACATATATATATATATATATGTATATATATATATGTGTGTGTGTGTATATATGTAACTGTGTGTATGTTTGTTTGATTAAACAAGGATGAAGCATCAGCGAAAACGAAAGCAATTATTTGAAATTTTAGGGATGATTAAGATGGTGCGTTTAGATGAAAAATTACTTTGGTGTGCATTAGTTCAAGGAAAAAGGTTAATGAGAAAAATAACCGTGGGATGAAAGATGCAAATTGCGAAAGAATGGCAGAGTAAACAGTCATACATAATGGAACTTGTTGGACATGTAGTATGGAAGAGAGACACACGAGAATGTGGCTGTTGGAGGAGGAGGAGGAGGAGAGGAGGAAGGTGGTCGTCGTCAATGCAAACTCGATTAAGGTTGAATAAATGGCTGTTTTGAATTATAAGAAGAGAATTTCAAAGGTTTGATGATTCGAAAGGTATAGGAGGCAATATTTTGAGTTTGCTTGTGATGATATAACTGTATTGCTGACCAAGGTACGCAGTTCCAAAAGTCTGAAGGCTGGAAAATCACAGAGGGTAATATGTTGGGTCTACTTGTGATAATACAACCGTATGGCTGACCAGGGCTTACGAGATACATACAAAAAAAGCGAAGGCTCCAATAATTGATGCTTTGTCGGCAAGGGAATGTTTTCTTGTGGGATTTATTTTTATTGGGAAATTGCGACAGATGGCGGAACGGTCTTCTAATTACGACAAAGTTTGTGTCAGATGATTAAGAGAAAAATCTAAAGGCTAATTGTACTTTACTTTGAAATAGAGATAATTTGTTTGCAAAGTAAAGCCGAAAATGTACAGTGCAGGATCTGGGGTATACTGACTTCGAAGACAATTTGACGACAAAAGTGACGTTTCAACAAACAAATGGGATTGTTTTTGTAACTGTAAAAGTCAATATTGGACTAAGGTGTTGTACGTCCACAACTTTGTAATGTCTTTTGCGTGGAATCACGAAAGAAACCAAGACAATAAAAATGTCATTTTAAGTTTCAGGTAAGAGCAAAAGGGGAACGTGAGTGTAGTGGCTGATGCTGTAGTTTTAGATGGCGATTGTGATGGAAATTTACAGAAAATAGAAAAAATTGTGAATGTTTTTGAAAGAGGAGAAATTTGAAATGAGAGAGAAAGGGAAACTACAAATACCGGACAGATTACCAATATGATAAGTGGGGATATTGATGGCTCGTTTCAGTGGTTGAAAACTGTACCTTCAGAACGAGAGAGAGAGATAGAGAGAGAGAGAGAGAGAGCAACTTTAAGTACCGTAAATTGACAGTTTTATAGGTAAAACAAAAAAAGGGTGTATTGATAACTTGTTTCAGTTCTTGAAAGTTTTTGAGACACACACACACACACACACATATATATATATATATATATATATATATATATATATATATATATACACACATATATATATATATATATATATATATATATATATATATATATATATATATATATATATATATATATATAGAGAGAGAGAGAGAGAGAGAGAGAGAGAGAGAGAGAGAGAGAGAGAGAGATTGAGCAACTTTAAATACCGTAGATTTCTAGTTTTATGGATAGAATATAACAAGGAGATATTGATTACTTGTTTCAGTTCAAGAGAGAGAGAGAGAGAGAGAGAGAGAGAGAGTACAAATACCGCACATATTACCAATTACATAAATAAGTAAAATAAAATATGATATTGATGACTTCTTTCATTGGTTGAAATAGTAACTTGAGAGAGAGAGAGAGAGAGAGAGAGAGAGAGAGATTCTCTCTGAGAACGATAACATTGATATCGTAGTCGGGAATCCGATTATGGAGAGATTGAAAGGGTGTCAGACTCGGTACAACGGACTTAGCAATTTATTTTGGAGCAATAGATTTGAAAAGGAATCGTTGGCTCCTGATTGAGAGGTTGAAAAGACTCTTTTACGATATTCCAAGCAATGGGAAGACGGTGAAACATTAAAAGGAATATATATGAACGCATTTTCTGCGTGAGAAAGGTTTATACATTATCTGTGTGGGCTTTTATTTGGGTATAGAGATATGAACTGCATGTATCGATTCCACACACACGCCACACACACACACATACACACACACAAACAAGCAAAGGCTTTTAATATTCTGACACACAAATAGGTATATTTATATATATATACCAGTGCATATGTATATGTATGTATGTTTTATGAATATGAATGTATGTATTTGCTTTTGTGAATGTAAAATCTATTTACCCAGTTCGTATCTCCATACACACACACATCACACACACACGCGCGCACGCACACACATATGGATGTAATTGTTTTCTTCCACAAGACATAGTTTTTACATAATGTCATGTTTAATGATTTACTCATATATATATATAAAGTAACGGAAAAACGGCCTTGCGGGGAGATAGAATAGAGAACATCGATTGAGTGATAAAGAGGAGACCGCCATAAATACTTGAACTAGTAGAAGTTCTCGACAATTGAGTTCGGCTCTAAAATAGATGAAGTTGGTCCATTTATTCGGGACGTGAAACCAATAGAGACGTCTCGTTTGCAAATAGATGGGAAGCAAACAGGACGGTGAAATAAGACGCTTTAAATAAACGGTGTTTAGGTATTGACAGAATCTCTTGGTTTTCGTCGCTGCTTCCATGAAAAGTATTTAGTGAGAGATACTTTTGAAATCGTCGTTGTTGTAGTACATTGATTCGTGATTGAATATTAAAGTAACTCTCTCTCTCTCTCTCTCTCTCTCTCTCTCTCTCTCTCTCTCTCTCTCTCTCTCTAAAACCATGGAAGAAAAAGGGATGGAAATGTGAAAAAGAAACTGGTTTGACTGAAGGCAAAAAGAAATTCTCTATCTCTCTCTCTCTCTCTCTCTCTCTCTCTCTCTCTCTCTCTCTCTCTCTAAAACCAATGAAAGAAACAAGGGATGGAAATTTCAAAAAGAAACTGGTTTGACTGAAGGCAGAAAATAAAAAAAAAAAAAAGAAAATTCTCTCTCTCTCTCTCTCTCTCTCTCTCTCTCTCTCTCTCTCTCTCTCTCTCTCTCTCTCTCTCTCTAAAACCATGAAAGAAAAAGAGATGGAAATGTCAAAAAGGAAGTGGTTCGACTGAAGACAAAAGGAAATCTATGAAGTCATTGATTCTGACGAAAGCTAAATAAGAATACATGGGCTTCTGCATTTGACAAACGTTTACTATGCGAAGGACATAAAGATCCATCATTTTTAAGATTTCACATTCAGCCAACATTTTGAATGATTTATTTTCGCAAATACAGGAATAAATACACTGGTAGTAAATATAATTTTTTATGCTAACGGTGTAAATTTTGTTCCAGACTCACAAATATCCTTCCAGTCGCTCCTATGGTCAATAAGAAGACAAGAAAGAAACATGCTATTATGAATCGTGGAAACTTGAATATTATTTCGTCATCGTTTGTGCTTTTAGCTAATGGTGGGAATCAAACTGGAGCAGCTTATAGTATACGGATAGGCATTACTTATATATATATATATATATATATATATATATATATATATATATATATATATATATATATATATATATATATATATATACATATGTATATATATACATATATATATATATATACATATACATATATACTACGTATATATATATATATATATATATATATATATATATATATATATATGTATATATATGAAAAAAATTATATGTACTCTGGTGAAACTATAGCTTCGAAAATGCTGAATTACCAGGTGTTTTGAATATTTTTAAGGTAAACGCCGATTACTGCTAAACATCCAATCAGAACCCGTATCAAAGTAAAGTGAAAAGAATGTAAAAAGCTTCCTGGAATTCGGTAAAATCGCAACTTTTTCTTCCAGCTATGGCCAAGTGTGCAAGATCATGTATGAATGAACGAGGGAGACTGAATTCTCGTTCCATCCAGGCGACCCAGGGGAGGAGGGCTAATGAAAATTGAATTTGGTAGGAGTTTTAGACGCGGGTTAGATGCCAGCGCCTCCTTGCCTTCCCTTCCTGGAACCTGGAAGTACTCTACGCGTCTTTTTACTCTCCTTGGACATTAATTCCTGTATTTGCATAATTAAGCGCGCCGTGGAGCATACAATTAGGGGTTATATGCTTACACAATTTCGTGCCCAATTTGGTCTTCTTCATTCCAGAATGGTTTCCAGAATAGTTTTTTAAACTTTTTTTTTTCTTAGCTCTTTGTATTAACGTCTACTGTGTATTTCTACTTATCCTAAATATCCTCTTTATTCCTTTGCGTTATTTGTTGCGTTGATTTGTTTCATTATTTGCTTATTCCGCAAAGTAACTGATAATTGACTTCATTATTTTAACTATCTGTTTCTAGTCGTTATAACTTCAAAAGATCTTTTATTTAACTGATCTTTTGGAGACCTACCTTGACCAAATCGTCTCTCTCTCTCTCTCTCTCTCTCTCTCTCTCTCTCTCTCTCTCATCTCTCTCTCTCTCTCTATATATATATATATATATATATATATATATATATATATATATATATCTATATATGTAAAATTTATTACGCCCAATTTTTTTTGTCTACTCATGTCTGAATTTTACGCTTATTAGCCTATTCGAACTTATTACCGATGTTTCAGTCTGCGTCATTATGCAAAATTGCGAATTATTACATGCAATTATATGCAGCAGTATCAAATGACAAAGAATAATAGGTATACAGACATAAATGCATTAAAAAAAAGTGACTTTTAAACTTGCTCACAAAATAAAATAAAATAAAAAAGTAAATATCGTTTCGTAACTTAGTCGGAACATTTCGCCCTTTCGAATCCCCAGAGGACTCGTCCTCAGAAAACCTCTGGCTCTTTAACCCGGAGCCATTTCGAAGACAGACCGCGACTTCATCCTGCATCTGCAAGGGATGGTCTTGGTCATCATTCCCAGATCCTTCAAAGGAGGGAGGGGGGAGGGGAAGGGGTGCATCTCCTTCCCTTCATAAACCAACTCAAGGGAAACATTTATGAGGTCAGAGTCCTGCTAAGTCAGCTGGCGGGAACAGCGCCTCAGTCCGCGTTCCGGTTTGACGATGGTATATTCACGTTTGTCGTCGTTTCCTTGCTAAACCTCTTGGCAGATTGCAATTAGACTTGTTGGGGTATTTGCCGAGTGCTTGAATCTTATGCATAATAGGCGTTGGAATTGAAAACAGCGTGTCTTAATTATAGTTTGTAACTGAAGGACGAATTGAGAAACTAATTGGTCCCTCCTGGTAATTAAGTGTAATGTTACTTTTTTTTTTTTTAATTTTTTTTTTAATGATGAATAGTCGTAAGAACTTATATAATATATTTTTGCCATATACAATATTTCCATCTTGTCCTAAAATATGCAAAAGTTCCCTAAATAAATGGAGATTAGAGAATAATTGTTAATATGAACTCTCATATGAAACTAAATAATACAAATTTTATTTATGAAGTATCCATGCAGTAACCTACTTGTTTGGTTAGAAAATAACCACCTGATAATAATGAATGACTTTTTCAAATAACAGGGGTTTGATTTGTCATTAGAATAAGGGTTTGGTTAAATTACTGTCTTTTACTGTAGTTTTAGATCGTCCCGTCATTGCTAAGCCATTTTCATAAGTGTATTGTCTGTAATTTTTTGGATTTTGTGAAACACCCCATCTTTGTACGTGGCCATAAAGTTCGGTGTCGCCATGTTATGAAAAATCAGTCGAAGGTGTCCAAGGAATGATCCAACATTAATGCAAATACCTAAATACG
>NC_087206.1:8258444-8263444 GCF_015104395.2 Macrobrachium nipponense
CGTATTTAGGCATTTCATTAATGTTGGATCATCTTGACACCTTCGACTGATTTTTCATAACATGGCTACACCGAACTTTATGACACGTAGAGAGGGTGTTTCACAAATCCACAAAATTACAGACGATACACTTATGAATGGCTTGGCAATGACGAACGATCTAAAATACAGTAAAAGACAGAAATTTAACCATTATGTATGACATCTACCCCTGTTATTTAAAAATCATCATTATTATCAGGTATTTCTACCAACAAGTAGGTACTGATGGATACTTCATAAATATTTGTATTATTTAGTTCATATGATAGTTCATATCACAATTATCTCTAATCTCCATTTATGGGAACTTTTGTATATTTTTAGGACAGATGAAATATTGTATATGCAAAATTTATATATAAGTTCTACTACTCTTCATCATTAAAAAAAAAAAAGTAATATTACTTAATTACCAGGTGACCAATAGTTTCTCAATTCAGAAACTGAAAAGGAATAACCACAGCATCGTCTTCAGTTACAAATTATAATTAGGACGCTGTTTTCATTCCACGCTTTCTGCATAAGATTCAAGCACTCGGCAAATTACCCCTGCAAGTCTAATTGCAATCTGCCAAGAGGTTTAGCAAGGAAACGACGACAAACGTGAATATACCATCGTCAAACCGGAACGCGGACTGAGGCGCTGTTCCCGCCAGCTGACTTAGCAGGACTCTGACCTCATAAATGTTTCCCTTGAGTTGGTTTATGAAGGGAAGGAGATGCACCCCTTCCCCTCCCCCCTCCCTCCTTTGAAGGATCTGGGAATGATGACCAAGACCATCCCTTGCAGATGCAGGATGAAGTCGCGGTCTGTCTTCGAAATGGCTCCGGGTTAAAGAGCCAGAGGTTTTCTGAGGACGAGTCCTCTGGGGATTCGAAAGGGCGGAAATGTTCCGACTAAGTTACGGAAACGATATTTACTTTTTTATTTTTATTTTATTTTATTTTTTTGTAGCAAGTTTAAAAGTCACTTTTAATGCATTTATGTCTGCATACCTATTATTCTTTGTCATTTATACTGCTGCATATAATTGTATGTAATATTTCGCATTTTGCATAATGACACAGACTGAAACATCGGTAATAAGTTCGAATAGGCAATAATAAGCGTAAAATTCAGACATGAGTAGACAAAAATTGGGCGTAATAAATTTTTACATATCTATGTATATATATATATATATATATATATATATATATATATATATATACATATATATATATGTATATATTATATTATATATATATATATTATATATGAGAGAGAGAGAGATGAGAGGAGAGAGAGAGATTTGGTCAAGGTAGGTCTCCAAAAGATCAGTTAAATGCCATTCTTGAATTATAACGACTAGAAACAGTTAAAATAATGAAGTCAATTATCATTTTATTAGCGGAATAAACAAATAATGAAACAAATCAACGCAACAAATAACGCAAAGGATGAAAGAGGATATCAGGATAAGTAGAACTACACAGTAGACGTTTTAATACTAAGAGATAAGAAAAAAAAGTTTAAAAAAAACTATTCTAGAACCATTCTGGAATGAAGAGACCAAATTGGCACGAAATGGTGTAAGCATATAACCCCTAATTGTATGCTCCACGGCGCCGCTTAATTATGCAAATACAGGAATTAATGTCCAAGGAGAGTAAAAAGACGCGTAGAGTACTTCCAGGGTTCCAGGAAGGGAAGGCAAGGAGGCGCTGGCATCTAACCGCGTCTAAAACTCCTCCCAAATTCAATTTTCATTAGCCCTCCTCCCCTGGGTCGCCTGGATGGAACGAGAATTCAGTCTCCCTCGTTCATTCATACATGATCTTGCACATCTTGGCCATAGCTGGAAGAAAAAAAGTTGCGATTTTTACCGAATTCCAGGAAGCTTTTTACATTCTTTTCACTTTACTTTGATACGGGTTCTGATTGGATGATTAGCAGTAATCGGCGTTTACCTTAAAAATATTCAAAACACCTGGTAACCCAGCATTTTCGAAGCTATAGTTTCCACCGAGTACATATAATTTTTTCATAATATACAATATATATATATAATAAAATATATATATATATATATATATTATATATATATATATATTGTTTTACAACCCTTAGGGAATTGTTACAACCTTGGGGTTGTTATAAAAGTTCTTATTATAATAATTGTTGTCAGTATTAAATGTAACTCAGTGCTAAAGGTCAGTGGAAACAAACACTCAAGAACACTTAACAATATTTAATACTTAAATACACAATTTAGATCAACCTTGTCGGATGACAAATAACATAACTTGATAACCAGGAAGGACAAATACCAGTCCTTAGAAACACACTGGATTCCCTAAAAACTAATAAGCTAAGTCCTAACAAAGACAGGAGAAATAACCGTTATTAATAATAAACTTGATTGGATCCAACAATTTAGCTGGCCAGACCATTAAATTACCCTAGTACTAATTCCAAGAAAGAAGGAAGACAGAGTAAATAAAACAGGAAAAAACCATTATAAATCCTACTATCAATACAAAACTAAGCACACAAAACCTTGTCTATAATAGACCTACTGAATGACGTTATATAGTCTCGACGCAAATATGACAATATATATATATATATATATAGATGTATATATATATATAAGATTAAATAATACAAAGGATGTATAGTTCTTCTCACTTCAGTAGATGTATAGAGGAGAGGACCAAAACTAGGGCGTGATCCACTCGCCAAATCAGCTAACAGGGCAGGTCCTGAACGCCAGAGTAATACCATAAAGGGAAGGCGATCCCAAACGAAAATCAGAGACACTCTGTCTTACCTGGCGTCAGCCTCCCTACAGGCCATCTCACGAGCTAGCAAGTCCCAAAACCACAGCAGCTGAATGGAGACGAAAGTGCCAGAAGAAAGCGATGGCACCAATTCCCTGGGAATTCCTCCTCGTCAGGAAAAGGCAGGACTGGCTCAAGTCGCAGGTGACAGGAGCACCTGCGAGTCTCTACTCGAAGTACACGAGCCGCAGGTCGAGGCAGGAGACACTCGAGTCGCAGGTGACAAGAGAACCTGCAGACAACAGACCAAGGCGAGGATCCAAAGCGTAATCCAAAGAATCGTCGTCCAGATAAACAGCCAAATAGTCGTCCTCCAAAGTCCAAATAAGTATGCTGCTCAAGGTATGATATCAAGGGAGTGCTCAAGCCCGAACTGAACTGTGTCCGAGCACCAACGTCCAGACATCACTCAGACACGTTCATAAACACTCGCATAAAAAAAAAAAAAGAAAAAGAAAACAATCGTTAAAACGATAGTTCGGTAATATAAACAAACGGGGAGGAGGCGCCTAACCACACTGAGAAACGTTAAATTAAGCACTTTACGCTAAACACTTAAAATGACCAGAGAACGGACACTTATATTTCAAAAATAAAATAAACAAAAGCTCATACAAAACAAAGGCTATTCTGCCACAAAATGATTCTTAAAAACTAGTAATTAAACCTAGAACAACAAGGCTGATCTAAATTCTTATAAAAAGGCAAATAAAAAAAATAATCAGTTTTTCTAATATATATATATATATATATATATATATATTATATACGATATATGTATATGTATATATATATATATATATGTATATATATACATATGTATATTATATATATATATATATATATATATATATATATATATATATATATATATATATATATATATATAAGTAATGCCTATCCGTATACCATAAGCTGCTCCAGTTTGATCCCCACCATTAGCTGAAAGCACAAACGATGACGAAATAATATTCAAGTTTCCACGATTCATAATGCCATTTTGGTTTTCTTTTTTTGTCTTCTATTGACCATAGGAGGGCGCTCTAGAAGGATATTTGTAAGTCTGGAACAAAAATTTACACCGTTAGCATAAAAAAATTGTATTTACTACCAGTGTATTTATTCCTGTATTGCGAAAATAAATCATTCAAAATGTTGGCTGAATGTGAAATCTTAAAAATGATGGATCTTATGTCCTTCGCATAGTAAACGTTTGTCAAATGCAGAAGCCCATGTATTCTTATTTAGCTTTCGTCAGAATCAATGACTTCATAGATTTCCTTTTGTCTTCAGTCGAACCACTTCCTTTTTGACATTTCCATCTCTTTTTCTTTCATGGTTTGAGAGAGAGAGAGAGAGAGAGAGAGAGAAGAGAGAGAGAGAGAGAGAGAGAGAGAATTTCTTTTTGCCTTCAGTCAAACCAGTTTCTTTTGAAATTTCCATCCCTTTTTCTTTCATGGTTTTAGAGAGAGAGAGAGAGAGAGAGAGAGGAAGAGGAGAGGAGAAGAGAGAGCATAAAGAATTTCTTTTTTTCCATTTCAGGTCAAACCAGTTTCTTTTTCACATTTCCATCCCTTTTTCCTTATGGTTTTAGAGAGAGAGAGAGAGAGAGAGAGGAGAGAGAAGAGAGAGGAGAGTAGAGAGATAGAGAGAGAGAGTGAGTTACTTTAATATTCAATCACGAATCAATGTAACTACAACCAAGCGACGATTTCAAATGTATCTCTCACTAAATACTTTCATGGAAGCAGCGACGAAAACTAAGAGATTTCTGTCAATACCCAAACACCGTTTATTTAAAGCCGTCTTATTTCACCGTCCTGTTTGCTTCCCATCTTATTTGCAAACGAGACGTCTCTATTGGTTTCACGTCCCTCCCGAATAAATGGACCAACTTCATCTATTTTAGAGCCGAACTCAATTGTCGAGAACTTCTACTAGTTCAAGTATTTATGGCGGTCTCCTCTTTATCACTCAATCGATGTTCTCTATTCTATCTGTCCGCAAGGCCGTTTTCCGTTACTTTATATATATATGAGTAAATCATTAACATGCATATGTAAAACTGTCTTGTGGAAGAAAACAATTACATCCATATGTGTGTGCGTGCGCGTGTGTGTGTGTGTATGTGTGTG
>NC_087206.1:8265944-8268444 GCF_015104395.2 Macrobrachium nipponense
CCAGTGTGTGCATGTCTGTATATGTGTACGTGTCAGGGTATCTGGGTCTGTGTGAAAAGACAATATTTTCTTTTTTTTCCTCTTTCTCTGATTCGTGTCACTTTTATAATGATTTGTGGCACTCACTGTTTATAATGATATGTGTCAATTTTTAAAATGATTTGCCTCACTTTTTATAATGTCCATGATTTTTCCCAGAAATATGCAGATGGGGCCCAAAATCACTACACATTACATATATCATTTTCATCGGTTTCGAAAACAGATTACTAAACTAACATATATTAGTCGGAAATGAATTGATGTCAATTGTAGGTCAAACAAACGAAAAAAACGTTACACGAACGAAAAATTTTTGCTCTCGCTTCTTTTAATAATAATAATAATAATAATAATAATAATAATAATAATAATATCCTTTATTTCGGTTCAGGGCCATATACAATGAATATATAAAATACACAGTAAACATACACAATCTATGATATAGAGTCAACATGATAGGAAAAATGAGTAATAGGTACTTATCCACAAAATAGCTGAGGTAGCATAAAGATAGTAATCATAATACTGGTAATAGTAATAATATTGGTGAGAAAAAAAATGCATTGAGAGTTATAACAGTTAGTGCACAGATTATATAACTTAAATTTCAACTAGAGACCTTATGTATTTAGCCAGGAGGGCTAAATACATAAATTGAATGTATATAAAAAAAAAAAACTTTAACTTGATAGTAATCACAGAAATAATGAAAAATAAAATATCAGCAATAAACATAATAATGACAAAATCTGCAGATGACATCTTGCTAATACAGAGATTAAGTCCTTTAGGGGACAAAGGCCTCATTTTCCCATCTTTCCCACAATTTAGATCTTCTTCTTGCTTCACTCCTTAGGATGCTTTGTATGAGCGAGTTGCCGCTGTTTCTCACTCGGGTTACCAGGCTGGACATTGTTCGCCTTACAATGATTTTTAAATTGTCCAGGTGGTTTTCTAAGAACATCTGTGTGGCGGAGTGGTAGCGTGGAGTGTTTGTGAGGCGTCTCAGATGTCATTGTCGCACAACAGTGATACGTCTATGGTCTCTCGGGTATAGTTCGTCCAGAGGGAACACCCATAGATACTGTAGCAGTACGAGCGGAAGAGCAGCAGTTTCACGTCTCGGTGAGAGAAGGCAAACCTCCTTGCAATCATGTTGCCAGTTGCACATAGTTTACGACGCCTCTGTTCAATGTCTGCCGTATCTTTTAGGTCGTCGGTAATAATGTGACCCAAATACGGAAATTCGCGCACAAATTCCAGCCGATGGTTTCCGAGGAAAATTTGTGGTTCTGCAATATGCTTAAGCGATCTCGGGAGCAGCGACATGCACTGGGTCCTGGTTTCGTTGTAGATTATATCAAATTCCTCTGCATATTGGCGACAAGTGTCGATGAGTCGTTGGAGGCCATGCACTGATGGGGAAATCAGAACCATATCGTCGGCGTAACAGAGGTTGTTTATAGTTGTTTCATTGACAGTGCATCCGATTGGGAGTGAGTTCAGTTTGACATTCAAGGCATCTGTGTACGTATTAAACAGGTATGGAGAGAGACTGCCCCCTTGCCGAAGCCCGTTTAGGGAGCCGAAGGTGTACGATAATACGTTGCCCCATTAGACACAGAATTGCTGTGTGGAAAACCAGCAATGTAAAAATGCCAATTAGATATAGGGGTGTGCCCCTTTATGCAGCTTCAGGAATAGCTTCAGGTAGTTTACTCTGTCAAATGCTTTTCTCACATCTACGAAATACAGGAAAACAGGAGATGCTGATGATAGGTAGTAGTTCAGCAATTCCTTCAGTATGTAGATGCAGGTGTTGGTTGAGTGGTTTGCTTTAAACCCGAACTGGTTGTCAGTGGTGTGTAGAAAGGGGAGAAGTCTCACAAGAAGAACCGACTCAAGTATCTTCGATGCGATCGTTGTGATTGCAATTGGCCGGTAGTTGCCAGGGTCAGCTGCATCCTTTAGCTTGTTTTTGATTAATGGTATCAAGTGAACTAAGAGTAGGGAGTCTGGAAGAAACTGGTGAATTATGCACGCATTGAATAAGGCAGCTAGCAAAATGTAAATTATCGGATGGCAGAATTTGAAAGCCTCTGCGGGAAGACCATCACAGCCGGGCGATGTATTATTAGGTATGCTGTTTATGGCATCGCTGATGTTACCTGGCGTAATACGGTCTGCAAAATGAAATTGAATATTGTCATTAAGGAGGTTATCTACCTCGCTTCGAGAATCCTGATCATTTATGCAATTCAGGATATTGTTGAAGTGATCACCCCACATCCTTGCGATAGCCTCGTCTCCGACTGCTTCCCCTACTATCTGTGATAGCTTTTTTAGTTTTGGGATTTAAGGACTGGATATCTTTCCAAAGACGAGGGTAATCACCAGATTCTACGTTTCTAGACATTGTATCGGCTCTTAGTTGTTTTTCATTTAACCTGCAGTG
>NC_087206.1:8275944-8283444 GCF_015104395.2 Macrobrachium nipponense
TACCTGTTTCAAGTATTTAGGGCTTCTTTTATAGAGTTACCATATCTTAAAAGGCATTAAAGTTTATGTTTTCAATTTTATAGAGTTCGCCTCTTCAAGAACTTCCATTTCCTGAAACATGATAAGATTCAAAAGCGTCATAAAATGAGATTTCCTTTGCGTCTGCATCAGCTGAATAGGAATTCCCGAACAGCATTAGTGGGTTGCATTACATAGATTACTGTTTGAATAGGGATGAGGTCATTTAATCGAGTTTTACAATGAGTAGGTAAATGGAAAAGATGAGTGTCGCTTTTCATAAACGTTACCTGTCCTATTCAATAATTTAAATATATTTTTAGTTTACTTTTTAATAAGTGAGATTTTTTTTTCTGTATGTCTCTTTACCTCCCCTTATTCTTTCTTATGAACACTATTTTTTGGAAGCTTGAATTTCAAGTCAATGGTCCCTGTGGGCTTGTTCCATATGAATGGATCATTTTCTGAAATAATAATAATAATAATAATAATAATAATAATAACAACAATAATAATAATAATAATAGTAATAATAATAATAATAATAATAATAATAATAATAATAATAATAATAATAATAATAATAATAATATATTCCAGGGCGACTCACTGTCCCCACTACTCTTCGTAGTAGCCATGATTCCCATGACAAAAGTACTACAGAAGATGGATGCCGGGTACCAACTCAAGAAAAGAGGCAACAGAATCAACCATCTGATTGTTCATGGACGACATCAAGGTGTATGGTAAGAGCATGAAGGAAATATATACCCTAATCCAGACTGTAAGGATTGTATCTGGGGACATCAGGATGGAGTTTGGAATAGAAAAATGCGCCTTAGTCAACATACAAAAAAAAGGCAAAGTAACGAGAACTGAAGGATAAAGCTACCAGATGGAGCAGCATCAAACACATAGATGAGACTGGATACAAATACCTGGGAATAATGGAAGGAGGGGCTATAAAACACCAAGAGATGAAGGACACGATCAGGAAAGAATATATGCAGAGACTCAAGGCGATACTCAAGTCAAACTCAACGCCGGAAAAAATATGATAAAAGCCATAAACATATGGGCAGTGCCAGTAATCAGATACAGCGCAGGAATAGTGGAATGGACGAAGGCAGATCTCCGCAGCATAGATCAGAAAACCAGGAAATATATGACAATACACAAAGCACTACACCCAAGAGCAAATACGGACAGACTATACATAACACGAAAGGAAGGAGGGAGAGGACTACTAAGTATAGAGGACTGCGTCAACACCGAGAACAGAGCACTAGGGCAATATCTGAAAACCAGTGAAGACGAGGGGCTAAAGAGTGCATGGGAAGAAGGACTAATAAAAGTAGACGAAGACCCAAAAATATACAGAGACAGGAGAATGACAGACAGAACAGAGGACTGGCACAACAAACCAATGCACGGACAATACATGAGACAGACTAAAGAACTAGCCAGCGATGACACATGGCAATGGCTACAGAGGGGAGAGCTAAAGAACGAAACTGAAGAAATGATAACAGCGGCACAAGATCAGGCCCTAAGAACCAGATATGTTCAAAGTACGATAGACGGAAATAACATCTCTCCCATATGTAGGAAGTGCAATACGAAAAATGAAACCATAAACCACATAGCAAGCGAATGCCCGGCACTTTCACAGAACCAGTACAAAAAGAGGCATGATTCAGTGGCAAAAGCCCTCCACTGGAGCCTGTGCAAGAAACATCAGCTACCTTGCAGTAATAAGTGGTACGAGCACCAACCTGAGGGAGTGATAGAAAACGATCACGCAAAGATCCTCTGGGACTATGGTATCAGGACGGATAGGGTGATACGCGTAAACAGACCAGACGTGACGTTGATTGACAAAGTCAAAAAGAAAGTATCACTCATTGATGTCGCAATACCATGGGACACCAGAGTTTAAGAGAAAGAGAAGGAAAAAATGGATAAGTATCAAGATCTGAAAATAGAAATAAGAAGGATATGGGATATGCCAGTGGAAATCGTACCCATAATCATAGGAGCACTAGGCACGATCCCAAGATCCCTGAAAAGGAATCTAGAAAAAACTAGAGGCTGAAGTAGCTCCGGGCCTCATGCAGAAGTTAGTGATCCTAGAAACGGCACACATAGTAAGAAAAGTGATGGACTCCTAAGGAGGCAGGATGCAACCCGGAACCCCACACTATACCCAGTCGAATTGGAGGACTGTGATAGAGCAAAAAAAAAAAAAAAAAAAAAAAAAAAAATAATAGGCACGATCCCAATATCCCTGACAGGAATCTGGAAAAACTAGAGGCTGAAGTAGCTCCAGGACTCATGCAGAAGAGTGTTATCCAAGAAACGGCGAACATAGTAAGAAAAGTGATAGACTCCTAAGACGGCAGGATGCAACCCGGAACCCCACTCTATAAATACCACCCAGTCGAACTGGGTTACTGGAGGACTGTGACAGACAAAAAAAAAAAAAAAATAATAATAATAATACAAAGAAAACATATAATTACATTTGACGATAGAATGGGAAAGTGAATCCATAGTAGTATATATACAGCAGCAGAAAAGCTTTCGATGACCTGCACGGCCCTCTTGCCAATCTGACTACAATTGCAAAAAAGCCACTTTTTGCAAATATAGACAGATCGACAAGGAGGGCCGTGCAGGTCATCGAAACCTTTCTGCTGTATATTTTACATAACAAAATTAAACAGACATGCTACTGTGGATTTACTTTTCCTATAATAATAATAATAATAATAATAATAATAATAATAATAATAATAATAATACAGAGAATAATATGTGGCGCCGTGGCAGAGTGGGTTAGGTCGTCAATCGACCGGTTAAGCAACATTGGGGCTGGTCAGTCGTTGGATGGGTGACCGCTCTCCTCTGCGTTGATTCCTTGGGAAAGGGTCTTTACCATAATTTCCTCAGTCCACTCAGCTGTAAATGATACCTATCCTGATGGGGTAGGGTCCAGCTATGGGTTAAATAGCAAAAACTCAGCAATGATGGAAAGAAATGAAGGAATAAACGACACTGACGTAAATGGAACCTCTGGCAACAGAGGAGCTTCTTCCGGCAGCCAGGTATTCAACCCAATTGAAGGGGAAGACGGTCAGGTACTTGGAGGTCGTCATCCAGCAACTGACCACCACAACGACAGTAACCAACAGCCTGAGATTGGAGCTACAGAAGCAAACCAAAGGAAGAAATGGACAAGAGAAGAAAATAAGGAAATAGGGAGATGCTACATCAGAAGCAACCCGACGGAGAGAGGTTATAGAAGAAGGTTGGTCAACATCTGGAATGAGAGGAATAACACCCCCTAAACAGAGCAGAGGCTGGCAGACCAAGTAAGGAACATAAAGAAAAAGAACTGGCTCTCCCCAACAGAAAGAGAAGAACTGAAAGGGAAATGTCAACATGACAACGAATTACACGAAGACGAACTGAGAGACGATGCCACAGAAGACGACAGGGATGATGAGGTATCAAACAACGACACACGAAGAAACACCGACGAAGTAACAGAGAGGACGGAATGGGTAGAAATGATTACAAAATGGATGAAACCAGATACAGAGAGAACAAAGATCCCTTCCATGAAAGCCTACAACGCCAAGAAATTAAGGGAGAAAACAAGTGAGGTCAATGAAATAATGGGCATAATACACACCACCAGTATCACAGAAACAGATAACTTGGCATATGCAGGAGCAAGATTGGTAGCAGAACTGATGGGGATACGAACACCAACACCACCAGCACAACCAACCCAACAGAAACAAAAACAGCAACCTCCTTGGAAAAGGCGCCTGGAAAAGCAAATCATGGTGATGAGATCTGACTTGAGTAAACTGAAAAGGATGGCAGAAAAAAGGCTAAGAAGCAAGAAAACAAGGGAGGAACCCAACGAGAAATACAAAGTACAAGAGAGGGGACTAAACAACACAATAGAAGATGTAAAACAGAGGCTCAAGGCCAAAGCACATAAGATCCAACGGTACATGAACAGGAATAAGGGATACCAACAGAACAAACTATTCGGAACTAACCAGAAAAGACTATACAGCCAACTAAGAGGGGAAGACAACCACCAAGAAATTCCTGAAGCCGAACCAAGTAAGAGACTCTGGGAAAACATATGGAGCAATCCGGTATCACACAACAAACATGCAACATGGCTCCAGGAAGTCAAGGAAGAAGAAACAGGGAGAATAAAACAAAGATTCACAGAGATCACGACAGACACAGTCAGACACCAACTAAAGAAAATGCCAAACTTGAAAGCCCCAGGTCCCAATGAAGTCCATGGATACTGGCTCAAAAACTTCATGGCCCTACACCCACGAATAGCAGAACAACTCCAGCATTGTATCTCAAATCACCATGCACCCAAATGGATGACCACAGGAAGGACATCCTTAGTACAAAAAGACAAGAGTAAGGGAAATATAGCCAGTAACTGCAGGCCTATCACCTGCCTACCAATAATGTGGAAGTTACTATTACCTGCCTACCAATAATGTGGAAGTTACTAACAGGTATCATAAGTGAAAGGCTATACAACTACCTAGAGGAGACAAACACCATCCCCCACCAACAGAAAGGCTGCAGAAGAAAGTGCAGGGGCACAAAAGACCAGCTCCTCATAGACAAAATGGTAATGAAGAACAGTAGGAGAAGGAAAAGCAACCTAAGCATGGCATGGATAGACTATAAGAAAGCCTTCGACATGATACCACACACATGGCTAATAGAATGCCTGAAAATATATGGGGACGAGGAAAACACCATCAGCTTCCTCAAAAATACAATGCGCAACTGGAACACAATACTTACAAGCTCTGGAATAAGACTAGCAGAGGTTAATATCAGGAGAGGGATTCTTCCATAGACTCACTGTCCCCACTACTCTTCGTAGTAGCCATGATTCCCATGACAAAAGTACTACAGAAGATGGATGCCGGGTACCAACTCAAGAAAAGAGGCAACAGAATTAACCATCTGATGTTCATGGACGACATCAAGCTGTATGGTAAGAGCATCAAGGAAATAGATACCCTAATCCAAACTGTATGGATTGTATCTGAGGACATCAGGATGGAGTTTGGAATAGAAAAATGTGCCTTAGTCAACATACAAAAGGGCAAAGTAACAAGAACTGAAGGGGTAAAGCTACTAGATGGGAGCAATATCAAACACATAGATGAGACTGGATACAAATACCTGGGAATAATGGAAGGAGGGGATATAAAACACCAAGAGATGAAGGACTCGATCAGGAAAAAATATATGCAGAGACTCAGGCGACACTCAAGTCAAAAAACTCAATGCCGGAAATATGATAAAAGCCATAAACATATGGGCAGTGCCAGTAATCAGATACAGCGCAAGAATAGTAGAATGGACAAAGGCAGAACTCCGCAGCATAGATCAGAAAACCAGGAAACATATGACAATACACAAAGCACTACACCCAAGAGCAAATACGGACAGACTATACATAACACGAAAGGAAGGAGGGAGAGGACTACTAAGTATAGAGGACTGCGTCAACATTGAGAACAGAGCACTGGGGCAATATCTGAAAACCAGTGAAGACGAGTGGCTAAAGAGTGCATGGGAAGAAGGACTAATAAAAGTAGACGAAGACCCACAAATATACAGAGACAGGAGAATGACAGACAGAACAGAGGACTGGCACAACAAACCAATACATGAGACAGACTAAAGAACTAGCCAGCGATGATACGTGGCAATGGCTACAGAGGGGAGAGCTAAAGAAGGAAACTGAAGAAATGATAACAGCGGCACAAGATCAGGCCCTAAGAACCAGATATGTACAAAGAACGATACACTGAAATAACATCTATCCCATATGTAGGAAGTGCAATACGAAAAATGAAAACATAAACCACATAGCAAGCGAATGTCCGGCACTTGCACAGAACCAGTACAAAAAGAGGCATGATTCAGTGGCAAAAGCCCTCCACTGGAGCCTGTGCAAGAAACATCAGCTACCTTGCAGTAATAAGTGGTACGAGCACCAACCTGAAGGAGTGTTAGAAAACGATCAGGCAAAGATCCTCTGGGACTATGGAATCAGAACAGATAGGGTAATACGTGCAAATAGACCAGACGTGACGTTGATTGACAAAATCAAGAAGAATGTATCACTCATTGATGTCGCAATACCATGGGACACTAGAGTTGAAGAGAAAGAGAGGGAAAAAATGGATAAGTATCAAGATCTGAAAATAGAAATAAGAAAGATATGGGATATGCCAATGGAAATTGTACCCATAATCATAGGAATATTGGGCACGATCCCAAGATCCCTGAAAAGGAATCTAGAAAAACTAGAGGCTGAAGTAGCTCCAGGACTCATGCAGAAGAGTGTGATCCTAGAAACGGCGCACATAGTAAGAAGAGTGATGGACTCCTAAGGAGGCAGGAGGCAACCCGGAACCCCACACTATAAATACCACCCAGTCGATTGGAATTTGGAGGACTGTGATAGAGCAAAAAAAAAATAAATAAATAAATAAATAAATAATAATAATAATAATAATAATAATAATAAGTGAGACACATAAGCAAATGAGGTAGTTGACGTTTTTTCTCATCTCCGCTTAAAACGAAAAGTATTCATTCGCTGTATATACGTCATTATGATTTCATAATGAGGCGCATAAATGGTATTGTGAATTTTCTCGCAGGCTGCATATAAGTCATTGTGATTTAACTATATGTTCCATATATGCCAAAGATTCGACTGTGATTTCCTAATGGGATGAATAAATGTCACTGCGATTTCCTTATGGCTTGCATATACGTCACTATAATTTTGTTATGTTTTGCATATTCGTCAAATTATTTTTTTTGTTTGGTTTGCATATATGTCCCTGTGGTTTCCATATGGTTTGCTTATATGTAATTGTGATTTTTTTTTTTTTTTTTGGGGGGGGAGGAAATATTTTCAGTTATCCAGCTTCTTTCGTAGTTCCATAATGAGGAACAATGTTGCTTATTGCCTAATATCTTTGACGAAGACAGTTTTATCTGCTTCAATTCACACAATGGGGACTAAACAATTTTTCTTGCAACAGATACACTGCTAAACCGTTACCAAAGGATTTAACGCATTTAAATTTTCTTAGTAACAATGGTGAACCGTAAAACATAGTTTATTCACTCTTCTGCCCTGAAAATTCCATCATCAATTACTTTGAAAGGTTTTATGACTCTTTACAGGCTTATGTACGCTGACAATTTTTCTATAAACATAGAAAAACACATCATGAAGAAAGTAGAGTTTTATTTTACATAATACCCAAACGCTACTGCCCGGTGCTTGTATATCAAAGTTTTTGTCAATACATGAAAGTATGTATGTATGTATGCATGTATGTATGTATGTGCACACAAATCAACAAATCCCTTCCTGTATTGGCATCA
>NC_087206.1:8288444-8300844 GCF_015104395.2 Macrobrachium nipponense
TATAGATTATATATATATATATAATTATATATAAGATATCTTATATATATATAGAGTATTATTAATACTATATATATATAGAGATATAGAGAGAGAGAGATATTATAGATAATATAGAGAGAGAGAGATATATATAATCTATAGAGAGAGAGAAGTATATAATCTATATTAGAGAGAGAGAGAGATATATATATATATAATATATATATATATATAGCATATATATATATATTATATATAATATTATAGAGAGAGAGAGAGAGAGAGAGAAGAGAGAGAGAGAGATTATATATATATATATATATATATTTTAAGGGGGAAAGGGGGGGGGGGGGGGGGAAGAGAGAGAGAATATATATATATATTATAGGAGAGAGAGAGGATGATATATATATATATATAATATAGCGAGATATATATATATATATTATATATAGAGGAGAGAGAGAGCGATTATAATATATATATAATATATAGATATATGATATATATTTAATATAATCTATATATATATATATATATATATATAGAGAGATAAGAGAGTATATATAGATATAGAGAGAGGAATATATATCTATTATTATATATAGAGAGAGATATATATATCTATATATTATATATTATCTATATATATAGAGCGCGAGAGAGAGAGAGAGATATTATATATCTATATATAGAGAAATAGATATATATAATATATATATAGAGATATATAATATAATATCTATATATATATATAATATATAGAGAGAGAGAGATATATATATATATATATAGAGGAGAGAGAGGGAGATATATAGATTATATATAATATAGAGAGGAGATATATATATATAATATATAGAGAGAGAGCGTATAATTATATATAAATTCTAGATATACTTATAATTAATATAGTATTATATAAAATATAATATATATAATATATATAGAGAGAGGAGGAGATATTTTTATATATAATTATATATATATATATAGAGCTATATATTATTATATATATATATATATATATTAATGAGTATATATATTATATAGAGAGAGGGAGAGAATAGATAATAATTTAATAATATAGAGATATATATATAAAATATATATATTGTAATATATTATATATATAAGAGATATATATATATATATATATAATATAATAGATATATATATATATATATATATAGAGAATATATCTATATATATATATATAGATAGAGAGAGGAGAGAGCGATTATTATAATATTATATATATTATATATAGAGAGAGAGACGAGTATATATTATATATAATATAAGAGCTAATATATCTTATAATATATATATATATAAATATATATATATAGAGTATATATATATATATATATTATATATATATATTATATAGAGAGAGGAGAGAGAGAAGAGAGAGAGAGATTGAGAGAGATATCTATTAAATATAATATATATAGAGAGAGAGGATAGACTATATATATAGAGAGATATCTATATATATATATATAATATAATATATATATATATTACTATATAGAGAGAGAGAGAGATATATAATTAATTTATATATTAAGATATAATATATATCTATATATATATATATATATAATATATATATAGGGATTTTATATATATATAATATAATAATATATATATACTATATATATATAATATAGAGATATAATATATATATATATATATATATAGAGAGAGAGAGAGAGATATATATATATATATATATAGTATAGAGAGAGGAGAGATATATATATATAAATATATATAGGAGATATAAAATATATAATATCTATATATTATATATATATATATATATAGAATATAATATATAAGGATATATATATATATATATATTAGAGAGAGAGAGGAAGAGAGGAGAGAAGAGCGAGGAGAGAGAGAGATATAGATATATATATATATAGAGGAGAGAGATAATATATATATATAGAGAGATATATATATATATATATAGAGAGAGAGAGAGCTATATATAATAGAGTATTATTAATATAATATATATATATATATATATATTATATAGAAGAGAGAAGAGAGAAGATTATATACCATATTATAGAAGAGAGATATTATATAATATAGAGAGAGATATATATATATAATATATATATAATGAGAAGAGAGATATATATTATATATAGATAATATATATTAGGAGAGAGAGATATATAGATATATATATTATGAGAGTATATAAGATAATTTATATATTATATAGAGAGATAAATATAGATATTATATATATAGAGAGATATATAGATTATTAATATATATAGAGAGAGATTACTATAGATATATATATATAGAGAGAGATATAAGATATATACTTCTATAGAGAGATATATAGGATTATATATTAGATAATATATAGATATATATAATATATATATAGAATATATATATATATAGATATACTATATAGATATATATATAGATAATAATAGATATTATATAGATATATATAGACTTAATATATCTATTATATATAGATAGAGTAGATAGATAGTAGATATATATAAATAATATACTAATATATATTATATTATTAGATATATATATATACAACACACATATATATATATATAATATATATATATATATATATATATGTATATATATATATCTACATATATATATATATATATATATATATATATATATATATATATATATATATATACATACATACATAACCCAGGTACCCTTGTTAGATGGGTGACAGTCTCAGTATACTACGTATCATGATGGATGACAGTGAAAAAATGTTTGGCAAAATTTAGGAATAACTAAAACGCTAAAGAGTTATAAATAATTATCATTGATTTCAGAAAGAGAAAAAAACTGTCCAAACGTGTAACAAAACAATAAACTGCATCGTTACGTCAAAGTGAGTGATAATTCAAACAAAAATCAGTGTCAACATAAACCCCCCAACAAATATTGAATTCTGTGAGCAAATTTTATCCTAGAATATCATTGTGTGCATTGTGGTAATATCTAACTGAATTCTTCTTCTTCTTCCTCTTCTTCTTCTTCTTCTTCTATTGACATGTCTGTGAAAACGTGGTGATAACACCGACTTCGTCGATTTAAGAAGTCTTATGAGGATAGTTTAAAAACACCTTCTCTTTTTTTCGACTTAAGCTTCCAACCTTATCTTAACGGTGCCATTTCCTTTGGGACTGAGCCTCTATGTTAGCATAGAGTCGTTACCGAAAAAATCGTATGGGCCTGATATACTCTATATTCGGTTCCAATTTTGTGCCCGAAGAGATAGACACTATTGCGGAATGCCATATAATAAAGTTATCAAAAGAGATATTTATTAAAAAAAAGAAAAGAAAAGTATAACGCATTGTAATAAATATCCTTAAATATTTTTACAGATGACAAATAACCTTAAATACATTTACACACAAAAATTATCCCTAAATCCATTTACGCATGATATATATCACCAACTTTATTTTACTTACAAGTCAAACACGAATGGATACATTTTAAATCATCTGCTTCTTACAATAAGATTGGAAAGATTCTTAATTTTCCCACTTACTTTTTCCCCATTTTGTATAATACAGCAATTCAATACTTCTCTATTTCTAAAAAGAGATAAAAGAAAAAAAGGGAAACATACTAAGGTATCTTGCAACAATGGACTACCAATTATCAAAAGATCGCATCAAAGATTACCTGTCCCAATTTGTACAGTAGGGCAGTTCAGGGAACTACCTGTTCACGTATTTAGGGCTTCTTTTATAGAGTTACCATATCTTAAAAGGCATTGAACTTTATGTTTTCAATTTTATAGAGTTCGCCTCTTCAAGAACTTCCATTTCCTGAAACATGATAAGATTCAAAAGCGTCATAAAATGAGATTTCCTTTGCGTCTGCATCAGCTGAATAGGAATTCCCGAACAGCATTAGTGGGTTGCATTGCATAAATTACTGTTTGAATAGGGATGAGGTCATTTAATCGAGTTTTACAATGAGTAGGTAAATGGAGAAGATGAGTGTCGCTTTTCATAAACGTTACCTGTCCTATTCAATAATTTTAAATCTATTTTTCGTTTACTTTTTAATAAGTGAGATTTTTTTTCTGTATGTCTCTTTACCTCCCCTTATTCTTTCTTATGAACACTATATTTTGGAAGCTTGAATTTCAAGTCAATGGTCCCTGTGGGCTTGTTCCATATGAATGGATCATTTTCTGAATAATAATAATAATAATAATAATAATAATAATAATAATAATAATAATAATAGGCACGATCCCTGACAGGAATCTGGAAAAACTAGAGGCTGAAGTAGCTCCAGGACTCATGCAGAAGAGTGTGATCCTAGAAACGGCGCACATAGTAAGAAAAGTGATAGACTCCTAAGACGGCAGGATGCAACCCGGAACCCCACTCTATAAATACCACCCAGTCGAACTGGAGGACTGTGACAGACAAAAAAAAAATAATAATAATCCAAAGAAAACGCATAATTACATGAGACAATAGAATGGGAAAGTGAATCCATAGTAGTATGACTGTTTAACTTTGTTATTTAAAAAAATATATATACAGCAGAAAGCTTTCGATGACCTGCACGGCCCTCCTTGCCAATCTGACTATAATTGCAAAAAGAGCCACTTTTTGCAATTATAGACAGATCGACAAGGAGGGCCGTGCAGGTCATCGAAACCTTTCTGCTGTATATTTTACATAACAAAATTAAACAGGCATGCTATTGTGGATTTACTTTTCCTATAATAATAATAATAATAATAATAATAATAATAATAATAAATAATAAAATACAGAGAGAATAATATGTGGCGCCGTGGCAGAGTGGGTTAGGTCGCAAATCGACTGCTTAAGCAACATTGGGGCTGGTCAGTCGTTGGATGGGTGACCGCTCTCCTCGGCGTTGATTCCTTGGGAAAGGGTCTTTACCATAATTTCCTCAGTCCACTCAGCTGTAAATGAGTACCTATCCTGATGGGGTAGGGTACCAGCTATGGGTTAAATAGCAAAAACTCAGCAATGATGGAAAGAAGTGAAGGAATAAACGACAACGACGTAAATGGAACCTCTGGCAACAGAGGAGCTTCGTCCGGCAACCAGGTATTCAACCCAATTGAAGGGGAAGATGGTCAGGTACTTGGAGGTCGTCCAGCAACTGACCACCACAACGACAGTAACCAACAGCCTGAGATTGGAGCTACAGAAGCAAACCAAAGGAAGAAATGGACAAGAGAAGAAAATAAGGAAATATGGAGATGCTACATCAGAAGCAACCCGACGGAGAGAGGATATAGAAGAAGGTTGGTCAACATCTGGAATGAGAGGAATAACACCCCCCAAACAGAGCAGAGGCTGGCAGACCAAGTAAGGAACATAAAGAAAAAGAACTGGCTCTCCCCAACAGAAAGAGAAGAACTGGAAAGGGAAGTCACATGACAACGAATTACACGAAGACGAACTGAGAGACGATGCCACAAAAGACGACAGGGATGATGAGGTATCAAACAACGACACACGAAGAAACGCCGACGAAGTAACAGACCAGGACGGAATGGTAGAAAAGATTAGACAATGGATGGAGCAGAGACAGAGAGAACAAAGATCCCTTCCATGAAAGCCTACAACGCCAAGAAATTAAGGGAAAAAACATGTGGAGGTCCAATGAAATAATGGGCATAATACCACCAATGAAATAATGGGCATAATACACCACCAGTATCACAGAAACAAATAACTTGGCATATGCAGGAGCAAGATTAGTAGCAGAACTGATGGGGATACGAACACCAACACCACCAGCACAACAAACCCAACAGAAACCAAAACAGCAACCTCCTTGGAAAAGGCGCCTGGAAAAGCAAATCATGGTGATGAGATCTGACTTGGGTAAACTGAAAGAGATGGCAGAAAAAAAGGCTAAGAAGCAAGAAAACAAGGGAGGAACTCAACAAGAAATACCAAAGTACAAGAGAGGGGACTAAACAACACAATAGAAGATGTAAAACAGAGGCTCAAGGCCAAAGCACATAAGATCCAACAGTACATAAACAGGAATAAGGGATACCAACAGAACAAAACTATTCGGAACTAACCAGAAAAAGACTATACAGCCAACTAAGAGGGGATGACAACCACCAAGAAATTCCTGAAGCCGAACCAAGTAAGAGACTCTGGGAAAACATATGGAGCAATCCGGTATCACACAACAAACATGCAACATGGCTCAGGAAATCAAGGAAGAAGAAACAGGAAGAATAAAACAAAGATTCACAGAGATCACGACAGACAGTCAGTCAGGACACCAACTAAAGAAAAATGCCAAACTGGAAAGCCCAGGTCCCGATGAAGTCCCATGGATACTGACTCAAAAACTTCATGGCCCTACACCCACGAATAGCAGAACAACTCCAGCACTGTATCTCAAATCACCATGCACCAAATGGATGATCACAGGAAGGACATCCTTAGTACAAAAAGACAAGAGTAAGGGAAATATAGCCAATAACTACAGGCATTATCACCTTTGCCTACCAAATAATGTGGAAGTTACTATCAACCTGCCCTACCAATAATGTGGAAGTTACTAACAGGTATCATCAGTGATACCTGTTAGTAACCCACCAACAGAAAGGCTGCAGAAGGAAGTGTAGGGGCACAAAAGACCAGCTCCTGATAGACAAAATGGCAATGAAGAACAGTAGGAGAAGGAAAAACCAACCTAAGCATGGCATGGATAGACTATAAAAAAGCCTTCGACATGATACCACACACATGGCTAATAGAATGCCTGAAAATATATGGGGCACGGAAAACACCATCAGCTTCCTCAAAAATACAATGCGCAACTGGAATACAATACTTACAAGCTCTGGAATAAGACTAGCAGAGGTTAATATCAGGAGAGGGATCTTCCAGGGAGACTCACTGTCCCCACTACTCTTCGTAGTAGCCATGATTTCCCATGACAAAAGTACTACAGAAGATGGATGCCGGGTACCAACTCAAGAAAAGAGGCAAACAGAATTAACCATCTGATGTTCATGGACGACATCAAGCTGTATGGTAAGAGCATCAAGGAAATAGATACCCTAATCCAGACTGTAAGGATTGTATCTGGGGACATCAGGATGGAGTTTGGAATAGAAAAATGCGCCTCAGTCAAACATACAAAAGGGCAAAGTAACAAGAACTGAAGGGATAAAAGCTACCAGATGGGGAGCAACATCAAACACATAGATGAGGGACCTGGATACAAATACCTGGGAATAATGGAAGGAGGGGATATAAAACACCAAGAGATGAAGGGACACGATCAGGAAAAAAATATATGCAGAGACTCAAGGCGATACTCAAATCAAAACTCAACGCCAGAAATATGATAAAAGCATAAACACATGGCAGTGCCAGTAATCAGATACAGCGCAGGAATAGTATAATGGACGAAGGCAGAACTCCGCAGCATAGATCAGAAAACAGGAAACATATGACAATACACAAAGTACTGCACCCAAGAGCAAATACGGACAGGACTATACATAACACGAAAGGAAGGAGGGAGGGACTGAGGACTATAAGTATAGAGGACTGCGTCAACATCGAGAACAGAGCACTGGGGCAATATCTGAAAACCAGTGAAGACGAGTGGCTAAAGATTGCATGGGAGGAAGGACTAATAAAGTAGACGAAGACCCACAAATATACAGAGACAGGAGAATGACAAACAGAACAGAGGACTGGCACAACAAACCAATGCACGGACAATACATGAGACAGACTAAAGAACTAGCCAGCGATGACACATGGCAATGGCTACAGAGGGGAGAGCTAAAGAAGGAAACTGAAGGAATGATAACAGCGGCACAAGATCAGGCCCTAAGAACCAGATATGTTCAAAGAACGATACACGGAAACTAACATCTCTACCATATGTAGGAAGTGCAATACGAAAAATGAAACCATAAACCACATAGCAAGCGAATAGTCCGGCACTTGCACAGAACCAGTACAAAAAGAGGCATGATTCAGTGGCAAAAGCCCTCTACTGGAGCCTGCGCAAGAACATTAGCTACCTTGCCAGTAATGAGTGCTACGAACACCAAAACCTGAGGGAGTGATAGAAAACGATCAGGCAAAGATCCTCTGGGACTATGGTATCAGAACAGATAGGGTGATACGTGCAAATAGACCAGACGTGACGTTGATTGACAAAATCAAGAAGAAAGTATCACTCATTGATGTCGCAATACCATAGGACACCAGAGTTGAAGAGAAAGAGAGATAAAAATGGATAAGTATCAAGATCTGAAAATAGAAATAAGAAGGGATATGGGAATGCCAGTGGAAATTGTACCCATAATCTATAGGAAACACTAGGCACGATCCCAAGATCCCTGAAAAGGAATCTAGTAAACTAGACGCTGAAGTAGCTCCAGGACTCATGCAGAAGAGTGTGTTCCTAGAAACGGCGCACATAGTAAGAAGAGTGGTGGACTCCTAAGGAGGAGGACCCGGAACCCCACACTATAAATACCACCCAGTCGATTGGAATTTGGAGGACTGTGATAGAGCAAAAAAATAAATAAATAAAAAATATTAATAATAATAATAAGTGAGACCATTAGCAAATGAGGTAGTTGACGTTTTTTCTCATCTCCGCTTAAAACGAAAAGTATTCATTCGCCGTATACACGTCATTATGATTTCATAATGGGGCGTCATAAATGGTATTGTGAATTTTCTTGCAGCTGCATATAACTCATTGTGATTTCACTATATGTTCCATATATGCCGAAGATGCGACTGTGATTTCCTGATGGATGATAAATGTCACTGCGATTTCCTTATGGTTTGCATATACGTCACAATGATTTATGGTTTGCATTTACGTCATATTATTTTTTGTTTGGTTTGCATATATGTCCTGTGGTTTCCATATGGTTTGCTTATATGTAATTGTGATTTTTTTTTTTTTTTGGGGGGGGTTTTTTTTGTGGGGGGGGGAGGATACACGGAAATATTTTCAGTTATCCAGCTTCGTTCGTAGTTCCATAATGAGGACAATGTTGCTTATTGCCTAATATCTTTGACGAAGACAGTTTTATCTGCTTCAATTCACACAATGGGACTAAGAAATTTTTCTTGCAACAGATACACTGCTAAACCGTTACCAACGGATTTAACGCATTTATATTTTCTTAGTACAATGGTGAACCGTAAAACATATTAATCACTCTTCTGCTCCTCAAAATTCCATCATCAGTTACTTTGAAATGTTTTTATGACTCTTTACAGGCTTATGTACGCTGACCATTTTCTAAAATAAACGTAGCAAAAAAACACATCATGAAGACAGTAGAGTTTTATTTTAACATATTACCCAAACGCTACTGCCCGGTGCTTGTATATCAAAGTTTTTGTCAATACATGAAAGTATGTATGCATGTATGTAGTATGTATGTATGTATGTATGTATGTATTTATGTATGTATGTATGTATGTATGTATGTGCACACAAATCAACAAATCCCTTCCTGTATTGGCATCACTAAAATGTATGTATGTATGTAGGAATGTGCATACAAATCTACAAATCTTTTCCTGCACTACCTTTGCTAAAAGGTCGTGCCGTAGATCACAACAGAGACATGCTTTGTATGCGTTCTCTATCAGCACAGCAGGGGCTCATCTCCCCTGAAATGATCGAATGTGATTCCCTCGTTTATATTCAATTCAAAAGCGCATTAAGCGTATACTGACAAAAAGACGAAGATCGGGTAAATATATCGCTTTCCTTCCACAATGAAACAAAAAGGCTTGTTTGCATCACGAAAGGGTTGATACTGAAGTGAATTCTTAATTAGTATGACAATGATAAATTCAGTGGTGGGGTAAAAATGGCTCAAAGGAATGATTATTGCATTTAGTTCAAGGAAATAAAGTACGCATTGTTTTTTTTTTTTTTTGTTTTTTTTATTTTTACGTAGATTAAAAATCATCGGCCCGTTGCTTTTTATTTCGAGGTTTCTTTATTTGATGTGGCCTTGCATACAGAATAACAATGATTTAATTCGGTTACACAATTTTTGCGCGGGAGAATAGTGAGCGCCATATTTATTGCTCAGTAATAGACATGAAAATTATACTTTTAAACAAAACGCACGACAAAAAAAAAGAAAGAAAAAAAAAAAAAGAACTAGGTTCTTTTATACGAATGGACTCATATTAGTTTTTTTTGACAACCTAAATTTTATTAAAAAGCCAATTCATTGCTTATTTATGAAGAGTCAAATGAAACCAGAAATTTGCATTTGGACACAAATTCGTTGAAATGCAATGGTCAGCAGAAACAGGCAGCGTGACTTTGAAGCATATTAAAGCCTAGGATGTATGACATTTGTGATGATGATGATGATAGTCATTTACAAATTGCACACTTAAACAAAAAAAAGAACATTATTTGTTTGCCAAGTTATAAAATACACACCACAACTACTACCTGTACTACTACTACTTCTACTACTACTATACTACTACTACTACTACTCTCTCTCTCTCTCTCTCTCTCTCTCTCTCTCTCTCTCTCTCTCTCTCTCTCTCTCAACTTATATACCAAGTAAAACTCTCTTCTTCCAGTACTACTCTCTCTCTCTCTCTCTCTCTCTCTCTCTCTCCTCTCTCCTCTCTCTCTCTCTCTCCTTCTCTCTCTCTCTCTCTCACTCTCTCTCTCTCTCTCAACTACTGATGTACCGACTAAAACGCTACTTCCACTACTACTACTACTATACTCTCTCTCTCTCTCTCTCTCTCTCTCTCTCTCTCTCTCTCTCTGTATTCTTCTTCTTCTTACATCTCACAAGGCACACTTCGTTGTATTTCATGCAGCGTGCATGTGCCCATTCCCACATACCCCAACGCCCTCCCCCCTTTTTTTTTTGTTTAACACCAGGTGTCTGGATTCTGGAATGGCTGCCTTTGCGTTGAGACTGTCTGAGTGTTTGTCTATTCAAGGTGTGGACATGTCTTCATGAATGGAGCCTGACACAGTTGTGCCAAGCCTGTGCTTTCGAAACCAAACTGCTTGAGGAGGTTTGCTTTCACGTTTGAACTCATGGTGATGATGATAGTCATTTACAAATTGCACACTTAACAAAAAAAAGAACATTATTGTTGCCAAGTTATAAATACACACCAACAACTACTACCTGTACTACTACTACTTCTACTACTACTACTACTACTCTCTCTCTCTCTCTCTCTCTGTCTGTCTCTCAACTTAGTATACCGAGTAAAACTCTCTTCAGTACTACTCTCTCTCTCTCTCTCTCTCTCTCTCTCTCTCTCTCTCTCTCTCAACTACTGATGTACCGACTAAAACGCTTTCTTTCCATTACTGCTACTACTACTACTACTACTACTACTACTACTACTACTACTACTACTCTCTCTCTCTCTCTCTCTCTCTCTCCCCACTCTCTCTCAACTGATATACCGACTAATACTCTTTATAAGTCTCCAGTGTTTTTCATAACTGTATTTGTAACTGAGGCTCTCTTCCAGACAGTTATGCTAATCCAAGTTCCAGTCATGGTATTTTTTTAAGGTCAAGTTACTTTGCTAACTAGCTTCAAACCAAAGCGTCCAACTACGACATGGCAACGTATATGTTTTTGGCAGCTGTCGTAAAAAGATGCTACTATCAATCTTTATAAATAAATGAGGGTTTAGATCAAGGTTGCCATAATTCTCTCCTCACAGTGCAGATAAAAAAACCAGGGACTCATAATGGTGAGTAGTAGGAGGCAAAACTGCCATCAGAATCAGTCAGCACCCAAAAGTAGAATTGTTGAAGATACCAGTGGTAAATACTTGGTTCGAGAGTTCCCATTTTTAGTTTACTATGAAAGAAGAATATTAAGATGGCTTTGCTTGTCCGTCCGTACATCCGTCCGCCCTCAGATCTTAAAATCTACTGAGGCTAGAGGGCTACAAAACTGGCATGTGATCATTCACCTACAATCATAGACACATCAAATTGCAGACCTCTAGCCACAGTATTTTTTGACTTTATTTAGGTTAAATTTAGCCATGCTGATCGTGCATCTGGCATCGCTATAGCTGCCAACAACGCTGCCCACCACCGGCCGTGGATGAAAGCTTCATGGGCCACTGCTTTAAGTTCCACGGGCCGTGGCTGTTCAAAAAACTCGACAGTGCCGAGACCTTCGTCCGCACTTTTTACTTTTTTTATATATTTTTTTTAAGATAATTACATTTACGTGGCGCGCAAGTCCTTCGGATTTTTATCATCCGAAAATAATCAATCAACTCTCCCTAAAAAAAAAAAACTGTGATTACACAACTTGGAGAATCATCTT
>NC_087206.1:8301344-8403844 GCF_015104395.2 Macrobrachium nipponense
CAGTTGATTATATTTTATGATTATTTATTAAGCTCTTGATCAAGTCAAAACCTATTTATAACAATTTATTAAAATCTCATAGCCCATTGTGGGAGTTCTCCAAAAATGCATATTCATTGGTACCCTTTTATGAAGGTAATGTAACCAACACTTGCTGCCTGGTATTTTCTAGTAAAATGCCATTTCTGAAAGAAGCATACACATTCCTAAAAAAATTTGAAACAATTATTCTAATTGACTTGAACCATGTTTCTTTCTTTTGCATCATGTACAGTACAAGCAAATATCATAGGTTTTCACAACTTGTTTACCAATTTATTACTACTGTATTACTGCGTACATTTGCTGCCAAATGGTAAATTTACTTTGGAATACTATGTGGGGTGTTGGTACCAATTACAAGATTTCATTTTAAAAATTGAACAATTATGAGCATATAATGCAGAAACACAGATGAAACGGTAAGAATGGATCTTGTGGGAGCAGATATGCTGGTTTGCATGTATTTTTTTTTTTTTTTTTTTTTTAATGCTTTTATCCATACATATAGGAAAATTCAATCATAGATTAAAAGGTTAGTGAACTTGAAATTAAAGTAAGACACTCTAACTTAACTAACCTACTTATGCTCTCCCATATGAATGCTCCCACAAGATCCATCCTTCCTGATGAAACAACTTTGGTTTGCTAAATAAGTTGCTTATTAATGAAAAATTAAGGTAAACCTTTATAACTACAACCCAATGGTAAGCTGCTGAGAATATAACATAGCTACAGTATATATACAGTATATCAAAGTTGCTGTGAGTAGCCTATCTGGAAAAGGCATGGAGACCCAATATTCACGATTGTATGACAGTGATAGGAATTGGTGTGTTTTTTCATAATTCTAGAGATTTTCAAGATATGCAAACATAACTTTAAGGTATTTATTTGAAATACAATTGACGCCTGTAAATGACAAAAAAATATAATTTTTCTAGTTGATTTTGATATGTTTTGCAAGATAGCTTCATTTCCATTGCAAATTACTGTTGACATGGTTAGGTAACTGTTGGCATGGTTATGGTACTGGTGATATGGTTAGGTTTACTGTTGACATGATTAGGCTACTGATGTACACTACCAGGAAGGTTAGGTTGGTTGTTGGGGTTTCAAATGGCAAATATTTTTTTCTAGTCGAAAATCACATATAAATATATTTTCTTTCCGCTTAGAGGCGTCCACCGTATTGTAAATATTTTCCAATATTTATTCTGGAATAACACTGCATCGACATTCAATTTTGCTTTGGTCTATTTATTCTTCATTTTCTCTAAAAGTCATCGTGTACTTTGTAACAGATGTATGATTTTATTACCTTTCTTTATTCTGAGGTAAAAGCATGAAAAATCAGATGGGGAAAATCATTTTCGTCCTATTGCAAACCACACACGGGTGATGATGGCTACACCCACTTATGATTGAAATTGAATGCCCCGCTTTGTGAAAAAGTAAACAAACAGACGATGTAGGCAGGTGAAATGCTACCGCCATCTTCATGCGGCCGATGCGGCTGCGGCTTGAGCTTCCCATCTTTCGTGTATTGTCTTTGGCCTGGACGCGGCCGCTGAATTTTCAAACAAGGCAGTAACGGTAGTCAACTACTGTCCGGTCGTTGGCTATGCCAAAACCGCGGTTGGAGAGAGAGACAGACGCAAAGTTTTAGGTATTTATAGTACAGAGAGGTTATAATATAATTATTTCTATTCTACGGAAATGGTAGAAAGTGCGTTTACGTACGTGTTATAAGAGAGAGAGAGAGAGAGAGAGAGAGGGGGGGGGTGTTAATAATGCTATTATTGTTACTATTATTATCATATTGATAATAGTTTCATTCAGTGGAAGTGTCCGAAGCAGAGGAATTGTTTTATAAAGTAGAAATGTCCGAAGTTGATTAACTGGGTGGGTTATATATATATATATATATATATATATATATATATATATATATATATATATATATATATATATATATATATATATATATATATATTGTCACTTTGTTGTGATATTTTATTCTTAGCTATTTTATTATTCTGGTGTGTTATGTATATGAATTTTATTGTTATCCATTTAGTGTGTTTTCCTCCTCCCGGTGGTTACTCTTGTTTGGTACTTGCCACTAATGACCATTCTGTCTTTCCATATATTTGTGAGCGAGGGGTGCTGTCACCGTGGCTGTGTCGGAGATTGTTTGGACTGAAGGAGTCAGTTGATCTCTGAGCCTTATTACTACTGGTGACTTGGATTTGCTACGTATCGCCTACTTGGATTTATGATTATTCTTGAAGGATTTACGCTTCATCCTGCCTCACCTTCGGCTCAGTAAATGTCGAGGGGCTCTCACTTAGCCAAGGTATAAGTGATTAATATTTTTGGAATGTTCAGGCGATCTTTGTGATGCCCTTGGCTCTGGTTTGATTTGGACGTCCCGAGTTTTTTTGGAGGATCATCCTCGAGGACGTAGGATCGCTGATGTGAATCCTGTGGATATCACTTTGTCACTTCACTTTTGACTCTGGACGCAGAGGCATATAAGTAATTGTAAAGATCACGGCTATAACTCCAGTGTTACGGAGGACAGAAATACCTGTATATAATTAAGGAGATCACGGCCACAGCTCCAGTATTTAAGAGGAGGGAAACCACCGCTAGGGTTTAGTTTGTATTTGATAGGTTATTCTTGCTTTCCGTATGCCTTCTCCTGTCTGAACCCCCTTCTCTTTGTGGATGTATCTTTGCTTTTTCCTATCTTAATTGGGTAAGTGTAGTTTCATAAATAATCAGGGTGATTGGTTTTCAATAATATATGTATTCCGAGGTTCAGGAGTAACTTCTGTCTAGATATTTTTGTATTAAATTTAAGTATTTTTGTGTTTGTTTTTCGTTTTCCCCCATGAATTAATTTTTGCACTTTGATAATATTTGAGAGCTATTCCACTGATTGTGGACTTAGTTTCTTGTTGTGAACAGAGTTTGGTAAGAAAGTTATTTAATTTTTAGTAACGGAGGGAAAAGGACCGTTACAAATTGGCGACCGTTTGAACAGGATTTTACGTTCCTGTCTGTTCACTAAGTGCAAAGTTAATTCTGGGGGGCTTGTTTTTCTGTAAACAACATTTTTACACCTCCTCTGTGTTTGGTTTTTTGGAGTTTGCTTATATTTAGTTAGTTTGTTTAAAAACAATGGCGACAGTTAATGTGTTAGATCTCCTGTCTGGAGAGGGGTGGCAAGCAAGGCTTGCGGAACTTGACAGAAGTGAATTGGAGCAAGTAGCTCAACATTTGGAGTTGGAATATGATGTATCCATTAGAAAAGGCTTATTTTTAATCCAGGTTTATGATTATGTCAGTATGGTTAAAAAGGGTGAGGTATTAACACCCAAGACTGAGGTGTCTGTAGAGGTATTGTCTAAAATTGAATTAAAAACTTTAGAATTTAACTTGGAGAGATTTAAGGCTGAGGAGAGAGAGAGAGAGAGAATGTTTGAGAGAGAGATGAGAGATGCGAAATGCAGCTCCCTCTTCCCTCCTTCCTCCCCCCCCGAGTAGTTTGGTAACGCCTGCCATTAATTTGGGGCAGGCCCTTAAGTTTGTGCCGTGTTTCCAAGAGAATAATGTTGCGGAATTTTTTGTGTCATTTGAGAGGATTGCGGCCAAATTGCAGTGGCCCCAGGAATACTGGACCACTCTCATACAGAGTAAACTTGTAGGAAGGGCTCAAAAGGTTCCGGAAGCCTACAGGCAAAGGTTCAGAAATTTGCAGAAGAGTAGTGACCAAACCTTTGTGGAGTTCGCGAGGGGAAAAAGACAATTTGCCGAAGACTGGTTTAAATCGAAAGAGGTGGATGACATGGAAAAATTAAAAGAATAGTTATTTGTAGAAGAATTCAAGAGGTGTGTATCAGATAAGTTAAAAGTTCACCTTGAAGAACTGAAAATTGACACTTTACAGGAAGCCGCTATTGCTAGCAATGAATATTATTTGTCACACAAGAGTGAGTTAGGAGCATCAGGGACGAGTGTAGAACCGAAATGGCATAGGACAGGTCGAGGTGGTTATAATAAGAGTAAGACGTTTATACGGCCTAATCATAATAATAAGAATCAATTCAGGGCAAAGGAACCTGTTAATAGTGATAAACGTTTCTCTGCTTATAATGATAAGAGAGGTTATGGTTCCCATGATCCAGAGTGGAAAAAGAAGGTAACGTGTTTGTGTTGTAATAAGAAAGGGCATTTGAAGAGTTCTTGCTTTGCTTTCAAAAAATCGTTGCAGGCTAGAGGAAGACCGGTGATGGGAGTCGGTAGAAAAGAAAGAGATCCTGTCCCGACCAGACCAAGTGACCAATGACCACCAGACTGTTTTGAGAGGTATTTATCTAGTGGGAAAGTGTCGTCGGTCAATTCACCCATTGAAAATGAAGTAAGGATTTTGCGAGATACTGGGGCGGCCCAGTCATTGATCTTACGGGACGCGTTACCTAAAGATTTTGGCTTTGATTATAAAGAGTTTGTTTTGCTGTCTGGTTTTCCTGATTCAGTCGAGTCTTACCCCATTGGAAATTTGCATTTGAAATGTCCTTCTTTTTCAGGAATTTTGAAATTGGCAGTAGTAAATAAGTTTCCTGTCAAGGAGGTTGATATTGATTTGGGGAATGACGTGGCTTTTATGAATAAGACTTGTCCAATTTTGATCAATCCAGAAGTAGCAGTAGTTACGCGTTCTAGTGCTAGAGTTGTTGACGTTGCAACTGATGTAGACTTGAGTAGTTTGGAACGTAGTAGTAATATTGTAGGAGATATTAATATTTTGAGGGATCATCCGAATTGGACTGTGGAAGAGCTTGTTAAAGCCCAGAAAAAGATATTTCGCGGCCTACCAATAGGGTCAGGCAAAGAGTCGGACTTGACTGTACCTAAATTTAGAATTGAGAATATTTTGTACAGGGTGAGTAGGCCGATGGAGGCTGGTAACTCGGAACATGAAATATTAAGACAAATAATGGTTCCTTGTATTTACAGAAATGCTTCGATGTCGTTGGCCCATGAAAGTGGTTTGGCTGGGCATTTTGGTGTTTATAAGACGACTAGCAAACTTCGCGAACTATTTCTGGCCCAAGTTGAAAGCAGACGTTAAGAAGTTTGTTAATAGTTGCGATGTGTGCCAGAAAGTCGGTAAGCCGGATCAACCTGTTCCTAAAGCTCCTTTGTGCCCCATCCCTGTGGTTTCCGAGCCTTTCAAAGAGGTAATTATCTATGTTGTTGGTCCGTTACCGAGGACTCGTAGTGGGAATGAGTATATTTTCACTATAATGGATAAAATGTCTCGCTATCCTGAAGCTATTCCCCTCCGTACAATTAAGAGTAAAGAAAAAATTGTATAAGTACTAACCAACTTTTTTACTAGGTTTGCGATGCCCAAGGTCGTTCAGTCAGACTGTGGGACTAATTTTGTTAGTAAATATTTCAAAGGTAAGATGAATGAATTGGGCATTAGACAAGTGACTTCTTCCCCATATCATCCAGAAAGTCAGGGTGCTCTTGAGAGATTCCATCAGACCCTGAAGTCAATGATAAAGAAATATTGTTTAACTCATGGATCCGACTGGGACAAGGAATTGCCTTATTTATTATTTGCTTTTCGGTCAGCTCCAAGTCAGTCCTTAGGTTTGTCAACCTTTTGATTTGGTCTTTGGACATTGTGTGCGTGGTCCTCTGATGTGGTAAGGGAATCGTGGAAGGTGAAATATCCCCCCCGACATCAGTTTGTTAGATTATGTGACAAACTTGGGTGACAAATTGTCGAAGGCTTGGAAATTTGCCAGAGAAAATGTATGTGTAGTCAAAAGGATGAATACTTTCTTGATAGGAAAGGCTAAATAAAGTGCGTAAGTTCGCAGAAGGCGATAGGGTTTTGGTACTTTTGCCGTTGCCGGGTAATTCTTTGAAAGCTTCATTCTCTGGACCATGGAAAATTTTAAAGAAAGTTAGTGGGTAAATTATTTGGTTGAAACTCCGGAAAGAAGGAAGCCTTCCAATTGTCATGTGAAACATGTTTAAAAGCTATAAGGGAAAGAGAGAAAATTGTTCCGATAGCCACTTTTGCGGACGATGTTTCAAATAATAATAATCTTTATTCCTTTTTTGAGAGGGTTTTACTGATGATAATTATGATAATGAAATTTGCATGTCGAGTAATAAGAATTATTTGGAGAAATTTGATGGTTTGGTCTCCCATCTCGGTGGCGAGAAACGAAGTCTTTAAGAAAATTGGTTATGGGTTACAAAGAATTGTTTTCAGAGGTACCGGATCGTACGTCTATTTTAGAATATGACATGGACGTTGGGAATGCCACACCAATTAAACAGTCCCCTTATAGGTTAAACCCCTTTAAAACTAAGGTAGTAGCCAAAGAAATTGACTATATGTTAAAGCATGGTTTAATAGAGCCCAGTAAAAGCCCATGGTCCTCTCCGGTAATGATTTTCGTTTGTGTTTTGACTATAGGAAAGTTAATGAAGTCACGCAGACGGATTGTTATCCCTTGGCTCGTATTGAGGATTGTATTGATCGCATGGGAAAATCAAAGTTTATTAGTAAATTTGACTTACTATAAAGGTATTGGCAAGTTCCTTTATCGAAACGAGCCAGGGCCTTGTCTGCTATTGTGACTCCACAAGGGTTATTTCAATGCCGTGTAATGCCGTTCGGTACGAAGAACGCTGCGGCTACGTTTGCAACGTTTAATGAACACACTGGGTTTGTGGTTTTGGAAGGTTGCGTTGTGTATATTGATGATATCGTAATTTATAGCGATGACTGGAAACGCATCTGAAGCGTATTAGGGATTTTATTTGAGGTCTTAAAAAAAGGCCGGATTAGTAATTATTTGAAAAAAAGTGAGTTTGCCAAAGCGAAGGTAATATATTTAGGTCATGAGGTTGGTGACGGTAAGGTGGCGCCTAAACAAGGCAATGTAGAGGCCATTGAGAAAATATCTATACCAAAGTGTCGAAAGGATGTCAGAAAATTCCTGGGTCTAGCTGGTTGTTATCATTAATTTGTAAGGAATTTTTCTGACATCGCTGATCCGCTTACTAATTTGTTGAAGAAACTGTTCCTTTTAATTGGACTCCTGAAACGCCAAAGGGCATTTGAGTCCTTAAAAGGTGTGCTTCTTAGTTTCCCCGTTTTAAGGGCTCCGGATTTCGATCTGCCTTTTTCGCTTGCCACTGACGCGAGTGATGTTGGTGTCGGAGCGGTCTTATTACAGAACGACGAGCAAGGCGTTTCTCACCCGGTCGCGTTCTTTTCAAAGAAATTGAATAACGCTCAACGAAAGTATTCGACGGTCGAGAAGGAGACACTCGCACTCATTCTGGGTATTAATAATTTTTTCATCTATCTTTCTTCCACAGGAACTCATTTAAAGATTATGACTGACCATAACCCTTTGACCTTCAACAACAGATACAAAAATAAAAACCAACGTCTGATGCGTTGGAGCCTCATGTTGCAGGAGTGGAATCTAGAATTCACTCATGTCCCGGGAAAAGACAACGTTGTGGCCGATGCTCTCTCTCGCAGCGTTGAGTAGGGAAGGATTCTTGCAGAGGGCTATGCGGATATTAAGGTAGTATCTGTATCGTTCTGGTTACGGTGTGTGTACTGTTGAAGTAGGCGCTTAGGTTTGTATTGTAAGAGTAAATGAGTGTGTAACATATATGTATTAATTATATTTTCCTTTACAGGAGTTCTGCAAATGCCTAGGGTTATAAAATTAAGAATAGTTTAATTAAGGCCATAGGTGAAGATAGAAAGTGCTAATCGGTGTTCATATTTTGTTGGAATGTTTATTTTAATGAAGGTTGAAGTGCTTATAATGCGTGATGGAATTGAGTGTTATAGGATACAAATGGGTAATATCGTAAAAATTGTTACTGGGAGGTGTGGTATACAATGATGTTGGTATACAATGATGTTGGTATTTGTTGGTCTTTGGCGCATGGTATAATACGGTGAAGTGATTAATTTAGTGATTAGGATATTAATTGGAGAATCTACATTGTTAGCTGACAGCTACTAATCCGGGCATTCTTGGTTTTCAGGCATAATTGCGCTTCACGAAATTTTGTGTGTTGGGATTGCGCAGGGTAAAACTGTGTTGGTTTTCTCTTTGTTGTCCAGTGTTAGTGTATGTATTCGGTAGGACACTTTTATAGTGAAATAGTTTGTTGTCACTGTGATTCTGACAGGAACATTGTTCGCTGAACATTGTTGCAATGAGCGATTTGAAACAAAGTGAAACAACGTTGAGTGTGTGTAAATAAATTATTACCTATGAACAAGTTCTATGGAATCCGATTAGAGCAGTGTAGCTCTTAATATATACGTAGTGAGAGTTTTGAAGCTCTTGGGTTAACAATGTGTTCGGCGATGTTTTTTTGAGGTTTTCTGTGTTGTAGATTTTCCATTGTATTAATGATATTTTGTTAATTTTGATGCCATTGTGAGCTGCATCCTTGTTCCTTTGTCACGCCTCCTGTTGGATATCAGGTTTTGTAAGTTTATTATTTTTACATTCATACCTTTGTTTTTTCTTGGCAGGGTTATATAAAACCTTGTGTTTGGCTTATCGGTCTTTTTAACGAATATTTAGTTTCTTTTTCTTTCAAGTATACCAAGTTATTTATTGTAAAAATATATATATGTATATATTTTTTTATGGGAGAGGAGGTGTCACTTTGTTATGATATTTTATTCTTAGTTATTTTATTATTCTGGTTTTTGTTATGTATATGAATTGTATTATTATCAATTTAGTTTGTTTTCCTCCTCCCCGTGGTTTGTCTGTTTGGTAATTGCCACTAATGACCATTCTGTCTTTTCATATAATTGTGAGTGAGTGGTGCTGTCACCGTGGCTGTGTCGGAGATTTTTTCGACTGAAGGAGTCGGTTGATCTCTGAGCCTTATTACTCCTGGTGACTTGAATTTGCTACGTATCGCCTACTTGGATATATGATTATTCTTGAAGGATTACGCTTCATTCTGCCTCACCCTCGGCTCAGTAAATGTCGAGGGGCTCTCGCTTAGCCAAGGTATAAGTGATTAATATTTTTGGAATGTTCAGGCGATCTTTATGATCCCCTTGGCTCTGGTTTGATTTGGACGTCCCGGGTTTTCTGGAGGATCATCCTCGAGGACGTAGGATCGCTGATGTGTGGATCCTGTGGAGTATCACAAATATATATATACCTACTTATATCACTTTGCCACTTCACTTTTTGTCTCTGGACGCAGAGGTCATATAAGTAATTATAAAGATCACTGTTATAACTCCAGTGTTACGGAGGACAGAAATACATATATGTAATTAATGAGATCACGGCAACAGTTCCAGTGTTTCAGAGGGAAACCACCGCTAGGGTTTAGTTTGTAATTGATAGGTCATTCTTGCTTTCCGTATGCCTTCTCCTGTCTGAACCCCCTTCTCTTTGTGGATGTATCTTTGCTATCTTAATTGGGTAAGTGTGTTGTTTTATAAATATTTCAGGGTGGTTGGTTTTCATTATTAAATGTATTCCGAGGTTCAGGAATAACTTCTGTCTGGATATTTTTGTATTAAATTTTAAGTATTTTTGTGGTGTTTAGTTTTCCCCCATGAATTAATTTTTGCACTTTGATATTATTTGAGAGCTATTCCACTGATTGTGGACTTAGCAAGCTGTGAACAGAGTTTGGTAAGAAGGTTATTTAATTTTTAGTAACGGAGGAAAAGGACCGTTACATGGGAAGGAATGACATCGTTAATCGAAGTGAAATTCTATTCACTCTGATTAAGTTCTCCTGTTACCAAACCACTCTACCAATGTTGAGAAGCGACTCCCTCCGTTCCCTTTGCTCACGTGTGTGGTGAAAATAATACGTTCGCTCTCTCACCCAAACCCACGACTTCGGCCTCGTTCGCCCACGACAAAAGAAACAGCAAAAACGAACGCAGCCACCAAACCAAACCAACACGAACCGAACGAAACTATCAAACAACTACATCGCATTGTTACCAATTATACAAACTATTCACAAGACAATATTCCTTGGTAACAATGCTTCTTATTACAACTAAATATAAATAAAACATTCATTTGTACACAAACCTGCACATTTCCACTTAACGCCATGTAACATAAAAAAAAACATTTTCCATATACAACATGAACATAGATATTCAATAAAAATTGATTTTCCATGTCGTTATTGTAAGTAACGACATACACAGTCAGAGTGGAACAACTGAAAGAAATTTGTGAAAATGTTGATGTGCACTACGAAAACTTATTGGGATATACGAAGACAAGGTGGCTTGCTTTACGACCAGCTATTGAGAGGATTCTGAAACTATTCAAATCATGAAAGACCTATTTTTTGTCCCAGGATAAATGCCTAACCATTCTTAAGCAGATTTTTGATGATCCATTTGCTGAAATTTGGCTTTATTTTGTACACAGTCAGAGTACAATAGTCCATGATTACACTTTGAACATCGAATCCCAAAAAGTTTCAATGATGGAAGTTGATTGCATTTTCAAAGATTTGAAAATGAATATGGCAGAGCGAAAAAGAGAACTGTTCATCTCAATGGCAATCACCAAGATGCTCCGAGATTTGGGAGGGAGGGCGAATAATGTTGAACATTTCAAAAGTGGAGTAAAAGTCCTGTTATGGAACATCAGTAGAATACTTAGATCACTGGACTAGGCCATTTGATAAAGTACAAAATTTTGATTGGGTCCTTCTTCAATGTAACTCAATATGCTGGTCTCGGGTTCAGGAAACAGTGAACTATATTCAAGGGATAAGACCTGATTCAGAAATAGATGAAAATGAACTTTTTGACAAAGTTACTTGTGTCAAAAATTTTTGACAGATGAAAAGTTACAGCAATGGAAAGTAAGTGATCTGCAAGTGGATAGAAAATGGGTAGATATTTTCTGCCACTTTGATAATAACAGCATTCCTTTCAGAAACTTATCTAAGGCTATTGAATTTCGCCTGTGCCTCCCTGGTTCCAATGCTCTCGCAGAGAGAGTGTCCTCCTTAATGAACAACTTCTGGACATCAGAAAAAACCCAGTTGCAAGTAACTACGCTGAAGTCGGCACTAATAGTGAAATGCAATTTCGACTTTAATGAATATCTTAGAACTCGCCCTTCACTCTTAAAGAAGATCAAATCTACCAAAAATACACCAAAGGTTGATGTAAGAATTTTTTTCTTTTTTTATGTAGTCTACAATTTTCCTTAAATATCAAAGACTAATTTTCTGTTGAAAAAGTCAGAAAGAAGGTCTGAATAAAATATATTAAAAAATAATTATGTTTAAAAGGTTAGAAAGAAGGTCAGAATAAATACACCTGACTGATAGATCTTCTAATTTATCATCACCTGTTATTGAATATACTTAAAGATCAAATCAAGCCAAAAATACGCCAAAGAATGATGTTAAAATTTTTTTTCTTTTTAAATGTCTGTCATTTTTCTTAAAATTTAAAGAATAATTTTCTGTTCAAAATATCAGTAATAATGTCTGAATAAAAACACGGAATTATAGACCTCATTTATCATCACCTGTAATTGAATATATTTATGTATTAAACTTCTGAATTTACAACGACTCAACATAAGTGCAAGTGCACATGGGCTTACTATATAATTTTGTCCCCCTTTCGCAAGTCAAATAAATGGTCACCCTAGGAATAACGAAACCGGAATTCTTAAATGAAATAGAATGTGTACCGGGTGATGGCTCCGGAGTTTATACGTAGATGTTAGGTTACTAACCTGAGTTTTTTTACATGCATGTTGATACATTTCAGTTAGCACTAGTCTAACAATAAGCTGAAAAATGGTACTCCATTAAAATCTATGGCATTTCCTCTGATATAAACTCGAAATGACCTTTAGTTAAAAGGTCACGTTTTTAAACACTACACTGCAGCGACGTATCCGGTTTCTTACCGCCACGGTAAACTGTAAGCGTTAGACGGAAGAATTAGTCTGTACTCAGTTCATGACTTCTTCTCCCATATGAACTTCAAACAACCGTTTAAACTCTATATACTACTGTGACAATAGGTGGCAGTTATAACAACCGTTTGTTCTTTATTTGTTCCACGGAATATTGATAATGTTATTCTCAAAGTCTGGAAAATATTCACATAAGAGCTATAATCTCTTATTTTGGATTGTCTATTTATATATCCATTTTAATATTGTAATTATTTATTTATTGCGTTAAATTTTTTTGCATTTTTCTACTTAATTTTTTGCATAGATCTGACGATATGCAGGCATATTGATATGGCTTGTGATAAAGGAATATCAGATCTATAATAAGCAAAAAAGTCATATGCTCTACACAATGTCCAACTCTCATTTGTATTTCAATGTCTTATTTTCATTTATTTTTTAGTCAGGCAACTTATGTAAAAATCCATATTCATTTGTGTAACATATATATTATATCTTTCTACAATTACGATAATGATTTGTGAAAATCACAATTAAATCAGAACGCCAGCCGGCGTCTGGTCGGCCTTCGAAGAGACGGTATTTCTGGAGGTGCCGTTTCTTCTCCTGTTCCTCCTCCTCCTTCCTTCGGCGGGGAGAAGGTTTTGGCGACGGAGGCGGAGGCAGAGCAGCCAGAAGTCGACAAGGCTGAAGGCTCCTCGTCCCTTGTCAGTCCCAAGAAACGTCGATCTATCCCCCTTTTCTGCCGAAGACTCTCGGCTTCCTCTTCGGCCAAAGTCTGCCTCGGCCTCTTCGCCCTTCGCCTAACGTCCTCCCTCCAGTCGGAGACGCCGCCGACGGTTTGCGCGGGAACTTTCACTCCTCCAACTGCTGCTGCTGGAAAATAAGACCAACTATTAGGCGATGAAGGGAAAAGTAAACTGATAAAAAAAATAGGCAAATGAAACATATCTCGTGACTATGTTAGGCCTAAGAAATTGTTACTACTTTCGTCCAAGAAGAGGTCTATATACGTAGTAGAATTAAATAATTCACTTAATGAAATAATTGCAAGGAATTGCTAAGACCACCACCACCTGCACTGTAATATATTTCTCACTATAATACTAAGTATTAAAAGAATCCGAAATTTACCTTGTTGTACGCACTCCATATTTCCAATTCGAACTCGGAGAGTAATCCTGCAGAAGGAGACGGGAGACCGTATAAGGTGATACCAAGCGAGCACAGGTCAGACTGCATAAGAATTTCATCGGCCATCGAGGTTTTTATATAACAGTCAGACCCTGAGGCCTTTTGTTTTTCTCTTCCTTTGGATGTCGTTTTCTTAATGGAAGCTCAATCCCAAAGGTCATTACTCCGTGAATTCTGAATCCCCTAATAAGGCGGTAGACCCAACTGGTATATTGACCGTGATAATCCTTTCGCAAAATCTAGGACGCTGACCGTGGCTTCTCCCTCTGAGCCTTAATTGCTCTGTGAACGGATTTATTCTGGAGGATTATCATCTCCCTATCGCACTTTTTTTTTTTTATCTTTTATCAGAGAAAATATACATATTCTACAACTTTTAACGCACTTGGTCAAATGAAACACATGGATGGTGGATACACTTTTCCTTGACCTTTTAGAATCCAATTTGGTATTTCCTGTGCTTTGTTTCCCTTCTCATCAACGGAGTTTAGAGCTTATTTATCTTTTAGAAACGTCATCGTCATCAATGAAGATATTTGAGCATAAATTAAATTAAATTTGAATGGTAATTATCACTCTTCAACCTTTAAGTGTAATTTCATAATTTTGCACTGTGGTTTTCACATGATTCACATAGCTTTCAATAATTATTAGGCTCGTTTGTCTTTTTTTTAATATTTAAAGTTTTTTTTGTTTTTTTTTTTTTTCGTTTTTGGTTTTTCTTGTTGTCTTACGAATGGAACTATATACATGGAATGGACGTGTGCGTATAATGTATTGGGCTGATTGTCACTACGCGGCGTCACAGGCAGGGTGGTAGATGATGCTGAAGGAAGCTATTTACAGCATCGTCTTGCAGACGACTTTTCAACTCTGTCGTCCTCAGTTTTTCTCTCCGATTTTAATAAATATCGGCTCATTGGGAAGCTCTTCAAAATCCCTTATAAATGCCTTATTTCTTAAGCATGTAGAAAATACGGGCGCTGCAGTGTTTTTAAATTAAGTAAAGATCTCCAGATATTGCATTTGACCCTGGGTCGTTCGCATTTTTTACTCCTACTGTTTCCTAAATTTTTTTGAAATTAATAAATTTTGGAAAATTTTAAATTTATCCATCAGTTTTAAAAGGCTCTTAAGAAAAGTCCTTTCCCAATGATACCCAATTGTTAAGCACGTATATGTCTCACTACAATTAAGAAATAATCATGCAATTTGTAGCCGTTGTGGCTGAGATACGTGATTTCAATGTCCTTGTCCATTTGTGGATGGGTTTTGTGTAGTAAATTTTAATCACTAAAAGCCTTTGTTGAACCCCCTTATATATAATGAATCCTTCCTGTGTAAGTTCAAAGTCTTTTATACTCTAACCTTTGGTCTTTAAAGACCTATACACCTGACCAACAATGGATCTTAAATTGTAAGTTATGTTGGACGTTATTATCTGAGTTCTTTGATTGATTAACAAAAAGAAACACACTACATGTTTAATATTAATTTTGTCATTTACAAGATCTCGTTATTAATTAATGTCTGTCTTATTTTAATAATTATAAGTTTTTAAATTTTAAGTCAATTAAGTCTATTATTACAGGGCTGGCTTAACCACTAAATTACAGAAGATTTGTAGGTGCAATTTTTGTTTTATGCTAAACATCTGTACAAAACGCTGAACTCAAAACAGCACTGGGTTTATTTACTGCCCGTTGTTAAGAGGAAACAAGTTTTATTGCATTTTGCTGGCGAACTGCTTCTACCCTGCAATGCCTGGCTGTGGTGTCGTTTTGGCTAACGCGGTGGTATGCGTCAAATCAAAGTAAATGGCCCACAAGATCATCGTAATCCGACATCAAAGTAAATGGATTTCTCTACACCAAACGGATAGGTCACTGCTTCACTGGCCGCCATAAAACAAAGCTATCTACCCCACCCTTTGCAATGACAGCAAGCTGGTCACAGGTCGGATTTTCGCGCATGTCCATTCCAAGTTTTATAGTTTCCATGATCTTCCTTCGTTCTGTCGAAGTTGTTTGGTTCATGATTGGCGACATTTGTCCAGTTTTTGAAAGACCTAATCTCTGCGCATTGGAAATGTCTCTCTCTCTCTTCTCTCTTCAGTATTTTCTTATGTTTTCAAAGCTCCATCTTGGTTGAGTTTCCTTGGTGTGAGAAAATGTTTGTTTATAGTTGACAGACATTATTTAGTTTTATTTTCCTTTGTTTTGATGAGCTCATGCTTCCGTTCTGGGGTTCGATGAGGTCCCGAAAGTCCCTTGTTGATCAGGAACCCAAAACTATAATTGGTTTCTATAATTGTTTCTTCCTGCATCCATCGCCTTTCTTAATTTGATATTTTCATTTCATAGTTCTTAACTGATCCTGATCTTATTATCATGAAACCTTACCATTAAACATTATAATGAGGAGTGTTATAGATTTTCTTACATATTTTTTTTTTTAAGTTAAAGTTAATGATGAATTTATTTTATTTGTTTTTTAAGAATCGAGAGTTCGATTTATCCTTATTTTGCTCCTAATGAAAGCAAACTTAACTGGTATCCTTAATCCGCACGAAAATTCATTTCCCTAAAATTTTAACCTATGATGGCTGACCATAGTTTCCTCCTCTGATGGCCTTTACTTCCCCATTTCCAAAGAACCGGGTATCAAGTTCTAGCATTGTCATTCCAAAACATTGAAATGGAGCTCTCTAGCTGTGAATTGATCTCTGCATCTTCTGCCAAATAATCTATAACATCAACAGAGAAGATAAAGAAAACAATTTTTTCCCGCTCCTCATTACAGACATCCAATACCATTCTTTTTCGTTACGGCAGAATTTTGTTTCAATTAATCAAATTGACGAGATTCACGACTGAAAAAGTTTTTCGTTTTTAAGGGTATTTAATTATACATTTATTTATTTAATCTATTTTATTTATTTTCAATAAAAAACTGAATTCCATATCTTCCTAATCAACATGGCATTTTCATTCAATCAGCTCCTCGTCGGGGCGGTTTTAAACGCCAATTGGTGAAAGCATCTACAAATTAATTGGATTCCAAGGGGAGGTACGTTTTCCTTCTTTAACATGTACCCGTCTAGCAGTTCATTATGACTGCCATTTATTTGGCAAAATCCATTCCATGGATGGGAATTTAACTTTCTTGGGACTTTTGTGCAAATTTCATACCCCCTTCGACATCGTTTTGCAGATGGGATCGAACACGATGGATCCTTCTTCGAAGGTCTCTGCATGACTGGTTGATCTTTAACGGAAATTATAAAATTCCCCACCCTCTCTCCTTACAGGTTTCGGTCTGGCTTGCAGTTTTCGTTCTGGGTAATTTTTCTTTTTCGAGTGCCAACGTACAGCAGCGTAGGACGTTTCTTTGCTCTTGCAAGTCCCACTGCTGCTTGAATTTTGGAAAGTGCTCCCGGTAAGTCGAATTGTTGGCTTGGTCAATTGATAGTGGCTGTAGATTGTCGAGGTGTTTGAAAAGTTGATAACGTCTCATAAAGGTTTTTTTCCGCTTCTTATGGACTTGTCTGGGAAGCCCTGTTTTCGTCGAGGGGGAGGGGCATTTGTGTCCCCACCAGCTGGGGGCCAGGAACGACGTCGGTCGCTTCCCTATGCCGATCGTCGATAACTAATCCGATGACAAGCCTCAGTAGGCCGACCGTGCCGAACAAAGTAATACCGTAAGGAGAGTTCTTCTATAATAACTGAAAATTAATTATTTTGTCCAAGGACGACTGTTGACTGAGACCCGATCCTTTCTCATTCTGCTCTGGGTGGCGTCCAGGTTTTGAGAGTCAAGGCTCTGCCTATGTCCCTGTTTATTAGACCTAAAGACCTAGACCTAATATGCAGTGGCCGTCACTGAATGGAACAGCTGCAGCCTACGTTAATAGAAGGCTGAATTAGTGAGAATTTAATTAAGAAAGGACTATTTGCTTTTTTCTTTGTTTTAAAACTTTATTTCGTTAATTGGATAAGAGGTGCGTATGTAAAGTTTAGAAGTTAAGTTTTAATACAGTTTTTGTTTAGGATGTTCCCTAGGCATAACTCAGACCCACTTACAGAAGGAAGAATCTGCAGTAAATGGTAATTATTTTTTATTATTCAAAAACTGGTTGTTCCTATATTGTGATTTTATTATAAGTTTCCAATGAATCACCAACATAATTGGGTGGTCATGGAATGAATTGTGGTGACGCTTCATGAGGAATTAAGGCTGAGTGATGTAACTGTTCTATCTCCTTCTTTACTAATTTGCATAACGATTGTAAAACATACTTTTAAATAAAAAACCAATCTGTTTCTACATGTGACCGGTCAACACATGGAAATGACTATTGTTTTTTGGTTCCACCAGTGGGTAATCATGTCCAATGTTTGTTAATGAAATTTTGTTGTATTAGGGAATTAACATGCCTTGCAAAAAAATAACGGTTTATGGTTGACCGATTTTTGTTTGTTTAAAAACCATAACTTTAGAATGAGATTTTTTATGAAGATTAAATGCATTAAATTAATCCTCACTCATGGATTAGGTTTTTTGTTAAACTTTCAGTTGATTTGTAAGCCCTCGTCACTTAATCTGGTAATTTTACCAGCCTCATGATTTTTTTATTTATAAGTTAAATTGAAGAAACCCTCTTTCGTCCTCAAGGAAGTTTTATTTAACGAATACATTTGAAGTTCATGTTTATATAAAACTAATCATTATTGATGTGGACTTTGTCCATTGGAATTTCAGATATGGAATTTAGTGAAAGCTTGCTTGTTCAGTTTTTTTTTATTTTTGATATTGATCCCTCCCGATAATTTAATGAGAATAGCAGAAGAGAACTTGCCTTGATTAGTTTTTATTATAGGCTGGCGCTTTTATTATATTCTGAAAGTACTTGTCTCCTCTCGTCTCTACTCCTCTGCTCTACTCTCTCCGTCTCTCTGTCTCTCTCTCTTCTCGACTCTCATCTTCTCTCTCTCTCTCCTAGTGTGTGCTGCCCTGTATATGACCAAAACTGGTTTGTTCTGCCAAACCACGAACTCCAGTGGGCCTAGTAACCCAAACTCGTTTTTTGTACATTGTGCACAACAAAAAACTTTGTGCGTGTTATGTAATTGACTAACCTCTATCATCTGGAGTGAATTCTTTCAGTCACTTATTATGAATGGATTTAAAACATCAAACTGAGACATATCACAGTCATTTAAAGTTGCCCTCGTACCGTTGGCAAAAAAGAACTATTGGACTACCACTAATAAATCAAAGGTTGGAAAAACAATTATCGAAGAAATATACAGTTTTAGACCAAAACTCGCAAGTTAAAGAAATATTTGTCCAAAGAATTATAATTTATAATATTTATTTTACATGCTCGTAACCTTAATAGACGCATTTTAGGGGAATTTATAGAAGAATTCCTTCGTCCTCAGTTTGTTTTAGATATTGTCCATTTATTACCATAAAGTTCCGTTATAGATTTCCATTACAAGTTTTTGTTATAGAAAACTTGCTTTTGTGTGTCAGTTGTTATTTTCAACATTATTCGGTAATTATATTATTTAGTTACTTGATTTATGCTGAGTTAGGCCCCTACCATTACAACCAAAAGAAGGGAAGGAAGATCGAAAAAGAAACCTTTCAACGCGTTTTCGGGGACCCAGCATCCCAGCTCCTAAAAAAAATTAATAGTTAAAAAAACTTTTCAAAGGTTATTCTTTTCTTACGTACCCCAAGTTGTTACTCCAACTATCACTACAACGAACTGACCTCGGCTCTATCGTTTACCTCCCTTTTTAACTCCAATACCCGTGCTGCCCACGCTGAAGGTGACAACAAATTGTCTGGGCGGGAGGAACCTGAACGGGTCGAAGAGGCGTTCGTACTTTTTCAATAAAATATGGAGTTTTCTGTCAAGGTTGTATTGTTTCTTCGCAAGCCTCTGAGCAATTTTGTTGTGGAATTCTGCTTGACCGTTATGGCGGAAGGAAGGATTTTAAAACCGAATGAGAACCAGAACAAAATATGCTAGGACCATATCGATGTTTATATTTTAGGGAAAAGTAAACAAGAATTAAATTAAATAGGAAGAGAAAAAATAGACAATTGTGGTCCTGTAACCGTGTAACCTCCATTAGGTTCCTAGGTTCCTCCCATCCCGGAGCAATTGCCAAATTTGTACGGCATGGCGGAGTCCAGTTTAGCCTAAGACCCCTCCCAGGTTTTTAAATACCGGAAGAAATTATCATACGGTTCTCATGATACCTGTTATAAATGTAGCTCTGGGCCCCCTTTCCGTCGGAATTTTATGTTGTGCATTATTGATTGCTTGTGGGTTACCTGGCGTCACAACCTACTGAGGGTGTCACGGACGGTATGTAATGGAATCTGATTAAAATTTTGCTTCCTACTTTTGGATATTTTGTTGTGTATTTTTATCTATCGCATTCGGCTCAGTCATATTCTTGAATGTTTTCTCATTATATTCCTTTTTTTTTGTTTAACGCACTTGTATTAGAGTCGATGCTAAAACACGTGGGTGGTATTGATGGTATTTGCCATTATAGGTCCTGATTATACTTTTGTTAGAAATGGATATTTGATACTTTTTTGTTTCATATTCCCTGGGAAAACCTATTTTAGCTTTGTGTATTGTGTTGTTCTTCGCGTGATTCTCTAGCCCTTTTCCTGTCGAAATTAAGGCTTTTGTTTATATTCCCTATTTATTGTCCCGAATTGCATTCCTAAATATAGATATTCTTGTGCTTTTTAGGCAGGTTTGTTTTGCGTTGAGATTGAGTGTATAACCAGTGGAATTTGGAATTTGGATTTATTTTCTGTTTTTCCCCTTTACTTTATTTCAACTTTTTCCTTTTCAATTTGGCCCGCCATTGGTTTTTTTTGTGCTACTTGGTGTCCTTTCAAATAAGTTATGGTCCCCTTTCTTCGGTGTACGTTTTTTCCTGTATGGATTATAACGTTTTTGAGTTTCCATCATATAATTATGGTGGATAATGTTGGACTGGGTACAGAATCCTTGGTGGGACCCTTTTCCTTTTAGTTCGGGAATGGATTGCCTTATTGTATGGGTTTTTGGATAGACCTTCATTATGGCTGGCTGTTTCGATCTTTGATGAATTGCAGTTTTTTTCGTTTTTTCTGAAATGCCTAGAATGGTTGAAATGTAAACATTTTGTAAGTTGAATTCCTTTGTAGCCTTACTTTGTCAAATGCCTTTAGGTTTATATCTCTACATACTATGGTTGCATAGGTGTACTTTATTTCTTCTTTGTGATGATTAGTGCAACATTCTTCTCAGTTTATTGTTGCTAATTCGCAATCTGGGTTTCCTCTTTTTCCTTTTCTAAACTAATCCATAGTTGTTGGTATTTGGTTGGTTGTGGATTTACCTTTCTAGGGAACAACCAACCTTAACCCTGTTTTTGTTTATTTTTTTTTATTTTTTTCAAAATATTTTATTAAGATTATTTTTAGTTTTAATGGACTATTATTGGTCCTAGGTTAGTAATTCTATTACCTGAACTATGACCCGCTATTTTCGGGCTCCCTTCTTGGCGATTTTGGGGGGGAGGGGCCCCCTACGTTTTTGTTGTGCCAAACAATGTACTTTCTCGACTCGAATTTTTAAAGGCATAATACCCTTCCCTGATTTTGGTTTGTGTTGTGTTGTTTTTATATTCCCCACTTTTCCTTCCAATTTAAACCCCCGTTTTAATCCTGCGGCGGTCTTAGGAGGTTTTTGCCCTCCTTGGCGTTTGGTTAAAGTGTCTCATGGGAGCAATATAACTTCTGGGTTTTTGTTCCCTGTTCGCCTCGACACCCCTCGGAAAATTAATTTCCTTCTTCTTCCAGGGTCTCTGTTTTTCATTATACGTTTTGTTTAATCAAATCTCTTTTAGGACCTTTCTTCTTGTGATTATCCAAAACAAGCCACTGGAATACAACACAAGATACTCACCCCAATGCCATGCGGCATTTCAAATGTAGATTTCTACCAACATCTGTGAACGATAAAAAAAATAAAGACTAAATATCTGTGTTATCCCCCTTATTTTGTTTGGTTTCTTTCAAGGCAAGGCCCAACGAAAAACATAAATACCACATCCCGCCTGCCATGTTAACAAACTTACTTTTCCCCTCCAATTTTCGGAAAAGAAAAGATTCTCTTTATTTCCTTTGTTCCCTCCTTCAATACCAAGGGGAAGAAAAACGAAAAAAAAAATCTTCTTTTTATCTTTAAAAAAAAAGACCGTCTAACGGGCGATTTTCACTTCATCAACGTTATCAGTCATCTGATATCTTAGCATCCAATGTCAAGGGTCCCGCAAGAAACCCGCTCATCTCCCACACTTTAAGTGAAAAAAAAAGGTAAAAGGAGGAGGTTCAGCCTCCCACACTGGTGACAAAAAATTTCCCCCCTGCTTGTAAGAACCCCCCCCAACACCCCCTGAGAACAACCCCTCAGTCCGAGCGGCGAGAACAAGCCCGGTATGGTCATAACCCAGTAGTATCCCCCATTTTCCCTGCACTAGTCTCTCGAGTTGATGCTAGGTGGTGTACCCATGCTCCTGAACCCTTCCCAATGGGATCGGCCCTGTTGACCCCCACCCTCGCAATGTGATTATCAAAGGACAGGCCTCCTTCCCCCCCCCTCCCCCCCCCCTGCAGAAATTGTCTGAGTCCCATTAAAAATTTTGTGGCCGTCCGTCTTGGGTGTCCACTAAGCCAAAGTATGCGTTTATAATAAAGTCAACAGTTTTTGCCCATGGCATTTTAGAAAAATATACACTCCTATGTTTTAAAGCAAAGACGAATTGCATATGAATGCGTCTATTTTAATAAATATGAGTTGCAAATAAAGAAAACTCGTTCCACTTACTGGGGAAAGAAAAACAATTGTTTTTTTGACCTCTTGAACCCAATCCCATAACCACTTGAAATATTTAAACAAAAACCCAAAAAACCCCCTCCCTTTCAAAATAACTAGTTTAACCACGTCCACCAAACTCCATAAATTGGGGAAAAAAGCAAGACCTCGTGAAATTTCTTCGTAAAAGAGCCGCGTTAAATGCTCGTCGGCACAATACAAACCCGCCTACCGGGTTGAGAATGAACCCTCGAGCAACACTCACTTTACAAACTAGACTGAGTTGCCCTTGTCTCGACGACTCCCCCACCCTGAAGAATCCTCGGTACGGGCAAATTTTATTTGATGACGCTAATCTTAGAAAATCTTTTGTCCTCATACCCCCCATCTCTCACGGGAACGGTACGATTTTTCTCCTAACCCCGGCTTTTAATTTATTTCCTTACCTGGCCAACCCATCTCTACGAATTGGGCGTTCCTAGGCATAGGAAAACAGCAAGAAAACTTTTTAATCCCCTCCCCTTTCTTTAACCGCTGACCACCACTTAATTCTTAACCATGGGGGAAAACCGCCATGTTATTCATACGGTCAATCGGGGTGGAACGACGAAACGGAAGGCAAAGACCCATAACCTCCATACACAGTCTCTCTCTCTCTCTCTCGCCTTCTCTCTCATCCTCCTCATCTTCTCTCACATTCCTCGTGGGCAATCACACCCCACATCTCTCTCTCTCTTCCTTCCTGCTCTCCCAATCCTCGTCTTCTTCTCTCTCTCTCTCTCTCTCCTCCTCTATTTCTCTCAAAGACCAATTTTCCTAACAGTCCATTCTAATAGTTAATGGAAAATAGAGAGAGTTTTGCGTCATAACATAACGTTTTTATTTACAATCTAACTAAATCAATTTAACGTAAGTAATCTCCAGTCTCACATGACTTAACACTTAAGAAACTACTCATTAGTGCAAGTCCCCCAAACCCCCAAAAGGTCCACCTGCCTTTCCCTGGGAACTTCTGTCCCTTTCCTAAAACTCCCTAGACCCATCTGCCAAAGATACAGTAACACATCCCGGTAAGTTACGAGTCAGCAGCAACACGTTTGTTAAAGAAGACAAACAGTTCAATTAAAAATGGAAGCATCTTTACAAGATATCAAACAAGCCACCCCTTTGTTTGCTAAAGTTAACAGGTAAACACTTTACCCATTCCTCCCAACCGGAAATATCTTACTCCACTGATAAATACAAAACACTTTGGCATCTTGCCATCATTGGCTTTCAGCCTTCCTTCCCGAATGTCTTGTTGCGGCAAGAGTCTTCCCCATAAACTTGGCGATTAATGAATGTAAGTAGGCGCACACGCCACATACGAATCACCAGACATTTCGCATCATCTCCTCGCGGTTCTAGCATGCAATCTAGTTTGTCGCAAAAGGCACTTTGGGAAGAGTTCTCATAAACTGTCGTACTTTAATTGACTTCTACGAATCTAATTGCATTTTTTATCTCACCCTGAGGAGCCATTCCCCTCAGTTCAAACTACATTAGATCCAAGCTACCCTCGCAGGTCGTTTACTCTGACCCTGTTCCTCCCACATTCCCACAGGTTACAGAGAAATGCACGAGACAACATATATTTATTTTGAATCAAAATAAAAACCCTATTGTTCCTTGACAATATTTATAGTCTAACTATATGATGAATTTTTCAACTATGTTATTTATCTTATAATTATATATATATATTATATATGATATATCTTATCGAGTATTAGCAAAAACTTGATTATTTTTTTTTTGTTTTATTTGCCTTTTATGAATTTAAGTATCAGCCTTGTTTTTTACTAGGTTTTTAATTAACTAGTTTTTAAGATCGATTTTGTGGCATGAATAAGCCTTTGTTTTGGTGTTTGTTTTATGCTTGATTTTTGTTTTTATTTTTTGATTTATTGTTTTCTCTGTTGTTTCGGCTGGTAAGGTTTTTCTTTTTCTTTGTGTGACAATTCCTGTTTTTTTAGTTGATATTTTAGTTTTTTGTAGTAGTTTGTTGCTAATGATGTTAATTTTCCGGTATTTCCAGGTTTTCACCACTGGGGGAAGACTTTACTTTGTCTTGAGAAGTGAGTGTCGTTAATCCCTTTTCTCTCTTTATCAGGGTTTCAATGTTTTGGGTGTAAAAAAAAAATGTAATTACTATTGGAATAAGATTTTTTTTTGTTTTTGGGTTTTGGGAAGGCGAAGGTTATTAAAAAGAAAAACTGCTTATTTTTTTTACTTTGCCTTTTTTATGAATTTAGATCATCCTTGGTTTTTCTATGGTTTTAATTACTAGTTTTTTAATTAAGAATCATTTTGTGGCAGAACGTAGCCCTTTGTTTTTTGTACGTGAGCTTTTGTTTATTTTTATTTTTTGAAAAATATAAGTGGTTCCGTTTTTGTCTGGTCACTTTAAGTTGTTTTAGCGGAAAGTGCTTAATTTGTTAACGTTTTCTGCAAGGTGTTGTTAGGCGTCCTCCTCCCCGTTTGTTTACTCTTGACCGAACTATCGATTTTAACGACCTTGTTTTTGTTCTTTTTTTTTTTGTATGCCAGTGTTTTTATGAACTGTGTCCTGAGTTGATGTCTGGACGTTGGTGTCTCGACCCAGTTCATTTTCGTTTCGGGGCTGTGAGCAGCATCCGCCTTGATATCAATTAGGCCTTGAGCCAGCAATACTTTATTTTGGACTTTGGAGGTTCACGACTATGTTTGGCTGGTTTATTTCTGGACTGACGATTCTTTGGTGGATTTACGCTTTGGATCCTCGTGCCGTTAGGTCTGGTTTGTCTGCAGGTTGTGTCTCTTTGTCAACCTTGCGACTCGAGTGTGTCCCTCCCTGCCTCGGGTACCTGCGGCTCGTCCGTGTACTGTCGAGTTAGCATGGGACTCGTCAGGTTTGGGCTCCTTCCCCTGTCGACCTCGACTTTGGAGTCCATTCCCTGGGCCTTTTATTTCCTGACGAGGAGGAATTCCCAAGAAGATTTGGTTAAGCCGATCGTCTTTGCTTCTAGGCACTTTCGTCTCCATTCAGCTTTTGCTGTGGTTTTGGGAGCTTGCTAGCTCGTGAGATGGACCTGTAGGGGATGGCTGACGCCAGGTCAGACAGAGTGTGTGTGATTTTCGTTTGGGATCGCCTTCCCTTTATGGTATTAACTACTGCTGGCGTTCATGGACCTTGCCCTGTTAGCTGAAGTTTGGGCGGAGTGGATCACGGCCCTAGTTTTTGGTCTCTTCCTCCTCTATACATCTACTGGAAGTGAGAATCAGGAACCCCCCCCCCCCTTATACATCCACTTTTGTTATTTCTTTTAATCTTATAATATTATATTTAATACATTGCTATATATATATAATAGTATTGTCATATTTGTCGTCGAGAACTATCTAAGACCGATCCATTCCAGTAGGTCCTTATTGCGACAAGGTTTTTGTGTGCTTAGTTTTTTAGTAGTTGATCGGTATGGGATTTTCTAATGGTTTTTCCCTGTTGTTTTATTTTACTCTGTCTTCCCTTCTTTCTCCTTTCTTGGAATTAGGTACTAGGGTAGGGATTTGTATGGGTCTTGGCCACAGCTAAATTGGTTGGATGTCCAATCAAGTTTTATTATTCAATCAACGGTTGGTATTTCTCCTCCTGTCTTTGTTATAACTTAGCTTTATTAGTTTTTTGTTAGGAATCCGAGTGGTGTTTGTTGTTCTGAAGGACTCGGTATTTGTTCCCTTATCCTGGTTATCAAGTTAATGGTTCTTTGTCATCCGATCCGCAGGTTAGGTTGAATCTAAAGATTGTTTTCTCTTTAAGTATTTTAAATATTGTTAAAAGAGTTTTGTTTCTTGATGTGTTTGTTTCCAACTGACCTTTAGTCCCACTGAGTTTTACCATTTAATACTGGACAACAATTAGTTATAATAAGAACTTTTATAACAACCCCTAAGTGGGTTGTAACAATTGCCCAAGGGTTGTGTAAACTAAATTTTGCTCCCGTAGACAGGATTTGTTCTCTAGGTGTACTCAGTGTTTTAGGGTCCGTGGAACATCCTTTTGTTTGTTAATTTGGCAAATATTTTCCTTTAGTTTGTATTGAGTATTTACCCTTTCATCCCAACCCTGGCTTAATTTTGGTACAATGGCTGTTTTTGGTTTTTGGTGTTTGACCCCGCCCGCAGAGTTTTTTGTTATAGGGTTCTGCCTGATTGTGTATCCAAACATTTGCCCAGTACTGAATAAGGCTTGCTGTTTTTTAGTAAGTTGTGCCCAGTGGTTATGTTATTTCCATTGAGGGAGGCAGCGGATACAAAAAATCTAGTTGTTAAGGTACTGTTTAAAAAGTAAATTTGCCTCAAGGTCTTAGGCCTGATGGCTGAACATTTGGTTATGGGAGGAATGGCATTCCAGGTCGTTATGACTTGCCTGAACAATGAGGGAAGTATGATTGATGAAGGATGACAGAATAAGTTGTTTTAATGTAGGGTTTGACTTTGTTTTATTGAGGTATCCTTTCCCCTACAGGTTGGACATATTTATGAGGGGGCTCCAGGCTAAGAAGTTTGCCTCTGAAAGAACTTAAATGTTTCCATACGTAATACCGGGTTCATATCTGTAGTAAAAGCCCTGCGCCATAAGATCCGTCTGGTTTCCATGTTCGTTCCTTTGGTGGGAGTCCAAGGAGGAACGGTTGAATTTAACTTTAATGATTGTAAATCGGATAGCAAAATTGATGGAAGACATAGAATTTTTGAGGTATGAATATGAAGGAGGCGAGGCTGGCATGAATTGGACGATTGGCCAATAATCAATTTAGAAATTGCTTAGGCTGCATGGGTCAACTCTTAATCATTTTAAGTACACAACCTCGGGTGGCAACATAGTGACTCGCTAGGATGAAATTTCTTTAATGTAGGTTGGTCGGCCTTGAAATTGGTGCCGAGTGTTTTGACGAGTTTGAATGTTCCCAAAGAATTTTTCTTCAAGGCGATTTTGAAACGGTTTGGTTTGCCACCCACACGGTTGGTCTTGGCCCCCTTTAGTTGCTTGGCCGCCTCCGGCTAGAATGTGGCTGTATACTAATTCAATGTCGTTAGGTTGGGTGGGGCCCAAGGCGCTATTTAAGAGGGGTGTCTAAGTTGGGCCTTGGAAGAAGGAAGGTATAGAGCCCGTGACTATCATAAGGTTAATAGGCTCTAGTTCCTCAAGGCATATTGATGATTGTTGCCTGAGGCCTATCCGCCTTAAAGTTCAGAAATTTTAGCGAAGCAGGCCTCCCTTAGCCTTACTTGTTGGAATTTGCTAGGCTTAAAGGAGGAACCAATTTGATGATTGGTTAAAAACAAAGGCCGCCAGGTGGGTCCTCTTTCTCCTCTTTGAGGGAACTCCAGTTGCTTCAGAAGGAATTCAAAGAAGTCATGCAGTGAAGGAATTTGCAAAATTTCTCTAAGAAGAGGAGGTAAAAAGCTTGTTAATTTTCGGTAAGGCCACGCCCGCCCAAATTGTCTGAACGAGTTTTGTATTGACCCTATCGAACTTGGGTCTAGTATGTTTGGGGGGGGTTGACTAAGGATTTGGAATTTGAATTTTTTCAATTCTGCTAGGCCCAGTTAATTTTCAGAGGGGTAGGTCAGGCTCTTTTGTTGAAATACCTCGGGTGGGCAGGGTAAATCCCCCCACCAGATAAAAATCAAAAATAACCCGATAGTTGAACCAGGGAAAGAGTCCCTCGAGTGGACAGGACCACTCGTGTCCTTTTTCAAAGATAATATGGTTTGGTTTCTAGCCCAGGTAATATGAATAATAGCGTCGGGGAACTTGGTTTTCTGGTGTAATAAGCAGGGACACTTATCAGTCACAGTGTAATGCTAGAAGAAGGTACCTCCAAAGGAATAATAATAAATCCTGTGTCACTAATATCTACTTGTAAACCTGTTATCAGTGAATCCCTACCCATCTCGAAAACTGTCCAGTAGCTAGCACTAGTAATGGTAGTAGTAGCAGTAGTCAGTCTTCTAGCAGAAAGGAGTCATGACTACTTTTATGATAAATATATTTGGCCTGGTAAATTTAATATCTACTTCTAAAACTATTGGTGTGAAATTTTTGAGGACACAGGGTCAGCTCGGTCTCTGGTTTTGAAAGAAACTTTGAAAGATTTTAGTTGAATATACAGGGAATTTTGTTGTTCTGGGTGAGGGTTCCCGAACACTGTCGTTTCAGCTCCGTTAGTGGAGGTCAGATTGTCTTTCCCTGGTTATGATAAAGTGACAGAGTTGGCAGTTGTTGAGAGTCTCCCTATTCCTGGAATTGACGGCATTTTGGGTAACGATATGTTAAACACCCAAGGACAGGAGTTGTTCCCCATATTGTCTGTGCACACCTGTCCAGTTGCAGTAACAACCCGTGCAGCAACAAAAGCTGCAAATTTAAATCGATAATGACGATGATTTAATCTTAAGTAATTTAGAAGTAGACGTAGAGAGGCCCGGGTCTTTAGATAGTAGTAGTAGTAGTGTAGTTAGCAATGTTTTGAGACCTGATTGGGACAGGTCTTCATTTATTGAAGCTCAGAAAAAGGAATTTAATTTTGATTTAGGTGACACTGCGGATTTGACTAAACCCAGGTTTTTGTGTGATTAATGGTTTACTATACCGGATTAGTCGTCCTTCAACTGATGACCTGAGCAAGACGTCTCGTATTGAACAAATTGTTGTCCCATCTCAATTCCGGAGGCCTGTCTTGTGTCTTGCACATGATGATTCTTTTTCTGGCCACTTCGGTGTATGTAAAACTTTTCGAAAGTTAGCAGAATGTTTTTGGTGGCCAGGATTAAAATCTTCTGTGAAACAATTTATTAATGAATGTGAGGTTTGTCAAGTGATGGGGAAACCCAACCAAATTATTCCTAAAGCTCCCTTAAATCCCATTCCTGCGATAGGTGAGCCTTTTTGTAGAATTAGTTATTGATGTGGTTGGGCCTTTGCCTAAAACTAAGTCAGGATTTACCATCTCTTGACAATTATGGATAGAGCATCTCGATTCCCTGAGGCCTTCCCAATGAGAAGGATAACATCTAAGGTTGTATTTGACAAACTAATTGAATTCTTTTCCAGGTATGGTCTCCCTCGTACTATTCAAACTGATTGCGGTACAAATTTTACTAGTAAGGTATTTAAAGGTAAGTGTGCTGAACTGGCCATTCAGCACAACCATGTACCCTATCATCCAGAGTCAGGGGGTGTGGAAAGGTTCCACCAGACCCTTAAATCTATTTTGAAAAAGTTTTGTTATGAACAAGGGGAGGAATGGGATAAAGGGCTTCCCTTTGCTCTCTTTGCTCTAAGAAATCACCCGAATTCTTCAACTGGTGTAGCTCCTTTTGAACTGGTCTTTGGACACAAAGTACGTGGGCCTTTGGAGATTTTTCATGAGATGCTTGAGACTGGTCGAGGAAGGGATGCAAACGTAGGAGACTTTGTGGAGGACTTGAGAAAAAAATTATCTAGAGCCTGGAAATTTGCCAGAGAAAATTTGGCTAGTTCTCAGGCTGTAATGAAATTAAATTTCGATAGGAAATCTAAAGCACGGTCGTTTGAGCCCGGAGAGTTAGTTTTAGTTTTGAGTACTGACTCTGACAATTTCCTTGAACCAAGATATAAGGGACCCTGGAAGGTGTTGAGGAAGTTGTCAGAGGTGAATTATGAATAGAGGCTTCCTGACCAAACGGAAGTGCAGGATATTCCATATAAATAGGTTAAAACTTTATACTTCAAATAGACATGATCCTCTTGCTATTGTTTATGAGCCTGTGGCTGAGGTTATGGATTTACCTTCAGAGGATTTGGAGGATTTAATTTGTCAAGTGTCTTCTGATGCTCTTTTTGATAATATTCAAAATTTAGAAGTTTTGAAGGAAGGGCTGGAGCATCTGGAGATTGCTCAAAGGAGGGATGTAATTAATTTAATTTTTTTTTTTTTTTCCGATTTATTTTTTCAGAATTCTCCAGGTCTAACTAATTTTTCTTGAGCATGAGTAGATGTTGGAAACTTCTTCTCCTGTAAAACAGAGTCCTTATCGGCTGAATCCCGTTAAGAGGGATATAGTTGATAAGGAGATTAAATATATGCTGGAACACGATCTCATCCAACCTTCCATTAGCCCATGGAGCTCCCCGATAGTCCTTGTTAAGAAGTCAGACGGAAAGTTCCGTATGTGTGTAGACTACCGTAAGGTTAACGCACACACTAAGAATGACTCTTTTCCTTTGCCTCGTATAGATGACTGTCTCGATCAGTAGGGGCTGCTAAGTTTATTACGAAATTGGATTTATTGAAAGGGTATTGGCAGGTTCCCCTGTCTGATCGAGCACGAGAGATTTCTGCATTTGTCACTCCCTTCGGGCTTTACGAGTGTAGGTAATGCCCTTTGGGATGAAAAACGCTGCCTGTACTTTCCAACGTCTTATGAACCGGGTTATTTGTGGTTTAGAAGGTACAGAAATCTATATAGATGACCTGGTAGTCTATAGCAACGACTGGAGCACACATATGTTACGATTAAGTAAAGTGTTTGAAGCATTAAGGGCTGCCGGTCTGGTTGTGAATCTTGCCAAGTGTGAGTTTGGCAAAGCAAAAGTGTGCTATTTGGGTCACGAGGTGGGTTTGGGTCAGGTGGCTCCTAAACAAGCCAACCTCGAGGCTATCATAAATTTAAAGAGGCCGTGCAATGTCAGAGAGGTTCGGCGAGTGCTGGGCATGACTGGCTATTATCGCAGATTCATGCGAAATTTCTCAGACATTGCTCAGCCACTTACCAAATTGTTAGAGAAAGGGCAGAAGTTTGTGTGGTCTTCTCAGTGCGAGGAAGCATTTATTAAACTTAAGATGTATTAGTATCTAATCCAATATTGACTTCTCCTAATTTCCAGAAACCTTTTATTATTGCTGTGGATGCTAGTGACATAGGTATTGGGGGTGTCCTCTTTCAAAGGAACGAGGTAGGAGAGGTTCATCCTGTATCATATTATAGTCGAAAGCTACTGGCCGCCGAGAGAAAATATTCCACCATTGAAAAGGAGGCCCTCGCCTTGGTCCGTACTCTTGTGCATTTTAAGCCGTATGTGACTAATTTTTCTTTTCCCATAGAAATCTGGACGGACCACAACCCGCTGGTTTTCATCGAGCGCATGAAAGGAGCCAACCAGAGAATTTTACGTTGGGCTCTGCAATTGCAAGAATTCTCGCTTGTGATAAAACACGTTAAGGGATCAGAGAATCGAATTCCCGATGCCCTTTCAAGGATATAGATTTGATCACGACTTGGCTCCCCTCCCCTCGCCCTTCTCGTCTCTTCAATTGGTTTGTGTTAATCTTAGAGATGTGAGGATGAGTATGAGTGTGTTTCGCTTGGAGTTTGGTTTATTGGTTATTAGGTTTTCTTAGTGAGCATTTAATGATTTTGTCTGTTTTCTTTTGAACCAAAGGAAAGCCTGTAGTGACCAAAGTGCGGGCGGTCATTACTTTGGTAGTGTCTGTTATGTGTAACCTCAATGTTTTTGACTGAATTTGAGACAGTCAGTGTCTGGTGGTAACTATTTTGTGCTAATTTGACCTTTTGGTTTATTTTGATTTATGTTTTCTCTGTTGTTTAGGCTGGTAAGTTTTCTTTGTGTGACAATTCTGTTATTGATATTAGTTTGTAGTAGTGTTGCTAATGAGAATTCGTATTTCAGGTTTCACACTGAGACTTTACTTTGTCTTGAGAGTGATGTGTTAATCCTTTTCTCTCTTTACAGGTTTCATGTTTTGTATAAAAAAAATGTATTCTATTGGAATAATTTTTTTTGTTTTTGGGGAGGAAGGTATAAGAAAAACTGATTATTTTTTTATTTGCCTTTTATGAATTTAGATCAGCCTTGTTTTTCTAGGTTTAATTACTAGTTTTTAAGAATCATTTTGTGGCAGAATAGCCTTTGTTTTGTATGAGCTTTTGTTTATTTTATTTTTGAAATATAAGTGTCCGTTGTCTGGTCATTTTAAGTGTTTAGCGTAAAGTGCTTAATTTAACGTTTCTCAGTGTGGTTAGGCGCCTCCTCCCCGTTTGTTTATATTACCGAACTATCGTTTTAACGATTGTTTTTCTTTTTTTTTTATGCGAGTGTTTATGAACGTGTCTGAGTGATGTCTGGACGTTGGTGCTCGGACACAGTTCAGTTCGGGCTTGAGCACTCCCTTGATATCATACCTTGAGCAGCATACTTATTTGGACTTTGGAGGACGACTATTTGGCTGTTTATCTGGACGACGATTCTTTGGATTACGCTTTGGATCCTCGCCTTGGTCTGTTGTCTGCAGGTTCTCTTGTCACCTGCGACTCGAGTGTCTCCTGCCTCGACCTGCGGCTCGTGTACTTCGAGTAGAGACTCGCAGGTGCTCCTGTCACCTGCGACTTGAGCCAGTCCTGCCTTTTCCTGACGAGGAGGAATTCCCAGGGAATTGGTGCCATCGCTTTCTTCTGGCACTTTCGTCTCCATTCAGCTGCTGTGGTTTTGGGAGCTTGCTAGCTCGTGAGATGGCCTGTAGGAGGCTGACGCCAGTAAGACAGAGTGTGTGTGATTTTCGTTTGGGATCGCCTTCCCTTTATGGTATTACTCTGGCGTTCAGGACCTGCCCTGTTAGCTGATTTGGCGAGTGGATCACGGCCCTAGTTTTGTCTCTCCTCTATACATCTACTGAAGTGAGAAGAACTATACATCCTTTGTATTATTTAATCTTATATATATATATACATCTATATATATATATATTATTTGTCATATTTGCGTCGAGACTATATAACGTCATTCAGTAGGTCTATTATAGACAAGGTTTTTGTGTGCTTAGTTTTGTATTGATAGGTAGGATTTATAATGGTTTTTCCTGTTTTATTTACTCTGTCTTCCTTCTTTCTTGGAATTAGTACTAGGTAATTTATGGTCTGGCCCAGCTAAACAAATGTTGGATCCAATCAAGTTTTATTATTATAAAACGGTTATTTCTCCTGTCTTTGTTAGGACTTAGCTTATTAGTTTTAGGGAATCCAGTGTGTTTCTAAGGACTGGTATTGTCCTTCCTGGTTATCAAGTTATGTTATTTGTTCATCCGACAAGGTTGATCTAAATTGTGTATTTAAGTATTAAATATTGTTAAGTTTTCTTGAGTGTTTGTTTCCACTGACCTTTAGCACTGAGTTACATTTAATACTGACAACAATTATTATAATAAGACTTTTATAACAACCTAAGGGTTGTAACAATTCCCAAGGGTTTGTAACATAGAGAGAGAGAGAGAGAGAGAGAGAGAGAGAGAGAGAGAGAGAGAGAGGCATAAATGTACAAGTGAAATTATCGGCAGCTATTCAATTTATCATCTTTATATAATATACTCCCTCTTTTCTTTCCATTAAGAGTATTCATAACATTTTTCTATTCTTATATCTTCATCTTCATAAGAGTTTGTCAAAACAAATAAATTATTATTTGGATCATGAATGTCATATAGTGATAATAAAAAAAACAAGAATGACGAAACTATATTATAAAGATAATATTACGGTACGTTATAAATACAAAACTTTTAAGAAACAATTCGTTATATATATAAGTAAATTGATTTTGGGAACTGAAAAGAATATTTGCATTCAGAATGGTACCAGCCCAGTAGGGGGTTTAGTCCCGGCTGTTTGACCTCTTTATGCCCTAAGGTCAGCTTAACACCTGAGAGAAGAACTGGCAACGCTGGAAAATATTTTTGCCAAGTTTAAGAAAAAACGTGTTGTTTTTCTGTTGTTAAAAGCCAGAAAATCACGAGGGCTCTCAATAATCGGCAAAAATTAATTAGAAATCAAGTACATTTGTGTTGTATAACTTATGCTGCATTCAAATCCCTTACAACATGAGTAGGAATATATGATTTGGCATCGCCGGTGACCGCCGATGCCCTGCCCTTTTCGCCATCAAGGAACCGATAGGGTATAGTATCTTTTCCTGTTTTGGCCATTTAAATATTATTGCATTCTTGAATATAATTTGAAAATGTTCCATGTGAGACCCTAATTGTATCTTTATTTCAAATGCAATGTCTGGTAAATTTTGAATTATGGCCTTGTTAATTCCATTTCCTCCTGGTGCCTAGTTTAAGGTTTTAAAACTTTTAATTTATTTTCCCGTAACTCTATTTTCCTTGTTAGTGGACAGTCTTCATCGAATCTGCTAATATCAACTGCATGGTGCGGATTTGTTCTGTCTGTTGTTCAATGTATTCCTTAGCTCTTGGTCATCATACATTTTCTCATTCCTATGGTTTATGTATGGTGATGTATTAGTTTTGATTCCCATCAGTCTTGAAACGGAGTAATTGGGTTATTGTACTGTATTTGTGTATGTTTTATTAGGTCTTCCCAATTTTGATGATATATTCTTGGAGTTTCCTTGTACTAACTGTTCTTATACAGATACATATATTTTATTTAATGTGTTGTTCCAACCTAGCATAAGTACTGCATTTTGAATGTTGTGGTAGTACCATTCTACTAATTTTAACTTGCCACTACTAATAGGATGTGGCAGTGTAGTGTATTTATTTACGTATTGGTATAAGATTTATTATAGCTTCCTCTATTTTTGTTCCATTAAAGTTCTTTTTCTATTTCTTTTATTTATTTCATTTGAATTCATTGATGGTTTTCTACTCATTTTTGAAGCTTGGCCAACTTTCTCTTTTTTATATTTTGTATTTCTGAAGATAGAATAGTTTATTGGATTAGTTGACAATGTGATTACCATTGGTATATGATATGATCAAGGGAGGTTGCTGGTCCTTTCGTAATGGCAATACTGAGGTGAATTTAGTTATTTCCTAATATTATAACTGCCTTTCCTTTTCTGTTATTGGTACGGAAGTATCAAAATCAGGTCCTAAGTGAATACATCTTTTATTTATCAATCTATTTCTTGACCAGTGTAACTAAATTACCTTTATCCAAATAGTTGGTGTCTGGAATTTAGATCCGCAATGAGATAGGTTGGTTCTCTCCTGCTCATTAACTTCATGACTTCAGGAAGTGGGAAATAATGTCTCCTTGGCGGCTGTTAACCTGTCGTGATCACTATCGGTCCTTTGTTAGTTTGAATCTGGACTGCTAAAATGTCGTCATGGAAATAATCTAATATTTTATGTCTAATGTTATTCTTGTTTGCTATTGCTATTCCTCCAAAGGGTTCATCAGCGAAGTCTTGCATATATGTATTACATCCAAATATTTTTTTTAGTTTAGTTTCATAGTGTTTATTGATTAATATTATGCCAGGGTCTTCTTCTATATATATATTGTATCATTCCAATTTGTTTTCCAGTATTTCACGTTGAATTAAATATTTAACTTATTACTAATTGAGTCAATTTGAATTACAATGGTGTAATAATTATTTTTATCATTTTTCAGTTTTCTGGTATTCCTGGCTACTGGCGTAGTGTGTTTTGACGCTGAAGTTGATAATCCCTCTGGATTCTACAAAATGGGAGAACTGGAGAAATCTGAGAAACTTAATAGAGAGGCTTGTGTTTTTAATTTTATTCAGGCTTTGCAAATTTAACTTTATAGTGAAATTCAGCCAATAATTATATGGAGTTTTCAATTTATAGGTGGCCACTGTTGGGATTGGCGAACACTACGCTTCTAGCTGCTGGGTAGAGCAAGGTACCCTGGGTAAGAGTTGTCAGAGATGGGTGTGTGGGCGCCAGGTCACACTACTCTCACAACATACTGACAGTGGATCACGATTTCGGGGCATGTGCCATGACGGTGTGAACAGTATCATCACCTGTATACCCTCACTGGAGATATATTGTGCCCAATCATATACTCTTAAATTGTTAAAGATTTTACTACTGTTAGCACTTGCTACCAAAGGTCATTTTTTTTAGTAGGTAAGTTGGCTAAAGAAGCAGCATAATTCAATGCAATTGCCATAGTCTTTCATTGAACTTAATACGGATTCTCACAGTGAATCTATAGATTTCATAACTTACTATAGAATAGGTTGGGACAAATTCAACAAATATTATTGTAAAGACTTTATGATCAAAACTGTTGGTCTTGATATATGAAATAGAATAAAATCCCTGGCTCAGTTTGAAATCCTACGCTCAAATAGCTGAAAACTCAAAAAAATATGTATACATATATGTAGAATTACGTAGCTTAAAATCTTATAGACAACCTAAAAAACCTAAGCTTACAATAATACTTTAAAAACCGCCGAAGACTTTAATTCCTTAAAATCCTAAATACTCTAATTCCTTTAAGTATCATTACGTTCTGAATAATAAGTTTCATTATAATTTGATGAAACTGCTTTCCAGAATTATTATTGCACTATTGGTAGAAGCCTTTAGTAACTTGCGTCTAAGTCTGATTTTAGACTTGGTACTCATTCGAAGAGTGACTTCTTTCAGTCTTAAAAAAGATTAGCTATTTCATAAACGTGTCTGATTTTTTCAGTTTGATTTTAGATATTTTCCTTCGTATGAGTCATTCCGTTGTAAGTCTGTTGCATAATAATTAGACTTATCTATTTCTTGAGGCTTCGGTTATTTTTTCTTCCTTTCTTGGAAGTATTAAATAATCACTATCCTTAACTTTCTTCTAGGCTTTATTAGAAATGAAATTTTATTTTTCCTCCAACGGTTGGCATCGTCGACAATAAAATAGCCAAGAGCTTAAGAGCAATAAAATGTTGACAAACTACTGTTGCCTGAAGCAGACGCCTCCTGACCCCTTGGAGTTCCTCCCTCCGGCGGTCTCTAGAGTCACCGCTCCCTCCAAACTTGGTCTCCTTCAGGGCCGCAGGTCTGAGTAATCTGGGAGTAGACGAGAGCCGGGAGTCTTCTGTAGTCTGGAGTAATTGAGGAGTAGGTTGGAGAGGTAGGCACTGGGAGGATGGCGTCTTGACTCTGCTTTTTGGACAAATTCTCTGGCGTTGGAGGTTTCCTCCTATTGGCATCTTCTTTCTGGTGTAATGTAGCTCCTGTAAAATATAAAGAAAATACTCTATTAAAAATTTTTTGTAACCCTTATTTATGGAAATCTGAGATTACTTAAATATTAAGGAAATTTAAACAAAAATTAAATAATATTAGTTAAGCACTATCTTATGTATTTGCTTCGTACCCACCAAATTTATGACCGAAAAAAGTCCAAACGCTAAAGATTATCGATTTCATAATGGCTGAGGTATTTTACTGTGCACGTATACAAAAGTATGCTTAGGTGAAGGAATATTCAATATGCTTAAGAAAAAAAATATATCCTAACTAATTCATAACTAACTCCTCCTTCGCTTAATACTGGCCAGCGCCTTTGTCCATACAACTCCTGCATGGTGTTGAAACTTTGAATTTTGTATTTAAGTGTCATTAAAGGATTGGAAGGAACCCTTGTAACGGAGTCTCCTACATTGCCGTTTACTGGACAGCACTAAGCAAAGAGAGAGAGAGAGAGACAGGGATGGGGTGGGGTGGGGGATGTTTGGAAGCGTGGTTAAGGCGGGTTAAGGAGCATTGTACATATGTCTAAGAACGCTTTATTTTATAATTCTCTCTCTCTCCTCTCTCTCTTCTCTGATTTTAGGCTATGATCATCGTTCATAAACTAGTTTAAATTCCCTTTGCCGTCACAATAAGTTCATATACAATTCTATGAGATGTCATCAAAGTCGTTTGTCGGGCACCACAGATTGTGTGATTAAAAGTAAGTAATGCTGAAGTTAATTGTGGACTTTTTGTAGACCTTAAGGATTCCTTTGACAAGGCGAATAAGGAAGTCATTTTAGAAAGTCTGTTGAGTAAAGGCATAAAGGCAAGTTATTAATGTGGAGTTCAGATTATTTTTCTAACAAAGACCAGTGTCTGGTTTTAAAGGTCATGAATCTGAAGAGAGAATTTGAATTGGAGTACCCCACAAGGGGGTGTTCTCAGCCCTATGCTGTTCAATATTCTTACGGACAGGATAGCTTCTTATAAATTTTATGGAGAACCACAAGTTATAATATCGTATATACTCGAGTAACGTGCGATCTCTCATATCATGTGACTCCCAAATTTTCACCAATAAACTGGTTTTGTCATGTATCTCATGTATCATGAGAGTTCCTTTTCCGAGAGCGTCAGTTCATAAGGTTGGTGGTTTAGCGTGCTAATGGCCGAGTCATTCAGATGTGTGCTGCTTCTAGTCAAGTTACGGTAATTTTCTTACTAATCTCGAGGATTTAATAGAAAATCTCAAGAAAAAAAAAATCCCAAGATAATAAAATAATTGTAAAAATAACACGCCTTGGAGTCCTAAATCATTCTCTCTCTCTCTCTCTCTCTCTCTCTCTCTCTCTCTCTCTCTCTCTCTCTCTCTCTCTCTCTCAGAAATAAATACTGTAATTTGAGTCTTTCACCAACGGGTATCAGTAAATGTGTAGACGTGTGCGTGTTTTAAAGAATGTGCAGTACACACACATTCCGATGTTTCGGTTTTTGGAATTTTTCAGATTTCGGAAATGTGAGGTCAGATGCATAATCAAACAAACATCACTACTGCAGCAAAAAAAAAAATTTTCCCTTTGTTTTTCATTGTTATTTATTAATTACAGTTTATTTAAATAAATATTATAATACTATTAAATGAATGGGAGATAATTAAGATCACCTATAATAAAATAGTGGGACAATTAATACCATATGTTCACTAATAGCTATTATTTTCAAAACAAACATTCCGTAAAACGCAAAAAATATATGGTACATAATAATCAAAATATAATGTTTTAGCAGTTCAACTTATGAATTTTAACAATAAGAATGACTATATAATATATTTCACCATATCGATCTTGAAGTTGAAGTCGTCAAATTTTGAGGATGGTCCGGGAAAAGGATTTGTACTTTGTGATTACGTATCGCTACAACACCATGTGGTATTTTCATACCACTATACTGATGACGCATCGCTACGACACACTGGTATTTTTCATACCACTATACATTAAAGTTAGAGTTATCATATCATATTATTGTTTTCACGAAGAAATAATTATATAAAGAAAATTATTGAGTACTTTTTGCCGTCAGCAGTCAGAAAATCACTATCATGGTAACATTCAAACCTAGTACCATCCACGGCATATGTCTGTAAATAGAACAGAAGCAGAGGGCATCATTGGATAGCAGATCTCCATGGTTACCAACCAACCAATCAGGTGTTAGTTATACTACTCTGTGAATTTCCTAGAATGAACGTTTACACACGCGAACCTAACGATGATGTGTGTGTTTTGCATACAGTATGTAGTTTTGGTTTTTAATAGTGTAAGTATTTTACTGATTACATGAAGAATAGAACGATTCCTTCTCATTACTTTGAATGCAAAATTTCTTTAGAAGATAATACCTATTTACTAACGCGGTTGACATACCTTCAAAACAAAATTCAGTTCTTTGATCTCTGGAAAATGTTAATCTTTCTGTCTGCTGGTCACACCCTTTATAGCACCCCCCCCCCCCCCCCCCCCCCCCCCCCCGACTACAACAACAAAATTCGTTTGTTTTATAGGTATTACCTGTAGGTACAGCACATTTTTTAACTATGCCTATACACACACACACACACATACAGTTGCGCGTGTGCTAATACCTATTGGTTTCAGAGACTCAAGTTAACACTTACAGTATAGTTGAGAGGAGAGAGAGTTCATCCTAAATGGCCTTGGTTCATCTCTCTAATCTCTCGAGGAATGTCAAGAATTGTTCCCTGCTCTTTGTAAATTCAGTCCATGCGACTGACACCAACAATATTCATTTTTTTAAATTTTTTTTTGTCTTCCAGATATGAATTACCCGTACTGCACATTTTTTAACAAGCATGAAACACACTGCCTGCAATATGTACTAATGCCCACTGGTTAAAAAAAAAAAAAAAAAATACTCTCTCTCTCTCTCTCCTCTCTCTCTCTCTCTCTCTCTCTCAGGACAGATACCGTCAATTCAATTTATCAGTATCTTTTCCTGATAGACAGACAGAGTAAATATTTAGGACTCCAAGGCTTGGTATACGTCAATTATTTTATTATCTTGGGATTTTTGGTTAATCTTGAGATTTTCCATGGTCAGCTCTTGGGATTAGTAAGAAAAATGCGATTATTTGAGTAGCATTAGCAGTAGCAGTAGCAGTAGCACTGGCAGTAGCAGTAGCAGCAGCTGCAGCGCACACCCAAATGAATCGGGTAAGCCTAGCACGCCCAAACAATAGTAATTACAAAATGAGCTGAGCTCTCTGGCTGGGCTGTTTAGTCCTCCCACGTGTTTGATTGCATATATGCCATATTTATAACAACAACAGAGATAAACCTATTTCTCCCATTACAGATATCAAATATTATCTTTTCCGTTACGCAGAATTCTAAATAAATTACGTAGGTTCACGATTGATAAAGTTTTTTATGCAATAACAGGAAACGGAGTCAGATTTTTTTTCTATCAACATGGCATCTTATTTTGGTGCTGTTGCGAATATTTCAACCAGTTCCACGTGCGTTTAAATCCATACTGGACTGTACAGTCTGGAGGCAGTTCTCCTTCTACACATATCTTGATTTCTTAATATCGTAGGTATAGAATAAATGGTGAGCAAGGAAATATGAAATAAAGATAACAGAGTAAGTTTGACGAGTGAGGAAAATAAACAATCGTATACAGACAGACTCTCTCTCTCTCTCTCTCTCTCTCTCTCTCTCTCTCTCTCTGACAAAATTATAGATAGGGAACAATGACTGAATATTGCTTGAATGCGATATGGCAAAGTTTTGGTCTGACTGAAGTGTGGAGTGACTTTGACACCGACTTACAAGTTATTCCTGGTCATCTCACAGCCATGGATAGACATCAACTTTACAGCCGAGAAAGGGCAATGTATACAAAATAAATAGGTATGGAAAATGTGAAATGCGGGCCTATGTTGTCCCATAAAAAAAGCTCTCGCTCGGACAGCTGTAAGATTTAGGAAGAGAGAGAGAGAGAGAGAGAGAGAGAGAGAGAGAGAGAGAGCGCAGGGCCGAATAGTATGGAGATTAAAGTACCTGGGAATGAAAACCCTTTATAATCTTATAATTATAGCCTCGGGGTTTGTCTCAAGGACATTCAAAGGTCTGTCACACACGGGCAGTTGTTGTTTTTGTAAAATTAGCATAAGGGCAGATCTTTAAAAGCCACGCCAGAGAGCTCGCCACGGTGACATGACTATACCTTCCATATGAATTACTATGTCCTATACGAAGATGCAAGAGATGAAGATGAAATGATCAAAGATCTGGATGATGATGAATATGATGACTGCCTTGATGGCGAAGAATTCAGAGCAGTATTTGATGATACGGACACGGAGAGCGACTTTGGAGGATTTTAGTTTATTCATTTTATGCATTTTTTTTTTTTTTACTTTAATAAATTTTCACTTACCTGTGTATCCTAAAATAAAAATAATAGTTCAAGTAACAAATGTTTCTTTTACCGAGTAAAACAAAAAGTAAAAAATCCTTCGGTATTGTGCCTTAATCAACTGATTTGGAAATTATAGATGGTTAGTCTAGAACAGTTATACATGTTGTATAAAACAAAATAATGCAAATGGCGCACGATCGCTCTTTTGTATTTTAAAATACAGTAGTAATATGAGAATGCATACAATATTATTGGATATAGTGAAGTACAAGTAAAGCATAACTTTTTAAAAGATCTACTGTTTCCCTCCGATAGTAACTATCGCAATCTGCCGATTTGGGAAAGCATAGACGGTACGCTAATTTTATACCGCGTGTATGATGCGACCCCTTTAAAATTAGCTTCAAATTAGGTTTCAAAAGTCGCATAATATGCCATTATATACGGTGTAGCCATTTTTTCATATAAATTACACTCTTCATTCCGAGCCACAGCCTTGTTTTCCTCATCAGTCATTATGTCCTAAAGAGCCTCTCTCATCTCTCTGTAACTGTGCACTGGAGCCTTTGTTGCATCTGCTCTCCAAGACCAACGAGTTTCATTTAGTCGCTTGGGAACACACAACTGCTTATCAGCTGTTATTAATTTTTCTTTGAGCGTAGCACAGCATGCCGTGGATGCTGTGAAAAACACATAATTTGTTGAACAAAGTCAAAGTAGGGAATAGCTGCAGAGCATGTATTAGCTGCTGCCTTTCCCACTGAATTAAGGAAATGTCCAAAGCATGGCACAAACTCTGATAATGAATTCTAGTCTTTGATGAGGGCTTGCATTCCTTTATACTTCTCGCTCATATGAGCAGCATTATCATAGGACTGCTCTCTGCAATCTTTGAGATCAATATTGTGACCCTCTAAAAACTGAAACAGGGCTTTGGCCATATCAGAACCATTGTGACCTCGATTGTCCATGAATGTCAGGAACCTTTCTTTTGGTAATGAGTCTTCCATATATTTATAGCGTATGACTAAAGTTAGTTGATCAATGTGACCCTCATCTGGGGTTGAGTCAAGAGAAATAGAATAATATTTTGACTTCTTGATTCTTGATATTATTTCTTGCAGTACATGTTCGCCCATATTCCAATTACTTCTTCACAAATTGTAGAGGAGAGATCATTTGTATGACCTCGTCCTTTATTGCATGCAGTTGATGTGAGTTGCAAGAAATGGATCATACTCTGATAGGGGTTCCAGTATACCAATCAGTCCGTCTGTGCCTCTGAATGCTAGTCCTCACTCCGCGATAAATTTAATTGTACTTACAATACGTGTAAGAAGTTTACACCGGTATTCTTGCAATTGAGCTACTGATTGGGTCATTCTTGATCTATTCAGCCATGTTCTTCCCATAGTTTGGCTTCAGTAATGATGGATTCTAGATGGCACTTTGATTTCTCGTGATCAGCTATCCTGTCATTTCCATGCTTCCAATCACAAAATCCATCAGTGGCTCATTTGCCCTTTTCAGATCCTGAATTAACAAGTTTACAGGCAAAACAATAAACTTTGCCAGTTGTTGGAGAGAAACAGAGCCATGAACGATTAATTATTTCATTATTCAGTGTTTTCCTCTGGAACAAACTTCGTGAACATTTACGTCAGTAATGAATTCCACTCTTCCCTTTCACCTGATCTTCGAGTTTTGAAGCATTTTCCAGTAACTGTTCATTACAATGTTGTAATTCACTTGATTCCTTCTTTGCCGAAAAAGTTATCATTTCTTCTGTAGATGACTCAGGTCACAAACAAATATCATTCTCAAAACCTTGATTTTTCATACTGACTTTTTCCATAGCAACATCTTCCTCGTGTTCTTGTAGGTCCTTATGTTCATGTGCACCCTAGAAAATTGTGTCGACTTCATACTTGAAGATATGTCCAAAGGCTCTGCCTTTTCTGAAGATGGTGTTTCAGTCTCTATAATTAATTTACTTGTTGGTGCCTCTTCTGACGGATCTGAAGCATTTTCAACAGGCTGTTTTATGGCAGCAAGGTCGAAATAGGTGCTTATTAAGGGTACTTTTGACATTGCTTCCAGACGTTTTTGTCACGTGCTTAAGACATTTTGTGTTTCTTTGCACCACTTTCGTATATACGAGGAGTCTTATGTCTGTCACGCACAAAATAAAATTCAACTTCACATGCCTTTGTAATCACTGGATTCACCAAACGTCGGACTTGACTGACAACAAGAAATAATAATAAACAAAAGCACTACGCATAGTGTAAGCTGACAGTGTATTTCTTTACATATTTTCAACTTTCATTAAAGAGACTACTTCTTACTCTCCTTCTGCATTCTTAATTAAAATAACAGTTACTCATTTCAATTTATGTAATTCTAAACTTCTAAACAATTATCAGTACAATAGTTCTATTAGCCTAATTAGTGGTCTAATAGAATAATTGATAACATGAACAAATTCATATATCTTTACCAATACGTTTCTTTTTTATTTAAGGGAAAGAAAATACAAGATAAAGCGAGGAAAGAAATTAAAACGAGGGATTAAAAATGAAAAGATAACAGAAAACAAAAGGTCACTAAGGTGGTAAAAAGAAAATGAAAACCCAAAAAGTGAAAAAATGTATAATGGGTCATGGAAATCCCCTCATTATGTGGGGGCCCTGGGGCTATAGCCCCTGTTGCCCTCCCTTTAATCCAGCCCTGGTCAAGAGGCGCCTTTTTCAATAAAATGTTGAGTTTCTGTCAAGGTTTTATTGTCTGAGCAATTTTATTGTCGATGCTGCTGACCGTTGGAGGAAAGGTTTAAAACAAATAGAACAGAACGAAAATGCTACAACATACAGGTTTTATTTAAGGGAAAAGTAAACAAGATTAAATAGGTGAGAGAAAAATTTACCCTATACCTGTAACGTCCAGTAGGTCTAGTTCCTCCCACGGAGCAATTCACATTTGTAAGGAGGAACAGTTGCCAGACGCCCAGGTTTTGAGGATGATTATCTTAAGGTTAGGATACCTGTTATAGATGTAGCTCTGGCCCCTTTCCACGGTATTTATTATGTCCATTAAGTGATGGATTGTGAGTTATCTGGTGTCACAACTACCAGGGTCACTTACGCCGAATAAGTGATCTTGAGGGTGCATGTATCACTAACCGCAGCGTCAGGAAAAAAATAAAACATTGAAATATATCTTATATAATATACAATGGTTTTATGGAACACATATTTTATTATCTTCTCCATACGTGTGTATTGTGCTCTGTCAGTCATTGCCGATTGGTAACTTAAACTATGATAGAAAATAAAATATTGTCACAAATTAGTCTATATTCACATATATCCGGCAACATACTATGATTCATTGTAATGAAAATAAGTCACTATATCTTTAATATGCTTTGAAACAGACATTGTCAGATTTTACTAATAAATTTCTAAAAAAAAATGTTTTCAATTTGATACTCCATCATGAAAAGTAGTATTTTTTAGATCTTCATTAGAAAAATACTACACTTCATCTACATAATACGTAGAATATTAACAAAATATTACAAAATTATACACCTACAATAATTACAAATTATTATTGATTACAGACAGAACAAAATTAGAATAAAGATCAATATCCTTTTTACTGAAAAGTAGTATTTGATTATTTCAATATTACAATAGCAGAAAGAGACGACAATTAGTGTTACATCGAATGTTACGTTTAGTCTGTCGTGTCACAATCACATTGTCCTGAACTGCAGCTGTAACAAGTGAATAAGTAAGTTTAAAGTTCGTAACAAGCATCCGTCGGTGGTCAGTCTTAATGGCTCGGTAAGTGTTTATCAGACATCGGGGTTCTTGAGGCGACTTCGACGTTAGGTTGAGCGGTCGGGGTCATTGCCCTGTGAGCTTCCAAGGAAATCTATCCTCCGGGGGAGGTCCCATGCTGAGTGACCGTGGGAACATTGGATTAACACTGTGGTCCTGACTCCTGTAGTGTCCCCTTGAAGTATTTACCTTTAGACATGAGAGGACCCGGGAAGGTCCCGGTACCAGTTTCGACTGTGAGCGTTTAGTGTTTTTTGTTCCAGTAAGTGTTTTATGTTTATACTTTTTATTGGTAATGGTAATATTTTTCAAAATTAAAAGTGAATGCTGTATTTGGTGTAGTTACTTTAATACTAATTCTCTTCACGATACAAATATACTGTTTAGGACAACCGTATTATGTTAGGTTTTATAAATAAATAAAGGCTTTGTAAATGTCGGGCTTTGTCAAATTAATTCGGGCATTTATTTATTTTTATTTTTAGCTGATCGGTAAGATGGGGGAAAGAAGAGAGAGTGTAGTTAGTTAGCTAACCATGATAGGAAATAATGTAGAAAGTTAAGTATTAATAAGAGTAATATAAAGTTTGGTTTATCCACAATTTTATTTGGATATTGGTACAATTACTCTAACTATGGCCTTGATATTAATCTATTGCAATAATAATCTTACATTAAGTAACATGGTGAATTTTACAGATTTTAATGTTAATATTAACCTCTTAATTATTTTGCATTATATTTACCTAGTAAATTCTACATATCACATTTTCAGACATTTCTGAATAGTATAATGGTTGAGGTTCATTACGATGAATATAATTATGAAAATTCTCTTCTACACCTTCTGTGGTCTTTTTTTTTTTTTTTTTTTTTTTTTTAATTGTTTTTCTCTTCTGCTTCGGATTCTTCTGTCAGTTCCCTATTGCATTGAACTACTGTGCATTTCGGGGCCGTGTCTAATAGGTTTTCGTCGATAAAATCCTTCCAAAGCCTCTGATGTGAATCTTATTTTAGAAATAACTATTTAAAACCACGGACTAATTGGCAATAATATGCACTGATATCTAATGTTGATAATTAAGGCACTTAACGGAGTAAATCACAGAAATTTCAAGGGAAAATTAGCTAAATTTAGTAAGCACCCGGTGGGAGGCTAGTGAAACGTCATTACCGAAGACCCTCCCACTCATTTATACTGTAGACACCCCGCCCATATACTTTAGGAATGAAGACTCTGATGTTGGTGGTGGTAGTAATCGTAGTAGTATATGGGATTCTTTTTTTTTTTTTTTTTTTTCTTTTTTTTTTTTTTTTGTTTTTTGTTTCTCGCACAAACACCTACCCTACTATCTCTCTCATCTTTCCGATGAATCATGTCTTTTAAGTAAAGTACAATGATTTGAAATATGCACAAAGTCTTTAACTACAGTGAAAACCATTATTACCCTGGAGTTTCTTTTGCTTTATATTAGTCTCAAAAGTTCCGGTTCACTTGTACCTACTTAGTCCTGCTAAATGAATGTAACATTACGCATGAAAGCCAGCGATTGAAGTATCCTTGGGAAGATGGAGTGCATTTCTCACAAACTTCCTCGCCTCCCTGTCCATAGCCTTGCAGATGGTAACCCTTAAGGCGGCCATGGACAGTTGCGTGAAGGAAGCGAGGAAGTAGCACAACTTTTAGTCCCTAGAACTTCTGCTGGGGTTTGAGCGGAGCTCGCTGAAGGTTAGAGTTCTCCTTTCAGTTTCCCAACAGTTTAGAGGGGCTAACATAGTCAAGAGATATGTTTCATTTGCCTATTTTATTATGTTTTAAGTTTCACTTCATCGCCTAATAGTTGGTGTTCTTTTCCAGCAGCAGCAGTTGGTGGAGGAGTGATGGTGGTGGATGACGTTGTCATGACCTGCCTACCAAAAGCTCCCGCGCTAACCGGCAGCGTCTCCGACTGGAGGGAGGCCGTGAGACGAAGGGCGAAGAGGCCGAGGCAGACTTTGGCCGAAGAGGAAGCAGTGTGTCTTCGGCAGAAAAGAGGGAGACTCGATTATCTAGGAACTGACAAGGGACAAGGAGCCTTCAGCCTTGTGGACTTCCTAGCTGCTCTGCCGCCACCTCCGTCGCCAACCTTCTCCCCACCGAAGGAGGAAGAGGAACAGGAGGAAGAAACCGCACTTGCAGAAAAAGTCACTTCGTAGGCCAACCAGACGCCGGCGTTTTGATTTAATTGTGATTAATTGTAGACCAGGCGCGTTTGTGAATAGGAAGGTATTATCGTAATTGTTTTATTTACTATTTGATTTTATGTAAAAATATCTCTAATTTATTATTTGTACTTAATACTGATTTCTTTATTGTATGTTTTAGAAAGATATAATATACATGTTACACAAATGAATATGGAATTTTACTTTATTTTATGTAAAAATATCTAATTTATTATTTGTACTTAATACTGATTTCTTTATTGTATGTTTTAGAAAGATATAATATACATGTTACACAAATGAATATGGAATTTTACTTAAGTTGCCTGACCAAAAAATAAATGAAAATGACAGATGAAACATTGAAATACAAATGAGAGTTGGACATTGTGTAGAGCATATGACCATTCTGCCTTTATAGATCTGATATTCCTTTATCACAAGCCTGCATGTCGTTAGATCTATGCAAAAAAATAAGTTTAAAAATGCAAAAACAATTTTAACTGAGATGGATAAATACCTTATTTGTCAACGTAATAAACAAATTACAATAATCAAATGGATCTGTAAGTAGACAATGCAAAATAAGATTATAGCTCTTATGTGAATATTTTTCCAGACCTTTGAATAACATTATGAATACTCCGTAGAACAAATAAAAAAAACTGTTGTTATAACTGCCACCTATTGTCACAGTAGTATATAGTTTAAATGGTGTTTTGAAATCCATATGGGAGGAGAAATCATAAACCCTGATAACAGACTTTATTTCTTCAGTCTAACGTTTACAGATCACCGTGGCGGTGAGAAACCGGATGTCATCGCTGCAGTGTAGTGATTAGAACATGAGCTTTTAAAGTAAAGGTCAATGGTCATTTCGAGTGTATGTCAGAGGAAATGCCATAGAATGGAGTATAATTTTTCAGCCTAGCTCCACACTAGTGCTAACTATAATTTATCAACATGTTAGGTTAGTAACCTAACATTTATATCCTCTGAAGCCATCACCCGGAACACATTCTATTCATTTAAGAATTCCGGTTTCGTTATTCTTTTAGCGTTCAGAACAAACTGGTGACATGTTGGGATTAGAAAGATTGAATTCTGTAGCGTGGGAAAATGCGCAACGGTTATGCCTAAATCCAGCAAGTTTGTGTGTGGTTAAGTGCTCTGGAGTGAAGGATAATCCTTTGCCGTGACTTAAAGGTATAAACATGAAATTACAGATCATTTGTTGATTAAAAGAAGACAAATGACTACGCTTGTGCACGGTATGAATGAAAATTTTTAGTATTAAAACTTTTATAAGATATCGAAGGTGATGATTATATAAATAAAAGGAATTACAATAAAGTATTATGAATCTTACTGATCCTGTTTTGCCCGATTAATACGATACTAGTACAAGCTTCCGACAAATGCAAATTCAAATAGTGTATTGATATAGTATGATACATCAAAGGGAGCTTGTTAGCATGCTAACAGACCCACTCCAAAACTTCTCTAACAAGAGAATTTTTAACTATATTGTGCAGCTGATTCATTACAACCTTAATGGGGAACAAAAATGACACCAACTACAAGAAGAATCTACACATTAAAGCCTAATGTCAAATTTGATTTCTTATAAAATTTTCCTAATTATCGTTATGAGACAACATACCATATGTGCAACATTAGTTATATTGGAGAAACAAATCCACAGTTATGTAAATGTACATATATTTCAGTTTAAAAACAGCAAAGATAGCTTTCGGGAATCTGTACGGTTCCCCTTATCAATCTGGCACGTTGATATAACTTTACAGCGAAGTAAACAAAGCAGCAGTCAAAAATTAAGTGACTTGTTATTAAAACAATGGAACCGGTCGTCCAGTATAAATCAGGCAATGCCGTCGTTTTCTGATGAAAGCCCCGCCAGTCGTCTGGAACGTCGAATTGGTCCTTGCCCAGTGCGGTCGTTCTGATGGTCCTCTTCAACAGCATAGGCGCCGGCAGCATCGGTTACTGGAGGTAGCCGAGTTACCTGAACGGGAGAAAGAGAGGCAACCGCAGCATCAGATGTGGCTAAAGAGACAACACTCTCATAATGTTCTTTATTCTTAAAGCCTTTAATATTTTTCTTGGAAATAAGGTTGTTGGTGAATTGATCTTCCTGTGTGAAAGATTTATTGCCTTCCATGGAAAAACCACTGTCTATCGCCGCACCCTCCACTAGCCTTCTTATACCAACTTCTTTACTTCTGAAAATTACTTTAGAATCTTCCCAATTAATGCGGTGATCGAGCTTAAGACCGTGACTAACTAATACATTGTTTTCCGCATGTAACTGGTAAGCTCTTTTGTGTTCCCCGATTCTAGTGGGCAGCCCTCTACCACTTTCACCGAAATATTTATAGTCACATTCTGAAAAGGAATTTCGTAAACACCAACTTGTTTGTGATTCGTTGTGCTATTGTTATGTATAAGAAGTCTCTTAATAGTGTTATTATAATTAAAGACTATATTTATTTTATCATTGTGATTTTTGTTAACAGTTTTCCTTATTCTGTTTAGGTGAGGATTAAAAGGGAGTGCAAGACAATTCGTAAACTTCTTTTTGTCATTTACTTTTAGATGAATCGATGTAGAATATTCTTCTGGCTTTTTAAAGGCATTATTAATAAAATAGGAAGGGTAACAAAATTTTTTGAAAACATCTTCAATGTGTTTAAGTTCTCTGTCAATGAAGGGACGGGGTCACATACTTTCAGGGCTCTCAAAACAAAATTGACTAAGATGTTGGTTTTGACTTCACTATTGTGCCAGGAGAAAAATTAATGTATGTTTCTGCATTGGTTTCTTTACGATAAACTGTAAATTAAAAATGAAAGTTACTGGGTCATGGAAGATCAATATGTCTAAAAAACGGCAACTTATCATCTGTTCGTATTCGGCTGTGAACTTGATAGAGGGCAAGATTCCATTAATATACCGAAGGAAATTGTCAAAATTTGAAGGGTTACCTTTAAAAATAATGAAAATATCATCTACATATCTCACCCAAAAAATGGGTCTTAGTGAAGGTTCACAGTTCTGTAAAATTTCAACTTCAACAAATTCCATGCATAAATTGGCAAGAATAGGAGACAAAGGAGACCCCATTGAAACACCAAACTTTTGTCTAAATCCTTGATTGTTAAATGAAAAGACTGTGGAGGACACACAAAGTCGAACTAGATCTAAGAACTGTTTAGTGGGTATAGCAAAATTAATGTTACCTAAATCCGACTGTTCCTTGAGCTTATTAAGTACATATTCGAATGGCACATTTGTGAAAAGCGCTGTCACATCTAGACTAATCATTTTATCCTGAATGTTTCCCAGTTTCTTGAGACGTTCCATAAAATCTATCGATTGAAGAAGATGAGCCTCAGAAAAAGTACCCAACAAGGGGCTCAGTTGTTCTGCTAACCATTTTGCTAAAACCGATTGGGGTGAATTGCAAGTGGCAACTATAGGACGCAGGGGACAACCACTCTTATGTATTTTCGGTAAGCCGTAAAAATAGGGAAGACTCGGGTTTTTATTGGAAATCTTACTTATTATGATTTGCTTATGTTCCTGTTCAGTCAACGTACTAGCAATTTTTCTTACATCTCTATTGAATTTTAATTGCAGTGAAGTCAATGAGGGTATTTCGTTAAGTTTGATATAAGTATTGTCATCACTAAGTAAAGAATTCGCTTTAGAAATGTATGTGTTTTGGTCCATAATAACAAGTGACCCTCCCTTGTCCGCTTTCATAATTTTGATGTCCTTGTTCTCACATAATTCTTTTAAGGCTATTTTGTGTCTTCTAGTTAAGATTCCAATTTGTTCATGCAAATGATTATTGATTAAAACACCTTTCAAAAAGTTAATCTGAAACTCATTGTGTCTGGAATCTTAACTAGAAGACACAAAATAGCCTTAAAAGAATTATGTGAGAACAAGGACATCAAAATTATGAAAGCGGACAAGGGAGGGTCACTTGTTATTATGGACCAAAACACATACATTTCTAAAGCGAATTCTTTACTTAGTGATGACAATACTTATATCAAACTTAACGAAATACCCTCATTGACTTCACTGCGATTAAAATTCAATAGAGATGTAAGAAAAATTGCTAGTACGTTGACTGAACAGGAACATAAGCAAATCATAATAAGTAAGATTTCCAATAAAAACCCGAGTCTTCCCTATTTTTATGGCTTACCGAAAATACATAAGAGTGGTTGTCCCCTGCGTCCTATAGTTGCCACTTGCAATTCACCCCAATCGGTTTTAGCAAAACTGAGCCCCTTGTTGGGTACTTTTTCTGAGGCTCATCTTCTTCACTCTGTAGATTTTATGGAAAGGATCTTTACCATAATTTCCTCAGTCTACTCAGCTGTAAATGAGTACCTATCCCTGATGGGGTAGGTCCAGTTATGGGTTGTTTTTTAAATAAAGCAAAAACCTCAGCAATGATGGAAAGAAATGAAGGAATAAACGACAACGACGTAAATGGAACCTCTGGCAACAGAGGAGCTTCGTCCGGCAACCAGGTATTCAACCCAATTGAAGGGGAAGACGGTCAGGTACTTGGAGGTCGTCATCCAGCAACTGATCACCACAACGACGGAAATCAACAGCCTGAGATTGGAGCTACAGAAGCAAAAAGGAAGAAATGGACAAGAGAAGTAAATAAGGAAATATGGAGATGCTACATCAGAAGCAACCCGACGGAGAGAGGAAATAGAAGAAGATTGGTCAACATCTGGAATGAGAGGAATAACACCCCCCAAACAGAACAGAGGCTGGCAGACCAAGTAAGGAACATAAAGAAAAAGAATTGGCTCTCCCCAACAGAAAGAGAAGAACTGGAAAGGGAAATGTCACACGACAACGAATTACACGAAGACGAACTGAGAGACGATGCCACAGAAGACGACAGGGAGGATGAGGTATCAAACAACGACACACGAAGAAACACCGACGAAGTAACAGAGAGGACGGAATGGGTAGAAAAGATTAGACAATGGATGGAGCCAGATACAGAGAGAACAAAGATCCCCTCCATGAAAGCCTACAACACCAAGAAATTAAGGGAGAAAACAAGTGAAATAATGGGCATAATACACACCACCAGTATCACAGAAACAAATAACTTGGTATATGCAGGAGCAAGGTTAGTAGCAGAACTGATGGGGATTCGAACACCAACACCACCAGCACAACCAACCCAACAGAAACCAAAACAGCAACCTCCCTGGAAAAGGCGCCTGGAAAAGCAAATCATGGTGATGAGATCTGACTTGAGTAAACTGAAAGAGATGGCAGAAAAAAGGCTAAGAAGCAAGAAAACAAGGGAGGAACTCAACGAGAAATACAAAGTACAAGAGAGGGGACTTAACAACACAATAGATGTAAAACAGAGGCGTAAGGCCAAAGCACATAAGATCCAACGGTACATGAACAGGCATAAGGGATACCAACAGAACAAACTATTCGGAACCAACCAGAAAAGACTATACAGCCAACTAAGAGAGGAAGACAACCACCCAGAAATTCCTGAAGCCGAACCAAGTAAGAGACTCTGGGAAAACATATGGAGCAATCCGGTATCACACAAACATGCAACATGGCTCCAGGAAGTCAAGGAAGAAGAAACAGGGAGAATAAAACAAAGATTCACAGAGATCACGACAGACACAATCAGACACCAACTAAAGAAAATACCAAACTGGAAAGCCCCAGGTCCCGATGAAGTCCATGGATACTGGCTCAAAAACTTCAAGGCCCTACACCCACGAATAGCAGAACAACTCCAGCATTGTATCTCAAATCACCATGCACCCAAATGGATGACCACAGGAAGAACATCCTTAGTACAAAAAGACAAGAGTAAGGGAAATATAGCCAGTAACTACAGGCCTATCAACCTGCCTACCAATAATGTGGAAGTTACTAACAGGTATCATCAGTGAAAGGCTATACAACTACCTAGAGGAGACAAACACCATCCCCCACCAGAAGGAAGTGTAGGGGCACAAAAGACCAGCTCCTGATAGACAAAATGGTAATGAAGAACAGTAAGAGAAGGAAAACAACCTAAGCATGGCATGGATAGACTATAAGAAAGCCTTCGACATGATACCACACACATGGCTAATAGAAGGCCTGAAAATATATGGGGCAGAGGAAAACACCATCAGCTTCTCAAAAATACAATGCGCAACTGGAATACAATACTTACAAGCTCTGGAATAAGACTAGCAGAGGTTAATATCAGGAGAGGGATCTTCCAGGGCGACTCACTGTCCCCACTACTCTTCGTAGTAGCCATGATTCCCATGACAAAAGTACTACAGAAGATGGATGCTGGGTACCAACTCAAGAAAAGAGGCAACAGAATCAACCATCTGATGTTCATGGACGACATCAAGCTGTATGGTAAGAGCATCAAGGAAATAGATACCCTAATCCAGACTGTAAGGATTGTATCTGGGGACATCAGGATGGAGTTTGGAATAGAAAAATGCGCCTTAGTCAACATACAAAAAGGCAAAGTAACGAGAACTGAAAAGGGATAAAGCATACCAGATGGAAGCAACATCAAACACATAGATGAGACAGGATACAAATACCTGGGAATAATGGAAGGAGGGGATATAAAACACCAAGAGATGAAGGACACGATCAGGAAAGAATATATGCAGAGACTCAAGGCGATACTCAGGTCAAAACTCAACGCCGGAAATATGATAAAAGCATAAAAACACATTGGGCAGTGCCAGTAATCAGATTACAGCGCAGGAATAGTGTAATGGACGAAGGCAGAACTCCGCAGCATAGATCAGAAAACCAGGAAACATATGACAATACACAAAGCACTACACCCAAGAGCAAATACGGACAGACTATACATAACACGAAAGGAAGGAGGGAGAGGATACTAAGTATAGAGGACTGCGTCAACATCGAAAACAGAGCCACTGGGGCAATATCTGAAAACCAGTGAAGACGAGTGGCTAAAGAGTGCATGGGAAGAAGGACTAATAAAAGTAGACGAAGACCCAGAAATATACAGAGACAAGAGAATGACAGACAGAAAAGAGGACTGGCACAACAAACCAATGCACGGACAATACATGAGACAGACTAAAGAACTAGCCAGCGATGACACATGGCAATGGCTACAGAGGGGAGAGCTAAAGAAGGAAACTAAAGGAATGATAACAGCGGCACAAGATCAGGCCCTAAGAACCAGATATGTTCAAAGAACGAAAGACGGAAATAACATCTCTCCCATATGTAGGAAGTGCAATACGAAAAATGAAACCATAAACCACATAGCAAGCGAATGCCCGGCACTTGCACAGAACCAGTACTAAAAGAGGCATGATTCAGTGGCAAAAGCCCACCACTGGAGCCTGTGCAAGAAACATCAGCTACCTTGCAGTAATAAGTGGTACGAGCACCAACCTGAGGGAGTGATAGAAAACGATCACGCAAAGATCCTCTGGGACTATGGTATCAGAACGGATAGGGTGATACGTGCAAACAGACCAGACGTGACGTTGATTGACAAAGTCAAGAAGAAAGTATCACTCATTGATGTCGCAATACCATGGGACACCAGAGTTGAAGAGAAAGAGAGGGAAAAAATGGATAAGTATCAAGATCTGAAAATAGAAATAGGAAGGATATGGGATATGCCCGTGGAAATCGTACCCATAATCATTGGAGCACTAGGCACGATCCCAAGATCCTTGAAAAGAAATCTAGAAAAACTAGAGGCTGAAGTAGCTCCAGAACTCATGCCGAAGAGTGTGATCCTAGAAACGGCACACATAGTAAGAAAAGTGATGGACTCCTAAGGAGGCAGGATGCAACCCGGAACCCCACACTATAAATACCACCCAGTCGAATTGGAGGACTGTGATAAAGCAAAAAAAAAAAAAAAAAATAATAATAATAATAATAATAGAATGGATAAGTATCAAGATCTGAAAATAGAAATAAGAAGGATATGGGATATGCCAGTGGAAATCGTACCCATAATCATAGGAGCACTAGGCACGATCCCAAGATCCCTGAAAAGGAATCTAGAAAAACTAGACGCTGAAGTAGCTCCAGGACTCATGCAGAAGAGTGTGATCCTAGAAACGGCGCACATAGTAAGAAAAGTGATGGACTCCTAAGGAGGCAGGATGCAACCCGGCCCCCCCGGAAACCCTACACTATAAATACCACCCAGTCGAATTGGAGGACTGTGATAGAGTAAAAAAAAAAAAAAAAAATAATAATAATAATAATAATAAAAATTCTTTATTTCCAATATTTACATTGGGTATTCATAAAATATCAAACTACAATTAGTAAAATCATCTTACAAATAATTAAAATATTTGTTTTTTAGACATACAAAAGTTTGTTTAAGAATCAACAAATCGACTAAAACTTCAGTAATTAATAAAATTCATCAATAATAAAAGAATATAAAATTAGAGAGTATTTACTTAAAATATAATGAGTAAAAATTATTCTTCTTGAATATTAAAATACATTGTCATAGACCAACATAAGTTGTGTAAAAACAAGTCATGTACAAATACTATTAAAATAACACAAAGTAAAACAAATAAGCATACCAGATTTTAAAGGACTAAGGATATCTTAATTTGTAAATAAAAGCCATCTCATCCATGAGTATTATCTAAGACTAATTCCAACATCTATAAAAGTACAGTAGTGCCTTCAAAAGCACTTTCAATATGACAATTAAGCATAACGTTCAGTAAAACTTACACTTATCGGAACCATTTAAAATTAGTTTCTTTAAGTGTACATTAAAAGCAGCGAGAGAGAATTTTTGTTTAATTGTGCCAGGTACTTTATTGTATAATGCTGGGCCTCGAGTACTACACTGGCGGGAGCCTATCTCTGTTTTCGCCTTTTCTACATAAAGATTTCCCTGCTGTCGAGTAGAAACCCCATTAACTGCGTGTACTGTTGGAAAATTATATAACCATTCAGGAGTTATTTTTAGTGTTGTTTTGAGTACCATATTACAGACATCTATGGTATATTTGTGTTTTATCTTTAACCATTCTAATTTTTTGAGGTAACGGGATATGAGGTCATGTTTTTTTTTTTTTTTTTTTTTTTTTTTTGTACATTACCAACAGCCACTCGGGCGGCAAAGTTTTGAAGTTTTTGAACCCTTTTCATTTGTGTAGAGCCAGTTACTCCCCAAATTCTTGAACAGTAGTTGATTATAATCATAGCCAGCGACTGAACAACTATTTTACGCGTAGAAGAATCAAATGAATCTTTTACTCTATTTAAATAAATTAAAGTACCCATCACTTTCTTATAAATTTCAGCTATATGCGTTTCAAACTTCATATATCTGTCAAAATAAACCCCTAGATTATTTACAGTTTTCATGGGTTTTATCATATTTCCATTAAAATCTATTTGCACATTGTCTCCAATTTCTGATATATATTGTCGGGAACCTATTAAAATGAATTTTTTTCTCATTAAGAAGCAAACCATTAGTTAAGAAGTAGTATTTGGCATTCTTTAGTATCTATTCTGTCCTATGAATTAGTTCGTCTATTTCATTTACATTTCCTTCAATTAAGATCTGGGTGTCGTCGGCGTATTGGATGACGAAACAGCCGGGTAGTGATTTTACCAAATCATTGACATATATTACAAAGAGCATTGGGCCAAGAATAGAACCCTGGGGTACCCCTAAATCTACAATTTTTTGAGAAGACACAATTTGACCCATTTTAACTGGCTGGGATCTGTTATGTAAGTAATTCATAAACTATAATGGATCTATACTCAGTGATGTACATTTATCAAATAATATATTGTGATTCACGCTGTCGAAACCTTTTGAGAGGTCAAGTAAAAGGAGTAGTGAAACTTTTTTTATTATCCATGTTATTATAAATCTTATCTGATATTTTTAATAGAGCCCTTTCAGTTGATAATTTTGGTCTGAAGCCGTGTTGACTTTGTGAGATTAGACCATTTGTCTCTAGAAAACCAGTTAATTGAATAACAATTATTTTTTCCAGAACTTTTGACAATATCGGTAGCAAAGTTATAGAACGATAATTAAAGACGTCGTCCATATCACCAATCATAAAAACAGGAATCACGTGGGGATTTTCCATAACTCCGGCTATGAATGTGTTAATTATAACTGTAAGGTAAAATGCAATAATGTATAACCCATCCCTAATGAAACGCAAGCCAATCCCGTCAGATCCAAAGGCATTTGTGTTTTTAAGATTTTTTATAATTAAAATGACAGTATTACAATCAACAGGAGTAGGCTTAAAACTATTTAATTCTCCAACTGGAATATTACGTACTGTTTCAGTAGAGATATTACATTTCCTAATTTGCTCTTGGGTTTTTTTGAAAGTTTTTTTCCTGACCTCAGCGAAAAAATCCTTGAATTTTTCAGCCTTAGAGTGTACATCAGTTACTGCTGGCAATGGCATACAGCTCCTATCTGTTTGTTGTCCATTAAATAGCATATTATTTGTTATTTTCCAAGTAGCAGAAACATTGCCTTTAGCTTTCTGATATTCGCTTTTGTAATACTGCTTACGGCTTCCAGCTAACTTTGAATTTACCCTCTTCTTCAGGTTTTTATGTTTTTCTCTCAGAGAGATGTTAAAAGTCTGATTTTTTAACTCACTTTTCAGTCTGTCTCTTTTTTTCACGTCCCTCTTAATTTCATCTGTTATCCAGGGTGCCCCTTCATAGGGGGACGAACGATTTCTTTCATTACAACCGGAGCACAAATGTTTAGGCACGATGTAAAGACGTCGTTTAAAATTCCAACTTGGTTGTTTACATTGTCAGTATTTAAAATTCCATTTGATATAATGACGTTATTCGTGAGGGGAACACAAAGAAAGTCTGGAGAATAATTTTGCAAACATCTAAAAGTTTTTAAATTAGGTTTCTTTTTTGGCTTACGAATATTCAAATGAGTAAAATTGTCTCGTGATCTGCCACGAAGCTTGCTATAATATCAATATTTGTTATCATATGTTTAGCATTTGCTATTACGAGATCAATTAAAGACGCTGATGTAGGAGTAATTCTAGTAGGTTTGTTTACTATCTGATCGAAATTTAGTTATTTAATTAGTTTATACATTTTATTCTCGGTCTTTAGCAGATCATCATTAAAATCCCCATAAGTAAATATATGCTTATTTCGTAATTTCGTAGGATAATTTCTTTAGAAATATCGGCGATATAATCAAAAGAGGTTGCCGGTGCTTTGAGATGGCGATATACGCATCCTACAATAACAGAAGGAAACTTGAGATATTGGATCGAGATCCACTTGTCTTCTACACCCTCACATTTTTCGATCGTTAAATTCATTTCGGTGACTTTCAAATAGTTTCTGACAAATATACATACCCCTCCACCCCGACCTTGATCCTGACGGTAGACATCATACAGGGGAATATTTATAAATGCGTCACTTATATTAGTGTATAACCATGTTTCGCTAACACATAGAATATCAATGTTTTGTTCGTTTAACATAAGTTCTTTTTCAAGTTTATGACAAATAGGATTGGGCATTAATATGGACTAGCGTTAACATATCACTGCATCTATAGGAGAAGTCTTCCTGTCGGCACCATCTTCCTGGCCAAGATCCTATTAAAAAAAAAAAAAAAAAAAAAAAAAAAAAAAAAACTCAAAACTACGAAAAGTTTAGACTTTCGTACATTAGCAGCGTTGACACGTCTCCCATATTGCCAAAGGAGGTATTTAATCCTAATCCAAAAACGTATTTTTTCAGGATTAACCTCCCTGAGGTTAAGGTTAATCCGGAAGTTAATCCGGAGAATGGACATATACGAGAGTACTGTCCAGCTATTTGCTTTTATTCACAGTGACTTTGTTTTTCAAGTAATATATGCCAGCAATGCATTTAACGTATTTCCTTTATATATATATATATATTATATATAGATATATATATATATATATATATTATATATATATATAGATATATATATATATATATATTATATATATATGTACACACACATACACAGGCAAAATTTAATTGGGGTTTATATATATACTTAATATATACATAATGCATATGTGTGTATATATAGCCTTACTTAAATTTTGCATCGAGCAACTCGAAAAATGTATAGGAAGGCCCATGACCGGCCCAAGTATAATTTATAATATGATGTTTTGACCTCCGAGTTTTGCTTTTGTACCACGAATGGAGGGAGGTGACAGATAATCGAGACAATCCTCTTATTTCTGTGACCCTTAGTTTTGCCAAATCTACCAAATTGTCGTCCCTTTTCCTTAAAAGTTTGAACGAGTTTAAGAAAATATGTCAGCAGTGCTTTTTAATCACCCTCGAGTCTCAACCTTTTGTAGCCAGAGTATAGTAGTTGGGGTTTTGTTCACATAATCTACTTTTGTGACCAAATTCATAACATACGTTACATCTAAGTTTATGATCAAATCTGCAGTTCGATTGTTGGTGATTAAATTTGCCGCCGTCATAGCAGCCGTATCTATTACCTCTAATATTAAGATGATTTCTATAGTTGCCAATTTTGTTATTTCTACAAGTATAGCCTGAGCCATTACTATCATTATTATATCTAGAACAAATTTGAGGATTGGCATTTCCTACTCGAGAGAGGTTCTCATTCCTAAAGTACTTGTTTTTATTTTGTTGGGCCCTTGTTATATTTCTTCCCTTTTGACTCGATTTACCAAAAATTCCTTTCTTACATCTTCCATAGTAATAGGTCTTGAGAATATTATTGTTAAAACTACATAAATTTGATTCGACAGCTTTCCAGTTGGAACAAACAAAGTTATCTAAGCATATAGAGGAAATAGCATATAACAATCTAATGGCACCTGCTCTATTAAGTAAATCATAACATTTATCATTTTGGGCATCGTAACAGTTAATATCTAGGTCGCCAGTTCGTAGCTTGAAGAATTTTTGTGTTTTAATCGATGTAACTCCATTTTTATTACATTATTCTTCCATTGTAGTATTATATTCGGTTATTCTTTCAGGTAAATTATTTTTCATTGATGGTACAAGCTCACAGACCTTGACCTCTATTTCTTGATTTTTCTCTTTGGGTTCAGCAATAACAGTTCCCAGATTGTCGATAATTCCCTCCACTGTAATATCCTCGACGAGTAGATCTTGGGTTCCACAATAAATAACGCATTCGTTAGGTGATTGCCCAGGCGATGAATGATTCTCGCCAATATCTTTATAATGCTCCATTAATTTATCAATTAAGGCATCTTCATTCGTCCAAATACCTCTAGTCCTAGTTGACTGCAATGCTTTTGTAGTTCGCTTTTTGTGTATCTGGCAAGTGTTTGCCGTGAAGGACTGTTCAGTGATAAAAGAGGATTGCCTCTCGCTCTCTCTCTCTGTCTGCTTCCTCTCCTCATTTCTTCTCCTACTTCATTAGCAATGTCTGGATACATATTTCAATTTATCTATTTATTTATTTATTTTGTAAGATTAATACTATAATAGCTACAGTATTTTAAGATATCAAGAAATGATGTTCAATATTCGAGAGACGTGAATCACCACCTTTTTAGAATCTTGCGCGGCAAAGTAAAAATTTGTGCAGGGGTCTCTTACTCAGATTTAACAGTTTTGAAGTGCTATTTTAACTATGTTCACATTAGGTGTAAGTAAACTCTATACCATTATCACTGTCACTGCCACATCAAATTCAAGAATCAAGAACCATTCCATGCCTGCCACCATTATAACCACGAAAAATATCCTATTAAAGAGGAGCTCCCCAAACCCTGACTACAGAGAGAGAGAGAGAGAGAGAGAGAGCGAGAGAGAGAGAGAGAGAGAGAGTGGTGGGGGGGTGGGGGGAGGTATCCACATAAAGCTCACATCACACCCATTTGATCTTATGTCAAGAATAAATTTCTTTAATTTCATAATCAAATCATTGTCAGTGAGTGACCTAAATTTCAGTGCAAGCAAAGCACTTTGGCTATCTACAAATCCAAAGACTTTTTTTTCTTCATAGAAGCATGCTGGAGGCCCACATAGTATATGGCATACAATTCAGCAGCAGTGCTAGAACATCTCCTGTCTGCTCGCTCAGATATTTTTTTCTTTCACACTAGTCCCATGCTCAGGAAATCTCTTCTAACGATGCCTCACCCAGTTCGATTTTCAGCAACAGAACAATCACAATGCATATGGATGACATTTTCCCTTGAATCATCTGATATTTTCTGGATAAACATTTGCTGTGATTCATGAGAATTACAATTTGCTTTCTTTTCCTAACGCGAGTCTATCCTTAGAGCTATATTTCCCAAAATCCAGGCCCTCAAACACAGTACTTTTGGCAAAGGAACACAAAATCCCTCAATTTCATATCTACACAATATTTGACAAAGCTGTTTTGCATATGCATTTCTCTTGAAGTTGCCACTAAAGCCACCAGTGTATGCATCAACCGCATTCTTTAGGTGAATATCACCACTCGTACTAATCCTCAAAGTGGAAATGGGTGTCGGGTCCATTACTCTGTTAGTGGTGGTTGGGAGGCTGAGCTCCTTTCTCAAGATCTCGATTCTTGTCGTCTTTGGGCGACAAAGTATTGCAACTCTCATCGATTCATTTGGAATGAGCTCCATAGGTCCGAGTATGAGGCAAGGATAGAAGCTGAATAGTCTGTTATACTTCTCAGCGTGCTTAGATATACAGATCTTATAACTGGTACACTAACACATTTTCCATAATTTGACGACGCTTTGAAGGTTTCATCCTGGCTGTACATATATTTTTGACATAATGGATTTGATCCCTAATTTCGGTATTGAAACCGACATGCTTTCCCAAGTACTGATAACTAGTAACTATTTAAAGTTTTATTCCATCTATGGTTCGTGACTGGTCTTTTTTTTTCCATTAACGGGCAGACCTAATGAAAGACAGACTATAGTTGACCAATCACTTCCACACATGATCCTCATTTCTACACTGAATCGTTATGTCATCTGCATATACCGTATATACTCGCATATTATGCGACTTTTGAAACCTAATTTGAAGCTAATTTTAAAGGGGTCGCATCATACACTCGGTATAAAATTAGCGTACCGTCTATGCTTTCCCAAATCGGCAGATTGCGATAGTTACTATTGAAGGAAAAAAGACGATCTTTTAAAAAGTTATGCTTTACTTGTACTTCACTATATACAATAATATTGTATGCATTCTCATATTACTACTGTATTTTAAAATAAAAAAGAGCGATCGTGCGCCATTTGCATTATTTTGGTTTATACAACATGTTTAACTGTTCTAGACTAACCATCTATAATTTCCAAATCAGTTGATTAAGGCACAATACCGAAGGATTTTTTACTTTTTGTTTTACTCGGTAAAAGAAACATTTGTTACTTGAACTATTATTTTTATTTTAGGATACACAGGTAAGTGAAAATTTATTAAAGTAAAAATAAAAAATGCATAAAATGAATAAACTAAAATCCTCCAAAGTCGCTCTCCGTGTCCGTATCATCAAATACTGCTCTGAATTCTTCGCCATCAAGGCAGTCATCATATTCATCATCATCCAGATCTTTGATCATTTCATCTTCATCTCCTGCATCTTCGTATAGGACATCGTCACTTCATATGGAAGGTATAGTCTTGTCACCGTGGCGAGCTCTCTGGCGTGGCTTTTAAAGATCTGCCCTTATGCTAATTTTACAAAAACAACAACTGCCCGTGTGTGACAGACCTTTGAATGTCCTTGAGACAAACCCCGAGGCTATAATTATAAGATTATAAAGGGTTTTCATTCCCAGGTACTTTAATCTCCTTCCTATTCGGCCCTGCTCTCTCTCTCTCTCTCTCTCTCTCTCTCTCTCTCTCTCTCTCTCTCTCTCTCTCTCTCTCTCTCCCCTAAATCTTACAGCTGTCCGAGCGAGAGCTTTTTTTATGGGACAACATAGGCCCGCATTTCACATTTTCCATACCTATTTATTTTGTATACATTGCCCTTTCTCGGCTGTGAAGTTGATGTCTATCCATGGCTGTGAGATGACCAGGAATAGCTTGTAAGTCGGTGTCAAAGTCACTCCACACTTCAGTCAGACCAAAACTTTGCCATATCGCATTCAAGCAATATTCAGTCATTGTTTCCTATCTATTATTTTGTCAGAGAGAGAGAGAGAGAGAGAGAGAGAGAGAGAGAGAGAGAGAGAATCTGTCTGTATAAGATTGTTTATTTTCTCACTCGTCAAACTTACTCTGTTATGCTTTATTTCATATTTCCCTGCTCACCAATTTATTCTATACCTACGATATTAAGAAATCAAGATTTGTGTAGAAGGGAGAACTGCCTCCAGACTGTACAGTCAGTATGGATTTAAACGCACGTGGAACTGGTTGAAATATTCGCAACAGCACCAAAATGAGATGCCATGTTGATAGAAAATCTGACTGCGTTTCTTGTTATTGCATAAAAAAAACTTTACCAATCGTGAACCTACGTAATTTATTTAGAATTCTGCGTAACGGAAAAGATAATATTTGATATCTGTAATGGGAGAAATGGTTTTCTCTCTGTTGTTGTTATAAATTTGGCAGATATGCGATCAAACACGTGGGAAGACCAAAACAGACCAGCCAGAGAGCTCTGCTCATTTTGTAAATACTATTGTTTGGCGTGCTAGGCTTAAGCCCCTTCCACACGAGGGGCAAAGATACGACGGGCACTCTGATTTGCCCTTCATTCACTCGCTTTTAAACAGTGTTACCAGATGAAACAGTCCAAGGCAGGCAGTAGTCAGGGGTAGACGAGCCTATGATTTGGACTACACTCGTGATCGCCATCCACTTGCAAATATTGGTAATAGTGTCTGCCCGCCGTGCATTTGCCACTCGTGTGGAAGGGGCTTTACCCGATTCATTTGGGTGTGCGCTGCAGCTGCTGCTACTGCTACTGCTACTGCTACTCCAATAATCGCATTTTTCTTACTAATCCCAAGAGTTGACCATGGAAAATCCCAAGATTAACCAAAAATCCCAAGATAATAAAATAATTGACGTATGCCAAGCCTTGGAGTCCTAAATATTTCTCTGTCTGTCTATCAGGAAAAGATACTGATAAATTGAATTGACGGTATCTTTCCTGAGAGAGAGAGTATTTAACCAGTGGGCATTAGTACATATGCAGGCAGTGTGTTCATGCTTGTTAAAAAATGTGCAGTACGGGTAATTCATATTTGGAAGACAAAAAAAAAAAAAAAATTGAAAGAATGAATATTGTTGGTGTCAGTCGCATGGACTGAATTTACAAAGAGCAGGGAACAAATCTTGACATTCCTCGAGAGATTAGAGAGATGAACCAAGGCCACCTAGGATGAACTCTCTCTCCTCTCAACTATACTGTAAGTGTTAACTTGAGTCTCTGAAACCAATAGGTATTAGCACACGCGCAACTGTATGTGTGTGTGTGTGTGTATGGGCATAGTTAAAAAAATGTGCTGTACCTACAGGTAATACCTACATCTTGGAAGATAAAACATACAAATTTTGTTGTTGTTAGTCGCGGGGGCTATAAAGGGTGTGACCAGCAGACAGAAAGATTAACATTTTTCCAGAGATCAAAGAGCTGAATTTTGTTTTGAAGGTATGTCAACCGCGTTAGTAAATAGGTATCATCTTCTAAAGAATTTTTTTTCTCTTTTCTTTTTGCGGAAGGAAAGAATTTCTTCAAAACCATTTGCATTCAAAAGTAAAATAAGAAGGAATCATTCTATTTTTCATGTAATCAGTAAAACACTTACACTATTAAAAACCAAAACTACGTATTGTATGCAAAACACACACATCATCGTTAGGTTCGCGTGTGTAAACGTTCATTCTAAGAAATTCACAGAGTAGTATAACTAACACCTGATTGGTGTTAGTTATACTACTATTAATTATCTCCCATTCATTTATCTCCCATTCATTTAATGGTATTATAATATTTATTTAAATAAACTGTAATTAATAAATAACAATAATGAAAAACAAAGGGAAATTTTTTTTTTTGCTGCAGTAGTGATGTTTGTTTGATTATGCATCTGACCTCACATTTTCGAAATCTGAAAAATTCCAAAAACCGAAACATCGGAATGTGTGTGTACACATTTTTTAAAACACGCACACGTCTACACATTTACTGATACCCGTTGGTGAAAGACTCAAATTACAGTATTTATTTCTGAGAGAGAGAGAGAGAGAGAGAGAGAGAGAGAGAGAGAGAGAGAATGATTTAGGACTCCAAGGCGTGTTATTTTTACAGTTATTTTATTATCTTGGGATTTTTTTTTTAATCTTGAGATTTTCTATTAAATTTTCGAGATTAGTAAGAAAATTACCGTAACTTGACTAGAAGCAGCACACATCTGAATGACTCGGCCATTAGCACGCTAAACCACCAACCTTATGAACTGACGCTCTCGGAAAAGGAACTCGCATGATACATGAGATACATGACAAAACCATTGTTTATTGGTGAAAATTTTGGGGTCGCATGATATGAGAGATCGCACGTTACTCGAGTATATACGATATTATAATTTGTGGTTCTCCATAAAATTTATAGGAAGCTATCCTGTCCGTAAGAATATTGAACAGCATAGGGCTGAGAACACCCCCTTGTAGGGTACTCCAATTCAAATTCTCTCTTCAGATTCATGACCTTTAAAACCAGACACTGGTCTTTGTTTGAAGAATAATCTGAAATTCACATTAATAACTTCCCTTTTATGCCTTTACTCAACAGACTTTCTAAAATGACTTCCTTATTTGCCTTGTCAAAGGAATCCTTAAGGTCTACAAAAAGTCTACAATTAACTTCAGCATTACTTAGACTTTTAATCACACAATCTGTGGTGCCCGACATACTAAAGCGTTCTTAGACATATGTACAATGCCGCCTTAAACCCAGCTTCCAACAACCTACTTAAAAAAATGACCTTTGTTAGCAAGTGCTAACACAAGTAAAATCTTTAACAATTTACTAGTATATGATTGGGCACAATATATCTCCAGTGAGGGTTTGCAGGTGATGATACTATTCACACCGTCATGGCACATGCCCCGAAATCGTGATCCAATGTCATTATGTTGTGAGAGTAGTTACCTGGCGCCCACACACCCATAACTGACAACTCTTGCCCAAGGTACCTTGCTTTTACCCAGCAGCTCGAAGCGTCGTGTTCGCCAGTTCCAACAGTGACCACCTGTAAATTGAACATTTCATATAATTATTGGCTGAATTTCACTATAAAGTTAAATTTGCAAAGCCTGAATTAAATTAAAAACACAAGCCTCACTATTAAGCTTCTCGGATTTCTCCAGTTCTCCCATTTGCAGAATCCAGAGGGATTATCAACTTCAGCGTCAAAACAAACTACGCCAGTAGCCACGAACACCAGAAAACGGAAAAATGATAAAAATCACAATTATTTACTATTGTAATTCAAATGGACTCAATTAGCGAGACGTTAAATAATTCAACAACGTGAAATCCTGGAAAACAAATTTTAATTTATATATTATATATATAAAATATAAGTATAATATATATATATATTATATATATATATATATATATATAATATATATATATATAATATATATATATATATATATATATATATATATAGAAGACGACCCTGGCATAATATTAATCAATGAACACTATGAAGCTAAAATAAAAAAGGTTTGGATGTAATACATATATTCAAGACTTCGCTGTGAACCCTTTGCAGGAATAGCAATAGCAAACAAAAATAACAGACATAAATTATTAGATTATTTCGAAGACGACATTTTAGCAGTCCAGAGTCAAGCGAACAAAGGACCGATAGTGATCACGACAGGTTAACAGAAAAGGAAAGCCAAATATAATTTTAGGAAATAACGAAATTCTCCTCAGTATTGCCATTACGAAAGGACCAGCAACCTCATTTGATCATATACCAATAGTAATCACATTGTCAACTAATCCAATAAACTATTCTATCTTCAGAAATACAAAATATAAAAAAGAGAAAGTTGGCCAAGCTTCAAAAATGTGTAGACAGCCATCAATGAATTCAAATGAAATATAAATAAAAGAACTTTAATAGTACAAAAATATAGAGGAAGCTATAATAAATCATATACCAATACGTAAATAAATACACTACACTGCCACATCCTATTAGTAGTAGGAAGTTAAAATTATTAGAATGGCACTACAACATCCAAAATACAGTACTTATACCAGGTTGGAACACCACATTAAATAAAATATATGTATCGGAATAAGAACAGTTAGTACAAGAAAACTCCAAGAATATATCATCAAAATTGGGAAGACCTAATAAAACATTCACAAATACAGTACAATAACCCAATTACTCAGTTTCAAGACTGATGGGAAGCAAAACTAATACATTACCATACATGAAGCACAGGAATGAGAAAATGTATGATGACCAAGAGCTAAGAAATTCATTGAACAACAGACAGAACAAATCCGCACCATGCAGTTGATATTAGCAGATTCGATGAAGACTGCCCACTAACAAGGAAAGTAGAGTTACGGGAAAATAAATTAATAATTTAAAATCTTAAAGTAGGCACCAGGAGGAAATGGAATTAACAAGGCCATAATTCAAAATTTACCAGACATTGCATTTGAAATAAAGATACAATTAGGGTCTCACATGGAACATTTTCAAATTATAATCAAGAATGCAATAATGATTTAAATGGCCAAAACAGGAAAAGATACTAGTCTGGTCTAGAATTATAACTAGACCAATATCATTACTAAAAATATTTGGTAAAATATTTTAAAAAATAATTAACAACAGGTTAAGGTTGTTCCTAGAAGGTAATCAACTACACAATATCAACAAATACGGATTTAGAAAAGGAAGAGGAACTCAGATTGCAATAGCAACAATGAGAGAATTGCACTATCATCACAAAGAAGAAAGTACCTATGCAACCTAGTATGTAGAGATATAACTTAAGCATTTGACAAAGTAAGGATACAAGGAATTCAATACAAAAGGTTACATTTCAACCTTTTAGGCATTTCAGAAAAAACAAACTTCATCAAAGATCGAACAGCAGCAATGAAGTCATAAAACTACATAAGGAATCCATTCCCGTAACTAAGAGGAGTCCCACAAGGATCTGTACTCAGAACAACATTATCCATATTATATATATATATCAGATGTGACTCCACCATCAGAGTACTGTACTGAATAAAGAGGAAAACAGAAATAAATCCAAATTCCAACTGGTATCACTATCTGCACACAAACCTGCACAAATAAGAGTAGACCAACAACCACTTAATTTGCCTTAAAGCACAAGAACAGCTACTATAGGAATGCAATTCGGACAAAGATGAATATAAAGACATTTCGCAGAAAGGCTGAGAATAGCAAGAACACAGAATACAAAGCTAGAATGTTTTAGGAATATGAACAAAAATATAGATATCCATTTCTGCAAAAGTCTAATCAGACCTATAATGGAATATCCACCAATACCCACGTGTTTAGCATCGACCTCTAATACAAGTGCATTAAAAAAATCAAGGTCTGTAATGAGAAACAATCAAGAATATGATGATCCGAATGTAGATAAAATACACAACAAATACAAAGTAGAAGCAATTAATCAGATTATATATACTGACAACCAGTATATGGAGTAAACTAGTTTAGTGCAATAGTGAATTGACAGAAGAATCGGAAGCAGAAGAGAGAAACTACTCAAACAACAAAGACCACAGAAGGTGGAGAAGAGAATCTTCAGAATTATTCATCGCGATGAACCTCAACCATTATACTTTTAAGAAATGTCTTGTGGAAAAGTAATATGTAGAACTTACTACGTAAATATATTGCAAAATCATTAGGTTAACATTAACGTTAAAATCTGTACAATTCACCATGTTAATATAATGTAAGATCATTATTGTAATAGGTTATATTAAGGCCATAGTTAAAAAAAATTGTGCCCTTACCCAAATAAAATTGTGGATAAACCACACTTTACATTACTCTTATTAATACTTAACTTTCTACATTATTCCCTACCATGGTTAGCTAACTAACTGCCCTCACTTTTCTTTCCCCCATCTTACCTATCAGCTAAAAATAAATAAATTGACAATGCCCTAATTAATTTGTCAATTACCTTTGTCCTAAACACCATATTTGTATCGTGAACATAATTAGTAACTGCACCTAATACAGCATTCACTTTTATTTTAAAAAATATTACCCTTAGATCGCTAGGGTGTGGCCTGTGCAGAAATCATACGTTGCCAATTTTCACGTTATGGTAATAATATTAGCTTCATGAAGTCTATTGAAATAGTTTTTATTTCTTAAAATGTGATTCTTTGCTTGCATCAGATATTTTGAATATATCTTATTTCGTATATTCTTCGTGAAAACCTCAGTTTCACTAATGAAAATGAAGATATGGCATATTTTTTCCCCGGCGATGCCACATCTGAGTTCAGGGGACCTATGGGCTTTAAGAGGATTTAAAAGGTCATGGTCAATATCATTAAAGGATACTCGCACTCGATCACCCACTGTGAAAAGTATGGACAACCCAGCCCAAATGACTCCCGTAAACGTCTTCACCCACCACCTGAGGCCAAGGAAATAGTCTATAATTTCCTGAAATACTTCATTTTATAAGACTATCCAAAGAACATCTGAAGCAACAAAAGTGTTAGAAATGACTATTCGTAGACTTAAAGAAGCAAGTGAGGCGGGAAATATAGTGGAATCTCCAGTGTTTCAAAAAAGAAAAGAGAAAGTGAATCCTGTGACTGACTTGGATAGTTTTGATAAAAATGTTATGCAGAGAAGGAATGCGTGGTTGTTTTTTCCAAGGATATAATAGATCGATTGACTTATGAATTTATGTTTCAAGTCCAAACACCGGAGCCAACAGGCCACTCAGCTCATCTATAATTATAGAAAGAGAAAGAAGAAATAGCTAAGTAGAATCGGGAATGGAAAAAAAAAAGTTAACAGGGAAGAAGCAAACCCTTTCCCTCGACTCCCAATGTCTAAAGCGAATCCTCCTAAGAAGGATTATATCTGCGGGAAGCATTTAATGGGACTTACATACCCGTAGATGTGACAACTCTGCCTTTTCTACCTGGCCCCACCCTAGCGATCTTAGAAAAGTAAACGCAGTATAAACGCTCACAGTCGAAATTGGTACCGGGACCTTGCCGGGTCCTCTCAGGTCAAAAGGTCAAGCAAATACCTCAAGGGCACTACAAGAGTCAGGACCACACAGTTAATCCAATGTTCCCACGGTCACTCAGCATGGGACCTCCCCATGAGGATAGATTTCCTTGGAAACTCACAACCGCTCAACCTAACGTCGAAGTCGCCTCAAGAACCCGGATTCCTGATAGACACTTAACGGCCCATTAAGACTGACCACCGACAGATGCTTGTTACGAACTTTAAACTTACTTACTTATTCACTTGTTACAACTGCAGTTCTGGACAATGTGATTGTGACACGACAGACTAAACATAACATTCAATGTAACACTAATTGTCGTCACTTTGTGCTATTGTAACACTGAAATCATCGAATACTACTTTTCAGTAAAAAGGATATTGATTTTTATTCTAATTTTTTTCTTTTTGTAATCAATAATAATTTTTGAATATTGCAGGTATATTATTTTGTAATATTTTGGTGTTATCTTACTTATTAAGTAAATGAAGTGTAATATTTTTCTTATAAAGATAAAAAAAAGAAAATACCACTTTTCATGATGGAGTATCAAATTAAAAACATTTTTTTTTTCAGAACTTTATTAGTAAAATCTAGAAATGTCTGTTTCAAAGCACATTAAAGATATAGTGACTATTTTATTTACAATAAATCATGGTATGTTGCCAGATATATGTCAATATAGACTAATTTGTGACAATATTTTTTTTCTAAGATACTCCAAGTTACCAATCGGCAATGACTGGCAGCATACAATACACACGTATGGAAAAGATCATTCAATGTGTGTTCCTTAAAACAATTGTGTGTTATATGAGGTATATTTCAATGTTTTTTATTTTTTTATTTTGATGCTTTAGGGGCGGTTAGCGATACATTCACCCTCAAGATCAGTCTGCCTTCAGGAGTCCTATTCTTAATGCACATTATTCGGCGTCAGTGACCCTAGTAGTTGTGACGCCAGGTAACCCACAATCAATCAATTAATGCACAACATAAATTCCGAGGAAAGGGGGCAGAGCTACATTTATAACAGGTATCCTAATCGTATGATAATTTCTTCCTTAAAACCTGGGAGTCTGGCAACTGCTCCTCCGTACAAATTTGAATTGCTCCGTGGGAGGAACTAGACCTACTGGAGTTACAGGCACAGTAAATTTTTTATCTCTATTTAATCTTGTTTACTTTTCCCCTAATTATAAAAACTATATGTTGTAGCATTTTTGTTCTGTTCTATTTGTTTTAAACCTTTCCTCCAACGGTCAGCAGCATCCACAACAAAATTGCTCAGAGCTTCGAAACAATACAACCTTGACAGAAACTCCATATTTTATTGAAAAAGACGCCTCTTGACCCGTTGCAGTTCCTCCCTCCACTCTTTGTCTCCTTCAGGGCAGCAGGTTGGAGTAAAAAGGGAGTGAACGAGAGCCGGAAGTCTGTTGTAGTGATAGTCTGGAGTAATTGGGGAGTAAGAAAGATACCTAGTACTATAATTTCTTTTTTTTTTTCAAGAGCTGGGATGCTGGGTTCCCGACGCTTTGGAGGTTTCCACGACTTGCCTTCTTCTTTCTGGTGTAATGTAGGCCTAACTCAGCAAAATATAAATATATATAATTACAATAATGTTGAATAAAACTGACAAAGCAAGTTTCTATAACAACTGTAATGGAAATCTATAAGATTATGGTAATATGGCAATATCTAAATAAAAACTGAGAACGAAGGAATTCTTCATAATTCCCCCCCCTAAAATGTTCTATAAGGTTACGAGCATGTAAATATATAATTATAGTTTGCAATAATTCTTCAACTTGCAGTGTAAACTGTATATTTCTTCGAATTGTTTTTCCAATCTGATTTATTATTAGTGTAGTTCAATATCTTGTTTCGTTGTCGAGTCACTTAAAATGATTGATATAGGTCTATTTGATTCTTATCCATCATATATATGACTGAAAGAATCCTCCAGATGATATAGGTTTTATCAATACATAAAACGCAAGTTATTTTGTTGTGCACGTGTACAAAAACGTGTTGGTATAGGCCCACTGAGTCGGTTGCAACAAACAGTTTTTGGCATATACATGGCAGCACACGAGAGAGAGAGAGAGAGAGAGAGAAGAGAGAGAGAGAGAGAGAGAGAGAGAGAGAGAGAGGCGAAGTACTTCAGATATATAAAAGCGCCAGCCTATATAAAACTAATCAAGGAATTCTCTTTCTATCTCATAATTTATGTGAGATCAATATCAAAAATAATGACAGCAAGTTTCACTAATTCTCTGAAATATACTAAGTCTATGATATTACGTTTATATAAACGAACTTGAAATGTATTCTTAAATAAAATCCTTGAGGACGAAAGAGTGTTTCATAATTACCGTAAAATATATGAGGCTGTAAAATTACGATTATGTAAAGGGCTTACAAATGAAAAGTTAAAAACCTAATCTTTATAAACATTCATCTAAAGGTATGTTTTTAAACAAATATTGGTCACATAACCTTTTTTTGAAGCATGTTAATCCTAATACAACAAATTTCATTAAACATGACTGATACCACTGAAAAATAATAGTCATTTCCCTGTGACGATCACACTGTGAAACATATTTTAAAAGTATGTTATACATTATGCAATTGTAAGGAAAAGAACTGTTACATCACTCAGCCTTGTTCCTATGAGCGTCACATTCATGATTCCATGACCACATTATGTGGTAATTCATGAAACTGATAACATATAATTTCCCCGAAAGATCAACACTCTACAGAGCTCTTGAAGAAGGATCCCTCGTGCTTCCTGTTGGACCCAGCTGCCAAGATGTCGAAGGGGACGATTTGCAAAGTCCAGAAGTACATCACTATGGAACGGATTTTGCAAATGCCAGGCATAATGACTGCTACACGTTGTACAGTAAAGAATGAATAGGACAAGACAGAAGAGGAAACCTTGAAGTGGAAGCCACATTCAAGGGCGACATACCAGCCTTTATAGACCTTGGGATCCTCGGAAGATACCAAACTAGAGCCTTTGTTCCCGAACCTCTCAGGTGTTTAAAGTGCCAGAGGTTTGGGCATCACAAGAGGGAGTGTACCGCCAAACATGTCTGCGGGATTTGCAGCCAGCATCACGAGACCGACGTTTGCCTTGAAAAGTTTAAAGCAAAGGGCCACACTGTTGCCCATGCCCAAACTGTCACCAGTCCCACCATGTATGGTTTAAGGGATGCCCCGTCAGACTGGAGAAGATTTGGAGGATGAAAGGCATCCCCCCACCGCCTGCAAGACCTCGAGAACGCCAGCCATCGCCACCAAGAAGACCTCCAATAAGCCGAGAATAGACCCGATGACGAATCTGCCTCCTCCACCGCAAATTCCTCAACCTTCCATTGCACAACCTCCCAAACCCCGGCATTACATCCCCAACCCCTCATCCTTTTTTTACCTCCAACCTCTTGGAGGTAAACTCCATAACTCCTCCATATGTAGGAGTTAAGGAGTTCCATTTGACAACGTCTGTGTGCGTGAGAGAGAGAGAGAGAGAGAGAGAGAGAGAGAGAGAGAGAGAGAGAGAGAGAGAGTGTAATTGCTGTATGGATAGTTAATGACTGAATTGGTTGTTGGTGGGTTCTGGGCTGTCTGCTGGTGCTGTTGATTGTTAGAGTTCTGTGTTTTTAGTGTTTTGTCAGTCAGTCTTTGACCGTGAGAGCTGGTGATAGGTAGTAGTGTTGGAAGAGTCTATTGAAGGCATTGATAGTCGGCTGAGTTGTGTGTTTTTGTTGTTATTTGGTGTTGTTAAGTTAGTGTTGTTTGTTTAGAGTTGTTGTGCCTGTGCTGTTGTCTTTGTTGTTGTTTGGTTTCTTGATGTTGTTAGTGGGTGTGTGTGTTACCTTTTATTTTGTGCTGTTGTGATTTTTTGTGTTGTTTGTGCAGTGGTTTTTTGTTGTGTTTTGTCGTAGAGTTGTGGTTGTGTTCCTTGATTGTTGTTGTTGTTGTTGTCCTTGATTGTTGTGTTGTTGGGTTGTAGTCCTTGGTGGTGTTGTGGTGTCGTGGTTCTTGGTTGTTGTTGGTGTCCCAGTGACCTTAACCAGCGGACAGCACAGGATAGCCCTGGAATAACTGGATTGATTGGTAAGTACATGTGTTTTGAGAGTTTTTTGTGTTTTGTGTTTTTTTGTTTTTTGTTTTGTATAGGTGTAGGTCAATTGTCCTGCTGTATTTTGTTGTGTAAAGAAGAAAGTGTGACTGAGGTGGGTTTGGCAGCTGGATCGATTAGGTTAATGTGGGGAGGGTTTTGCCCCCTTTTTTTTTTTCTAGCTTGTGATCCCTCATCTCTAACGACCGAATTCTTCAACTGTCACGTAACTTCCGCTTAAGTTGTTGCTATCTATTGTTTTACTGTTTTTAAAACTGATCATTTTTCGTTTTTCTGTCATCGATCTCTATCACTAATGATCGGTACTTTTTTTCTATCGTCGAGTAATGGAATGTGGTACTTGAACTCCATAGTGTTTTGCGCCTTTTTTTCCGTTTTTCTAAGACGATAACTTTTTCGATTTCCTTACTGGCTATCCCTGACTCGCCAGGACTCGCTACTATCGATCTTTTTCTCCTACTGCTGGGTACAACCTTAGGGTTCAAAGGGGTTTGTAACCTCGCATGTTCACATTTCCTTTCACTTTTGCAAATCATACTTCGCCTGCATATTCCACTGATATCATAATAAAGGTTCACCACACATACTTAAAATCACCTTTCCACCTGCAAATTATTCATATGACCCACGGGCTGCTCTGTGAGAAAGTACCCATACTGGCATAAGGCCAGCTTAATCTCAAACAACAACAACAACAGTCACAGTCCTGATGCCAATTTTACAAAAAGGACAACTTTATACGTGTGACCAGACCTGTTGATTGAAGTCTTTGAGACAAACCCTGAGGTCATATTTATAAGATTATAGGGGTCGTTTTTCATCTCAAGGAATTTTAATCCCCTTCTTATTCCGTCCTGCTCTCTCTCTCTCTCTCTCTCTCTCTCTCTCTCTTCTAAATTTTAGAGCTATTTTCTTATTTTAACATTTTAATTATTTTGTCAGTACTTGTAAATGTACATTTATCATTATTACTAAAATAAATTAGATACTTGAAGGTAGTTGATGAATGCTACAGAATTAGGAGATATATTTCTTGTTCATTTTTCGAATTACGAATTTAAATAAACGAGAAGTGTCGTCCTTCTTAAGATTCCAATCAATTATCTTGTCAGAGAGAGAGAGATCTGCTTGTATACAATTGTATACAACTTACTTTATGTTATGCTTTATTTCATATCTTCTTGCTTACCAATTTATTATTTGCTTATGATATTAAGAAATCAAAATATTTGTAGAAAGGAGTTATGCCTACAAACATACCGTGACTACCGGAAGTGCCCCTTGAAGACAGTTTTTAGATGCTTACCAATGGCTTTTAGGAGTTGATTGAAATGTTGGCAACAGCACCAAAATGAAATGCCATGGTAATAGAAGATCTGATTCTGTTTTTGTTTTGTTATTGAAAATAAATAAATAAATTAAATAAATAAATAAACTCAAAACTAAAACTTTATTAATCGTGAACTTTGTAATTAACGTAGAATTCTGAGTAACGAAAAAGAAATTTGAAATCTGCAATGGGAGAAATGGTTTTATCTTTATTGTTGTTATAGATTTGGCAGATATGCAGAGATCAACTAACGGGGAGAGCTAATTTCATTTTGGAATGACATGCTAGAAATTGATACCGGTTTTGAATGGAAATTAAAGGCCTCAGAGGAGGAGCTACGGTCTGCCTCCTAGGTTCATTAGGAGTGAATTATCGTGCGGATAGGATACCAGTTAAGTTTGCTTAACTCATTGCGTAAATAACTATATCGACTCTCGATTCTTAAAAATAAATGAAAAAATAAATAACTTAAAAAAATTTTTTTAGGAAACACATCTCATTATAATTAATGGCAGTTTCACGATAATATATTATCAGGAATAGAATATGGAATGAAAATATAAATTTAGAAAGGCATTGATTAGGAAGGAACAATTTGGGTCTCAACACCAGGAACTATGGATATCGCCCCAGAACAGAAGCATCACACTTAAAGGAAGATCTATACTAAAATGTCTATAACTATAAACATTTCTTCAAGGATATAACCCAAATGGAGCTTTAAAAAGAGAGAGAGAGAGAGAGAGAGCGAGCATTTCCAATGCACACATTTTAAACTTCAAATGACAAATGTGCAATCGTGAACCAACCTCGACATTACGTAAGATCATGGAACGTAAACATTGCCGCCATTGCAAAGGGTGAAGAGATCTTTGTTATGGGCGCCATGAAGCAGACATCCTTTGGTGTAGATATATCACTACTTTTGATTCGCCTGGTTGTGGGCATTAACTTTGATTTACGCTATTACCACAGTTAGGCATTACAGGGTAGAAGCATTTCCCAGGGATGCAATACACTTGTTCTCTTCAAGGGGCAGTAATACCCAGGGTTTCGAGTTCAGCTTTTGTACATTTAGCATAAAATTGTCTACAAATTCTGTAATTTAGTGATAAGTCGGCCTGTATCACAATTAATGCCCACCTCGCCCAACTGGAGCATAATCTGTTAACTTTCCATGACACTATCATGTCATCTATGACATTTGTTGCATAGAACCAATATTCAACCTCATAACATCAGTTCAACAATGGTCAGATTTAAATCATTCATCAAGAATGTGATAGTGGCATGTAAGAAAATCTGTAGGTCTTTGCATATTTTCTTTATATAATTTCGCAGATAACAGCAAGCCATGATGTCGTCCTTAAGGTGCATAGTCCATCATGAAAGCGCAGATAATAAAGGAGGAGAGGTTCAGCAATTTAATGATGAAAATGGGGAAAGGTAAAGGCAGCAGTCAGGCGCCAAAAGTTAAGGTCCAAGTCTGAAAGTTCCACAGACTTCTAAGAAACGAGACAACCGAGCTGAAATCATCCTCGTCTGGTGTTTTGCCAGAAATCTGTCTATTTTGCGAAAAAGTGAAAGGAAAGGATGAGCCCTTGACATGTTTTTCTTATGAATCAGTAGAAAAAACATCAAAGAAACTGCAACTGCTTTAAATGACAGCAAAATGCTTGTCAAGATAGTCAGCATTACTTTTATATTGCAAAAAAAAAAAAAAATAAATAAATAAATAAATAAAAACAAAAAAAATACTAGAGCATAGCAAAGGATACTTTAAAAGCCAGAGCCAGATCATTAACGCCAACATTTGAGGAGTTGGACTTAAATATCTAGAGTCTTCAGAATACGCTCCCTGAAATAAATGATTCAATATAGTATATATCAAAATTAGCTTAACAAAATAAGGAAATACATTGACCAGGTAAAATAAGTGTTATTAATATATTGGCTTATAAATTGTATTTAAATCAAGTAACGCATTTATTTCACGCCATTGCCTGCTACAGATTATTATTATTATATGTAGTTTTTCTAGGTATATAACTATTTTGAGTTATATCAACTATTTGAGTTATAGCATCTGCAAAGCAAACATCAGTACAGTACTCCGGTGGTGGAGTCACATCTGATGTATATATAATAATATGAATAATGTTGGACCGAGTACAGATCCTTGTGGGACTCCTCTTAGTAGCGGGAATGGATTCCCTATGTAGTTTTGTGACTATTGGTGCTGTTCGATCTTTGATGAAGTTGCTTAGTATTTTCTCAAAAATGCCTGGAAGGTCGAGATGTAACATTTTGTACTGAAGTCCTTGTATTCTTACTTTGTCAAATGCCTTGGTTATATCTCTACATACTAGTTTGCATAGGTACTTCTATGTGATAGTGCAATAATCTCATGTATTGTTGCTGTTGCAATCTGGGCTCCTCTTCCTTTTCGAAATTCATATTGATTTTTGTGCATTTATTAAAATCTAGGAACAACCCTAATTTGTTGTTAATTATTTTTAAATAATATTTTACCAACTATTTCTAGTAATATTGGTCTATAATTCTAAACCAGAAGAGTATCTTTTCCTGGTTTGGGTATCAAAATCATTATTGCATTCTTGAATAAAATTGGAAAATATCCCATTGAGTGAGGCCAATTGTGTATCTCTTAATTTTTCAAATGCAATGTCTGGTAATTTTTAAATTATGACCTTGTTAATTAAACTTCTTCCTGGTGTCTTGTGGTTTGAAATTTTTATAATTTTGATTTTCCATAACTCTATATCTCCTTGTTTGTGGGCAGTTTTCATAGTCTGTTAATATAGCTGCATGGCGCGAATTTGTTGCGTCGATGTTGTTCAATGAATTCCTTAAATATTTTCTATGTTTGGTTGTCGAAATTTTGGTTATCCTCCTGCGTTATCTGAAATTTTTTCTGCCAGTAGGCCTTGTGCAATACTTCTTTTTTTTGTTCATCGTACATTTTTTTTCATTCGTATGCTTTATGTATGGCGATGTATTAGTTTTGTTTCCCATCAGTCTTGAAACGGAGCTCCAAAATTTTTTGGGTCATTGTACTGTATTTGTTTGTTATTAAGTCTTCCCAATTTTGATGATATAATCTTGAGTTTTCTTGTACTAACTGTTCTTGTAGTGATACATAGCCTTTCATTAATGTGTTGTTCCAAATGTTATAAGTACTGTATTTTGGATGTTGTTGTTGTGCTGTTGTATTGATTTTAACTTATCACTACTAATAGGGTGTGGAAGTGTAGTGTATTTAGTTTGGGTATGATTTTTTTTAAACCCCCATCTATATTTTTATATATTTTTCTGTACCATTCTTAAAGTTCTTCGTCTGCTATTTATTTTATTTCTATTTCATTTGAATTTATTGTTCGTCTACTCATTTTTCCTTCCATTTCATGGAAGGAATCATTATTGGATTTGTTGACAATGTGATTACCATTGGTATATGATCAAAGCAGGTTGCTGGTCCTTTCGTAATGGTAATATTGAGGTAAATTTTATTTCCTCAAATTAATTTGGTTTAACTTTTCTCTTATTTCCTATTTTTCACATTTTTTAAAAAATTATCTAATTTGCATATGTGATTCTACAATATGCAAACATTCTAAAATGCTAAGATTTTAAAAAATTTAATTCGGTTTTCAATCATGAAAAATTTCTGATAAACCCCAAGAACGCATATAAATAAGTCGGCATCAGCTCCCTTTGAAAATCGCCAGCAGTATTCATCAAGATGGCCTTGGAAGTGATGAATTGGGAATCTAGGCTTTTTCTTTATAATGCAGAATTTGCTTTCCAGCCAAGATCTCTCAATTCTTTGAGTATTAAGCACCAGTAGCTGGGCCAACGTAATGGTGCTGATGGTTAACAGTCTCGTGTTCAAATCCAAAATGCTGAAGTGGTCGATAAGCAGGCCACTCGTCTGAGTGGATCACTGAACCACCTTCCACCTCCCTTTGGATTATCGGTATTAGTTTCAGCATTTCGCTTCTCCACATAAAAGTACCTCACATCTCATCCTTGAATCAACCCGAACACCCATGGCCCATCGATTCTCAGTCCATGACTGAGATTGTTCTCAACAATTTCTTCTTCCTCTTCTGGTGCATGATCTGTCATAACATGCGACCCCTATTGTACTTTCTGCGACCAGCGAAGCGTGCCTCATCTATTTGCACTGATGAAGATTCAGTGCCCTTCATTTGATCCCTTTTTCTAACTGAAATTTTGCTGAGCAAACTTCACGGCAATAATTAAACCATTCCACTATTGTCGTTGGAGACCTTCCTGTAATAGTTTGCACTGTATGCCCTCCCATGTCAAGGGTCCACAGATACAATAATTCCTTACTTCTGCGCAACGAGAGGAAACTATTCAATTTGCTACTCGGATCTGTATATATGAAAAACTTGTTCCCGTTCGAGTAGATTTGGTTGCCTGGCTTCCTTTTCGTTTGCATCTCCAAACCATTCTATCTTGTCCACGAGATTTTTTGCTTGCTAGTCTCATAGGACAGTCACATTTCTCACATGACTCCTGAACTTGTAGGATATATACCCTTCGCTCGTGAATATAACGCTGCATTTTTATCACTGGCAGCAACTGTTAAATAAAATTCTCTGAGCAACATTTGTAGGGTTTAATTTAATAAACTAAGTTGTTTTCTTCGTAAAGAAATAAAAGTTGCTAACTTTTTCCTAAAAAGGTAGGAGAACCATAAACAAGCACTTACTAAACCAGCAATTCCTTAACTACCTGTTACTTTAACCACCTGTTACTAAACATGCTAAAACTGCATCCTTTAATTGTTACCAGCAGTTCTTTAAGTATCTACCACCAGGCAGATATTATACTTCCTTTCAATATGCTTTTTGAGGTAAATCACATACCATAACAAATATAATTTTGTAGGCCATATTCAAAAGGTAGGCTACATACTATAACGGTACCAAATAATGTCTTCTTGGCGGCTTGTAACCTGTAGCGATCACTATTGGTCCTTTGTTAGTTTGCATTCAGACTGCTAAAAAGTAGTCTTGGAAATCACCAATTATTTTGACTATTATTATTCTTGGTTGCTATTGCTATCCCTGCAAAGAGTTAATCAGTGAAGTTTTGCGTATATGTATTACCCCCAAACATTTTCATAGTTTAGTTTCATACCATGCTCATTGATTATTACTGTCAGGGTCTTCTTCTCTACATATCTTGTATAATTCAAATTTCTGTTTTCCAGGATTTCACGTTGTGTTGAATTATTGTAATTCTGGCAGAGTCGAGTCCATTTGAGTCACATTGGTCTAATTGTTAGTTTTCTGGTATTCCTGGCTACTGGCTTAGTATGTTTGACGCTTTAGTTGATCCCTGTGGATTTTGCAAAATAGGAAAACTGGAGAAGTCTAAGAAGCATAGTAGTGATGATTGTGTCTTTTAATTCAGGCTTTGCAAATTTAACTTGATAGATAGTGTAATTCACCAAATTATATGAAACGTTCAATTTACAGGTGGCCACTGCTGGTGCTGTCGTACACGACACTTCGAGCTTCTGGGTAACAGAGTTGTCCGAGTTAGGTGTGAGGGCGCGAGAACACACTACTCTGACAGCATAAAGACAGTGGATCACAATTTTGGGGGCATGTGAATGACTGTGTGAACAGCATCATGACCTGCATACCCTCGCTGGAGCTATATTGTGCCTAATCATGTACTCTTAAATTGTTAAAGATTTTACTTCTGTATTACTAACAAAGGTAATTTTTTTTTGTTTAGTAGGTTAGAAGAACTGCATAATTCAATGCAATTCCGACTTTCTTTCATTGAACTTAAAATACTGATTCTCAATGAATCTATGCATTTCATAACTTAATATAAAAAAGAAATAGGTTGGGACAAATTTAACAAAATTATTACTGTAGACTTTATCAATCAAAACTGTGGATATATGAAACAATAAAATCCTAGGCTCAATTAGCTGGAAACTAAAAAAAACTACTAGATATACAGAATCACAGATTAAAATCCTAGACAATCTAAAAAACATCTTATGCTCATAATCACAGTTTAAAATCGTAGTCTCTCGTCCCTTAAAATCCTAAACAATCTTATTCCTTTAAGTATCTACTTTCTGAAATATAAATGCTTCATTCATACTAATTATGTAACGCCTGTAAAATAAAGAAAATACACTAACAGTTTGAATCCCTATATAATGGAAATCTGAGGTTACTTTAATATTAAGGAAATTTAAACAATAATTAAATAAAATTAGGAAATAACTATTTTCTACATACCTATCAAATATGGCCAAAAGAGTCCAGATGCTATAGATTATCGATTACATAATGGCTAAGGTATTTTACTGTGCACGTGTACAAAGTGTGCTTAGGTGAAGGAATATTATACATTATACTTTGAAAAAAAAAAAAACTAATATCCCTCCAAATTCATAACAGTAACTCTTCTCAATATTGGCCAGCGCCTTTGTCCATACAACCCTGGATTGGGTTGAAGCTAATGGTGAATTTTTTATTTTATTTGAGTGTCATTAAAGGATTAGAACCATTTTAACAGAGTCTCCTTCATTGCCGTTTACTGGACAGCACTGAGAGAGAGAGAGAGAGAGAGAGAGAGAGAGACGTGGCAAGGGGTGGGGTGGGTGCCTGGGAGAGAGTTAAGGGCTGCTTTGTACGTATGTCTACGAACACTTTAATATATAACCTTAATTTCTCTCTCTCTCTCTCTCTCTCTCTCTCTCTCTCTCTCTCTCTCTCTCTCTCTCTCTCTCTCTCTGATTTAGGCCTATAGTATCTTGTGATCATCATTTATAAACTAAAGTTTAAAATTCCTCTACTGTCACAATATGTTTATATACGATTCTATGAGATGTCATCAAAGTCGTTTGTCGGGCACCACAGATTGTGTGATTAAATGTCTAAGTAATGCTGAAGTTAATTGTAGACTTTGTAGACCTCAAGGATGCCTTTGACAAGGTAAATAAGGAGGTCATTTTAGAAAGTCTTGAGTCAAGGCATAAAGGCAAGATTTTAGTGCAGATTTCAGATTACCTATCAAACAGAGAGGCCAGTGTCTGGTTTCAAGGTCATGAGTCTTTAGAGAAAATTTGAATTGGGTACCCCACAATGGGGTGTTCTCAGCCCTATGCTATTCAATATTCTTATGGACAGGATAGCTTCTTATAAATTTAATGGAGAACCACAAGTTACAATATATGCAGATGGCATAACGATTCAGTGTAGAAATGAGGATCATGTGTTGAAAGCGATTGGTCAACTACAGTCTCTGTCGTTCATTAGGTCTGCCCGTTAATGAATGAAAAATAGCTATCAGTCACGAACAAGAGATGGAATAAAAACTTAGAAACTTTAAAACTTTAGTTATCAGTATTGGGGAATGCATGTCTGTTTCAAAACCGAAATTAGCAGGTTAAAACCTTCAAAGCGTTGTCAAATTATGGAAAATGTGTTTGTGTGCCAGCTATAAGATCTGTATATTTAAGCACAGTGAGAAGTATAATAGACCATTCAGCGCCTATCCTTGCCTCATACTCGGGTCTTTGGAGCTCATTCCAAATGAAGCGATGAGAGTTGCAGCACTTCGTTGCCCAAAGACAACAATCAAGATCTTGAGAAAGGAGCTCAACCTCCCAACCACCACTAACAGAGTAATGGACCCGACACCCATTTCTACTTTGAGGATTAGTACGAGTGGTGATATTCACCTAAAGAATGCTGTTGATAAATACACTGGTGGCTTTAGTGGCAACTTCAAGAGAAATGCATATGCAAAGCAGCTTTGTCAAAGATTGTGTAAATATGAAGTTGAGGGATTTGTGTTCCTTTGCCAAAACAAAGTACTGTGTTTGAGGCCCTGGATTATGGGAAATATAGCTGTAAGGATAGACTCGAGCAAGGAAAAGAAAGTAATTTGTAATCGTCATGAATCACAGCAAATGTTTATCCAGAAAATATCAGAGCATCCAGTGGAAAAGGTCATCCATACGTATTATGATTGTTCCGTTGCTGAAAATCGAACAGTGTGGCATAGTTAGAAGGGATTTTTTTGAGTATGGGACTAGTGCGTAAGTAAAAATAAATAAGCAAGCAGACAGCAGACGTTCTAGCACTGCTGCTGAATTGTATGCCATATATGTGGGCCTCCAGCATGCTTCTATGAAGAAAAAACTTTGGATTTGTAGATAGCCAAAGTGCTTTGCTTGCACTGAACTCTGGGTCACCTGCTGATGATGATTTGATTAAGAAATGTAAGAATTTTATACATGACATAAGATCAAATGAGTGTGATGTGAGCCTTATGTGGATATAAACTCACTGAGGTAGTCCTTACCTATATGATTGAAATAGCTCATGATTTAGATAAGAAAGGATGTGAAATGGATGTTGCAGAATATAATTTTTCATTCAAGTTATCAAAAGAATAAAATTTCTGAAATGGAAAAAATAAAAAATTCGACATCAATGGGAAGTGGATGTTGCACTGGAAGTTTTGAATAATGGTGGCAGTAATAGCCTCCAACAATATGATCAGGTCATGAATGGTACAAATTTTGTTCAAGGTAAAGCTTCAGCCAAGCATGACAGATTTGTAATGAAACTATTTAGGATACAGCTATTATTGGCAGTGTTTTGAAGAAAGATGTTATTCCTTGTAAACGGCGCGGTATTCCAAAGTCCCATACTCTTCTTCATAACATAATGTAGTGTAGTGTAGTAGTTTGGATGAATATCGAAATAACGATATAACCAATGTTGCAGATATTGTATGTTATCTAATAACGACAATTAGGAAAATTGTTAAAAAAATAAAAAAATCAATAAATATGACATTAGGATGTAATGAATCAGCTGTGCCATTTACTGTTAAAAATGCTTTTGTTAGAGAAGTTTCAGAGTGGGCCTGTTAGCATACTAACAAAGCGCTAATTTTGATATATCATATACTATATCAATACACGGTTTGAATTTGCATTCGTCGGAAATGTGTACTGGTATCATATTAATCAGGCAAACCAGGATCAACAAAATTTATAATACTTGCTTTATTATAACTCATTTTATTTATATAACCATTACTCTCGATATCTTATACCTAAGTTTTAATGCTATAAATTTTCATACATACCGTGCACAAGCGTAGGCAGTTTTTTTTTTTTTTTCCCTGTAATTTCGTGTTTATACCTGAAAGTCGCGGTAAAGGATTATCCTTCACTCCAGAGCACTTAACCACACCTCCTAAGGTGTCGATTAGGCCTATGCACGAAATTTGATTTATGGCCACACACATACTTGCTGGATTTAGGCATTACCATTGAGCATTTTCCCACGCTACAGAATTCGAACTTTCTAATCCCAACATGTCACCAGTTTGTTCTGGAAACTACTGGAATACTGGAATAACGAAACCGGAATTCTTAAATGAAATAGAATGTGTACCGGGTGATGGCTCCGGAGGATATACGTAGATGTTAGGTTACTAACCTGAGTTTTTTTACATGCATGTTGATAAATTTCAGTTAGCACTAGCCTAACAATAAGCTGAAAATGGTACTCCATTAAAATCTATGGCATTTCCTCTGATATAAACTCGAAATGACCTTTAGTTAAAAGCTCACGTTTAAACACTACACTGCAGCGACGTATCCGGTTCCTTACCGCCACGGTAAACTGTAAGCGTTAGACTGAAGAATTAAAGTCTGTACTCAGTTCATGACTACTTTTCCCATATGAACTTAAAACAACCGTTTAAACTATATACTACTGTGACAATAGGTGGCAGTTAATTTTTATCATAGAACTGATGACATGCAGGCATATAGATATGGCTTGTGATAAAGGAATACCAGATCTATAATAAGCAGAAAAGTCATATGCTCTACACAATGTCCAACTCTCATTTGTATTTCAATGTCTCATCTTTTATTTTAATTTATTTTTTGGTCAGGCAACTTAAGTAAAAATCCATATTCATTTGTGCAACATATATACTATATTTTTCTACAACATACATAATTAAATCTGTATATAATTAGCGAGATATTTTGACATATAATATCATATAAATAGTAATTACGATAATGATTTTTAAAAATCACAATTAAATCAGAACGCCAACCGGCGTCTGGTCGGCCTTCGAAGAGACAGTTTTTCTGGAGGTGCCGTTTCTTCCTCCTGTTCCTCCTCCTCCTTCGGCAGGGAGAAGGTTGGCGACGGAGGCGGAGGCAGAGCAGCCAGGAAGTCGACAAGGCTGAAGGCTCCTCGTCCCTTGTCAGTCCCTAGATAATCGAGTCTCCCTCTTTTTTGCCGAAGACTCTCTGCTTCCTGTTCGGCCAAAGTCGGCCTCGGCCTCTTCGCCCTTCTCTTCACGTCCTCCCTCCAGTCGGAGACACCGCCAACGGTTTGCGCGGGAGCTTTCACTCCTCCAACTGCTGCTGCTGGAAAATAACAACACCAACTATTAGGCGATGAAGGGAAAAGTAAACTGATAAAAAAAAATAGGCAGATGAAACATATCTCGTGACTATGTTAGGCCTAAGAAATTGTTACACCCTCCAAGATTGTTTGCAATAATATTGGGCACTTTCTTTCAATAAAGGTATCAGTAACCACTAAGAAAGGTCTATATAGTAGAATTAAATAATTCACTTAATGAATAAATTGCAATGAATTGCTAAGACCCCCATGCACTGTAATATTTCTTACTATAGTACTAAGTCTTAAAAGAATCCGAAATTTACCTTGTTGTACGCACTCCATATTTCCAATTCGAACTCGGAGAGTAATCCTGCAGAAGGAGACGGGAGACCGTATAAGGTGATACCAAGCGAGCACAGGTCAGACTGCATAAGAATTTCATCGGCCATCGAGGTTTTATACCAACAGTCAGACCCTGAGGCCATTTTCTCTTCCTTTGGATGTCATTTTCTTAATGGAAGCTCAATCCCAAAGGTCATTACTCAGTGAATTCTGAATCCCCTAATAAGGCGGTAGACCCACCTGGTATATTGACCGTGATAATCCTTTCGCAAAATCTAGGACTCTGACCGTGGCTTCTCCCTCTGAGCCTTAATTGCTCTGCGAACGGCATTATTCTTGGAGGATTATCGTCTCCCTAGCGCACTTTTTTTTTTTATCTTTTATTAGAGAAAATATACAATATTTTACAATTTTAACGCACTTGGTCAAAATGAAACACATGCATTGTGGAAACACTTTTCCTTGACCTTTTAGAATCCAATTTGGTATTTCCTGGCTTTGTTTCTCTTCTCAGCAACGGAGTTTAGAGCTTATTTATCTTTTAGAAACGTTATCGTCATCCATGAAGATATTTGAGCATAAATTAAATTAAATTTGAATGTTAACTATCACTCTTCAACCTTTAAGTGTAAATTCATAATTTTGGACTGTGGTTTTTCTTGCGTCTTACGAATGGAACTATAAACATGGAATGGACGTGTGCGTATAAATGTATTAGGGCTGATTGTCACTACGCGGAAAGGGTGGAGATGATGCTGAAGGAAGCTATTACAGCATCGTCTTGCAGACGACTTTTTCAACTCTGTCGTCCTCAATTTTCCTCCGATTTTAATAAATATAGGCTCATTGGGAAGCTCTTCAAAATCCCTTATAAATGCCTATAATTAAACATGTAGAAAATACGGCGCTGCAGTATTTTAAGTAAAGATATCCAGATATGCATTTGACCTGGGTTCGTTTTTTTACTCTACTGTTCTAAATTTTTAAATATAAATTTTGATAAATTTATCATCAGTTAAAAGCTCTTGAAAAGCAAGTTCCAATGAACCCAATGAAGCACGTATATGTCTCATACAATAGAAATAATCATGCAATGTAGCCATGTGCTGAGACTGAGCGATTTCAAGTCTTGCCATCGGGTTGTGTAATAAATTTTATCACTAAAGCCTGTTGAACTCCTTATATATAATATCCTTCTAAGTATCAAAGTCTTTATACTCTACTTTGCATTTTATGCACTACGTAGGTCTTATCACCTTGGGATTAACCCTATCACCTGACACAATGGATTTAAATTGTAATTATGTTGACTTATATCAGTCATTATTAAAAAAAGAAACACACATGTTAATATAATTTATATTTATAGATCACTTATTAATTAATGTCTGTCTTATTTAATAATTATAATCTTAAGTCAATTAAGTCTATTATACAGGCTGGCTTACCACTAAATTACAGAATTTGTAGGCAATTCTATGCTAAATGAACAAAAGCTGAACTCGAAACACTGGGTATTACTGCCCCTTGAAGAGAACAAGTTTATTGCATTTCTGGCGAATGCTTCTACCCTGTAATGCCTGACTGTGGAGTCTGGCTACGCGGTGGTAGCGTCAATCAAAGTAAATGCCCACAATCAGGCGAATCACATCAAAGTAGTGATTTATCTACACCAAAGGATGTCTGCTTCACTGGCGCCATAACAAAGCTCTCTCCACCCTTTGCAATGGCAGCAGCTGCGCACGTCGGGTTTCGCGCATGTCCATTCCATGTTTATAGTTCCAGGATCTTCCTTCGTTCTGTCGAGGTTGTTTCATGATTGCACATTTGTCATTTTGAAGACTAATCTCTGCGCATTGGAAATGTCTCTCTCTCTCTCTCTCTCAGATTTCTTTTGTTTTCAAAGCTCCATCTTGGGTTATTTCCTTGGAGAAATGTTTATAGTTACAGACTTATTAGTTTATATTTTCCTTTGTTTGAGAGCTCATGCTTCCGTTCTGGGGTGATATCCAAAGTTCCTTGTGATGAGACCCAAAACTATAAGTTCTATAGTTTTTTCTTCCTCATCATCGCCTTTCTTAATTTATATTTTCATTTCATATTCTATTCCTGATAATATTATCATGAAACTACCATTAATTATAATGAGATGTGTTTCTTACATAATTTTTTTAAAATTTATTTATTTTTAAGAATCGAGAGTCGATATCCTTATTTGCTCAATGAAAGCAAACTTAACTGGTATCCTATCCGCACGAAAATTCATTCCTAATTAACCTATGAGGCAGACCATAGTTCCTCCTCTGAGGCCTTTAATTCCCATTCCAAACCGGTATCAAGTTCTAGCATGTCATTCCAAAATGAAATGAGCTCTCCGCGTGAGTTGATCTCTGCATATCTGCCAAATCTATAACATCAACAGAGAAGTAAAACATTTTTTCCCATCACAGACATCAAATACCATCTTTTTCGTTACGCAGAATTTTAAATCAGTTACATAGATCCACGACTGAAAAAGTCTTAGTTTTAAGGGTATTTATCTATTTATTTATTTTCAATAAAAAACTGAATCAGATCTTCTATCAACATGGCATTTCATTCAATCAGCTCCTCGTGCGTTTAACGCCATTGGTAAGCATCTACAAATTGTTTCCAAGGGGTACTTTTCTTCTTTACTGTACACCGTCTAGCAGTCATTATGACTGCCATTTGCAAAATCCGTTCCATGGTGATGTACTTCTGGACTTTGCAAATCATCCCCTTCGACAGGAGACGTCGGTCGCTCCTCTGCCATCGTCGAAAAATAATATGTGACAGCCTCAGTAGACTGCCGATAAAGTAAACCGCAAGAGTCTTCTATAATAACTGAAAATTATACGCAAGACGACTGTGACTGAGCCCGATCTTCTCATTCTGCTCTGGGTGTGTCAGGTGAGAGGAGCTCTGCGTAGTCTGTTATGAGACCCTAGACCTAGACCTATACAGTGCCGTCACAATGGACAGCTGCAGCCTAGTTAATGAAGGTGAATTAGTGAGAATCTGTTAAGAAGGACTAATGCTTTTTTTGTTTTAACTATTGTTAATGGATAATTTGCAGCTAAGTTTAGAAGTTATTACGGTTTTGTTAGGATTTTCTGGGTTTTCTGTTCCCTAGGCATAACTCAGACACTTACAGAGAGAATCTGCAGTAAATGGTAGTTTTTTTTATAATGTATCCATATATGATTTATTGCCAGTTTCATGAATTACCACATAATGTGGTCGTGGAATGATTAATGTGACGCTCATAGGATAGGCTGAGTGATGTAGCAGTTCCTTCCTACAATTGCATAATGTATAAACATACTTTTGAAATATGTTTCACTTGTGACGTCATAAGAAATGACTATTATTTTTCAGTGCATGTCAGTCAGTTAGTGAAATTTTTTGGATTAGGATTAACATGCTTCAAAAAAGGGTTAGTTGACCAATATTTGTTTTAAAAAATGCCTTTAGATGAATGTTTATAAAGATTACCTGTGTTAAATTATTCCTCACTCATGGATAAGGATTTTAACTTTTCATTTGTAAGCCCTTAACATAATCGTAAGTTTACAGCCTCATATATTTTAGAGGAATTAGTGGAACTTGCTGTCAATTATTTTTTATATTGATCTCACATAAATTTTGAGAGAGAGAGAAATTCCTTGATTAATTTTATATAGGCTGGCGCTTGCATATATCTGTTGTACTTTGTCTCTCTCTCTCTCTCTCTCTCTCTCTCTCTCTCTCTCTCTCTCTCTCTCTCTCTCTCTCTCGTGTGTTGCCCTGTATATGCCAAAAACTTTTTGTTTCAACCGACTCAGTAGGCGTATACCAACACGTTTTTGTACACGTGCACAACGAAATAACTTGCGTGTTAGGTAATTGATAACCTATAGCTTCTGAACGTACTTTCAGTCATATATATGATGGATATGAAGCAAACAGACCTATATCAATCTTTTAATTGACTCGACAACGAAACGAGATATTGAACTATAATAATAAATCAAATTGGGAAAGCAATTCGAAGAAATATACAGAATACACTGGAAGTTAAAGAAATATGGGTGATATTTCTATATATTTACATACTAGTAACCTTATAGACACATTTTAGGGGAATTCTGAAAAATTCCTTCGTCCTCAGTTTTATTTAGATATCGTCATATTACCATAATCTTATAGATTTCCATTACAGTTGTTAGAGAAACTTGCTTTGTCAGCTTTATTCAACATTATTGTAATTATACATATCTATATTATGCAGGAGTTAGGCCTACGTAGTGGCGGGATTAGAAGCTCAAAAAAAAGAGCGGGCAAAATCTCCCCCACAAACTTAACCAGTCCAGCTGCCAAACTTACAGTCAGTCACACTTTATTCTTACACTACGGGCGGAATACACGCAGGAAATTGACTTACCTACACAGAACAAAATAAATAAATAAATAAATAAATAAATAAATAAATAAAAAACACACACACATGCGTACTCACCCAACTCCAGATACACAGGGCTATGCTGTGCTGTCTGCCGGTCGAGGTCGCTGAGATGCCAACAACATCAAAGATAACAACCAAGAACCACAACCCAACAACAAAACACCTATGGACAGCAACCCCACAACTCAACACAACAACAAGCAAAGGAATTACACCAACACCTCAACAACACAACAAACAAACAACACCAAAGGACCACAACTCAACAACACAGCAATACAACAAGGAACACAACCACAACTCAACAACAAAAAAGAATTACAACCACAACAAAAGACCACTGCACAATCACCAACGCAAAAAAAAAAAAAAATTACAGCACACACACACACCCACTAACAACACCAAGGGATCACAACAGCTCACCAACAACAACCCTCAACAACTCACAACCACACCAAGAACCACAACAGCTCCCCAACAACGACAACAACCCCCAACTATAACAACTCACATATAACTCAACAATAACTCACTAGCACAACAAATCCAACAACACAGGCACAACCACTCTCAGCAAACAACATCAAACTCAGCAACAACCAAACAACAAACCAATAACACTCAACCTAAATGACTTTCAATGCCACCAACACTATTCACAGACCGCTGCCAACACTACTGATCTTTACAGGCTCTGCCTAAAGACTGACCACAGACTGACTGAAAACACAGAACTCTAACAGCTGCACCAGCAGACAACCCAGAACTCACCAACAGCCAATTCAACTGCTAACTATCCAACCACCAATTACCCTTTCTCTCTCTCCTCTCTCTCTCTCTCTCTCTCTCTCTCTCTCTCTCTCTCTCTAGGACACACAGACGTTGTCAAATGGAACTCCATAACTCCTCCATAACATTCTAGAAAGGAGAAGGGAAGACGAGGAAACCTCCAATGCGTCGGGAACACAGCATCCCAGCTCTTAGTACTAAGTATCTTGCTTACTCCCCAATTACTCCAGACTATCACTACAACAGACTCCCTGCTCTCGTTCACTCCCTTATTACTCCAACCTGCTGCCCTGAAGGAGACAAAGTCTGGAGGGAGGAACTGCAACGGGTCAGGAGCAGGGCCGGATCCACAGCAAAGGGAAAACCCGGGGGCGGGGCCACATCATTTGAGGGGGCCCTATATCCAGTTGATTTATTATTTTATTTTATTTCATTATTATTATTATTATTATTTTTAGTGATGTGCAGGGGCGAGTACAGTAAGCACTTTCCACCTGGGCAATTCTGGGTTATACTGAGGACTATTATTGACAAAAAAGGAAGAACTCTTAGTATTCAGATTAAGCAGGTATTATAGAATATGTAGTCTCCATATATAGGAAGTACCGTCGCTAAGGAAACACCAAGGAAACTTATACATTATTATTATTTAACTAATTTACGGGAACAGAGCAGATTTACGTACTTTCTGACAGGCAAAAGTTGTAATTATTGTCTGAAAATCCATTTCCCGAAGAATATCACTTTCAATACTCATTATAGCCAACCATGAAAGATGACTCTGGCTCATTGACGTTCTCAGTCGGTTTTTAATTATTTTCATCTTAAAAACTGACCTTCCACCACTACAGCTGGACACCATTAATACTCAGATTCTCAACAAGATTTCAACATTACGAAAAGCTGCCTGTAAGCCACTGTCAAGGAGAATTTTGTAGAAGTAGAGTTCTTTTGGAATTTTTTTTCATGGACTTTTCTCTCGAGTTTCGCCAATTCAACAAAATGAACGAGGTGACCTAGGCTCTAGGTCACCTTTGAAAAACTCACAAGACTAGCTGCGGCTGAATTGATCTCATCAGCATCCATATCTTCTAGGCGATTGAGGAATCCAAAGCGCTCACATACAACATCATAAGCAGCTATTCTGTCACTCAGAGATTTAACAATTTGGTCAATAACTGAAAGGAAACTGTTTGCAAGAAACTTTACCTTGGGACTCACCTGGGCATTCTCTGCTTTACCATAATCAAGTGGATTAAGACGCACGTCCCTCACACAATGGTGAACTTCAGTATACTCTTCTGCTCCAGAAAGTCTGATTTCAGCTGCTTCATATTCCTCATATTTTTCTCTTTTTGTTTCAATAAATATTTTCAAAAGACTTGAGTGCTTTCACTGCAGCACTGAGAACCATTTTAGGATCTTGTAGAATATGGTTTGTTGCATTGAATCTTTCTAGGATGTCATTCCAAAATGTAGCATAAATGGCTATTTCTAATTTACCCATTTTTTCATATAAATTACATGCTTCATTCCGAGTCACAGCCTTGTTTTCCTCATCAGTCATTATGTCATAAAGAGCCTCTCTCATCTCTCTGCAACTGTGCACTGTAGCCTTTGTTGCATCTGCTCTGCAAGACCAACGAGTTTCATTTAGTCGCTAGTGAACATGCAACTGCTTATCAGCTGTTGTTAATTTTTCTTTGAGCGTAGCACAGCATGCCGTGGATGCTGTGAAAAAACACATAGATTTGTTGAACAAAGTCAAAGTAGTGAATAGCTGCAGAGCATGTATTACCTGCTGCCTTTCCCACTGAACTAAGGGAATGTCCAAAGCATGGCACAAACTCTGATAATGAATTCTAGTCTTTGATGAGGGCTTGCATTCGTTTATACTTCCCGCCCATATTAGCAGCATTATCATAGAACTGCTCTCTGCAATCTTTGAGATCAATATTGTGACCCTCTAAAAACTGAAACAGGGCTTTGGCCATATCAGAACCATTGTGACCTCGATTGTCCATGAATGTCAGGAACCTTTCTTTTGGTAATGTGTCTTCCATATATTTATAGCGTATGACTAAAGTTAGTTGATCAATGTGTCCCTCATCTTGGGTTGAGTCAAGAGAAATAGAATAATATTTTGACTTCTTGATATTATTTCTTGCAGTACATGTTCGCCCATATTCCAATTACTTCTTCACAAGTTGTAGAGGAGAGATAATTTGTGTGACCTCGTCCTTTATTTGCATACAGTTTGATGTGAGTTGCAAGAAATGGATCATACTCTGATAGGGGTTCCAGTATACCAAGAAAATTCCCCACTTGACGGAGAACCAATCAGTCCGTCTGTGCCTCTGAATGCTAGTCCTCACTCCGCGATAAATTAATTGTACTTACAATACGTGTAAGAAGTTTACACCAGTATTCTAGCAATTGAGCTACTGATTTGGTAATTCTTGATCTATTCAGCCATGTTCCTCCCATAGTTTGGCTTCAGTAATGATGGATTCTAGATGGCACTTTGATTTCTCGTGATCAGCTATCCTGTCATTTTCATGCTTCCAGTCACAAAATCCACCAGTGGCTCATTTGCCCTTTTCAGATCCTGAATCAACAAGTTTACAGGGAAAAAAATAAACTTTGCCAGTTGTTGGAGAGAAACAGAGCCATGAACGATTAATTATTTCATTATTCTGTGTTTTCCTCTGAAACAAACTTCGTGAACATTTATGTGAGTAATGAATTCCACTCTTCCCTTTCACCTGATCTTGGAGTTTTGAATCTTTTTCCAGTGACTGTTCATTACAATGTTGTAATTCACTTGATTCCCTCTTTGCCGAAAAAGTATCATTTCTTCTATAGATGACCCAGGTCACAAACCAGTATCATTCTCAAAACCTTGATTTTTCATACTGACCTTTTCCATATCAACATCTTCCTTATGTTCCTGTACGTCCTTATGTCCATGTGCACCCTAGAAAATTGTGTCGACTTCATACACTGGTGTAGAGCTACTTGAAGCTATGTCCAAAGGCGCTGCCTTTTCTGAAGATGGTGTTTCAGTTTCTATAATTAATTTACTTGTTGGTGCCTCTTCTGACGGATCTGAAGCATTTTCAACAGGCTGTTTTATGGCAGCAAGGTCGAAGTAGGTGCTTATTAGGGGTACTTTTGACATTGCTTCTAGACGTGTTTTGTCACGTGCTTGAGACATTTTGCGTTTCTTTGCACCACTTTCGTATATACGACGAGTTTTATGTCTGTCTCGGACAAAATAAAATTCAACTTCACATGCCTTTGTAATCACTGGATTCACCAAACGTCGGACTTGACTGACAACAAGAAATAACAATAAACAAAAGCACTACGCATAGTGTAAGTTGACAGTGTATTTCTTTACAAATTTTCAACTTTCATTAAAGAGACTACTTCTTACTCTCCTTCTGCTTTCTTAATTAAAATAGCAGTTACTCCTTTAAATTTATGTAATTCTAAACTTCTAAACAATGATCAGTACAATAGTTCTATTAGCCTAATTAGTGGTCTAATAGAATAATTGATAACATGAACAAATTCATATATCTTTACCAATACGTTTCTTTTTTATTTAAGGGAAAGAAAATACAAAATAAAGCGAGGAAAGAAATGAAATCTAGGGATTAAAAATGAAAAGATAACAGAAAACAAAAGGTCACTAAGGGAGGTGTAAAAAAGAAAAAATGAAAACCCAAAATGTGAAAAAATGTATAATGGGTCATGGAAATCCCCTCATTATTTTGGGGCCCTGGGGCTATAGCCCCTGTTGCCCTCCCTTTAATCCAGCCCTGGTCAAGAGGCGTCTTTTTCAATAAAATGTTGAGTTTCTGTCAAGGTTTTATTGTCCCGATGCTCTGAGCAATTTTATTGTCGATGCTGCTGACCGTTGGAGGAAAGGTTTAAAACAAATAGAACAGAACGAAAATGCAACAACATACAGGTTTTATTTAAGGGAAAAGTAAACAAGATTAAATAGGTGAGAGAAAAATTTACTGTATACCTGTAACGTCCAGTAGGTCTAGTTCCTCTCACGGAGCAATTCAAATTTGTAAGGAGGAGCAGTTGCCAGACTCCCAGGTTTTAAGGAAGAAATTATCATACGGTTAGGATACCTGTTATAGATGTAGCTCTGCCCCCTTTCCTCGGAATTTATGATGTCCATTAATTGATGGATAGTGAGTTATCTGGTGTCACAACTACCAGGGTCACTTACGCCGAATAAGTGATCTTGAGGCTGAATGTATCACTAACCGTAGCGTCAGGAAAAAAATAAAACATTGAAATATATCTTATATAATATACAATGGTTTTATGGAACACATATTGTATTATCTTCTCCAAACGTGTGTATTGTACACTGTTAGTCATTGCCGATTGGTAACTTAAACTATGTTAGAAAATAAAATATTGTCACAAATTAGTCTATATTCACATATATCCGGCAACATACTATGATTCATTGTAAAGAAAATAAGTCACTATATCTTTAATGTGCTTTGAAACAGACATTGTTAGATTTTACTAATAAATTTCTAAAAAAATGTTTTCAATTTGATACTCCATCATGAAAAGTAGTATTTTTTAGATCTTTATTGGAAAAATACTACACTTCATTTACATAATAAGTAGAATATTAACAAAATATTACGAAATTATACACCTACAATAATTCACATTATTATTGATTACAGACAGAACAAAATTAGAATCAAAATCAATATCCTTTTTACTGAAAAGTAGTATTTGATTATTTCAATATTACAATAGCAGAAAGAGGCGACAATTAGTGTTACATCGAATGTTACGTTTAGTCTGTCGTGTCACAATCACATTGTCCAGAACTGCAGTTGTAACAAGTGAATAAGTAAGTAAGTTTAAAGTTCGTAACAAGCATCTGTCGGTGGTCAGTCTTAATGGGTCGTTAAGTGTTTATCAGGAATCCGGGTTCTTGAGGCGACTTCGACGTTAGGTTGAGCGGTCGGGGTCATTACCCTGTGAGCTTCCAAGGAAATCTATCCTCCTGGGGAGGTCCCATGCTGAGTGACCGTGGGAACATTGGATTAACTATGGTCCTGACTCCTGTAGTGTCCCCTTGAAGTATTTACCTTTTGACATGACAGGACCCGGCAAGGTCCCGGTACCAGTTTCGACTATGATCGTTTAGTGTATTTTGTTCCAGTGTGTGTTTATATGTTTATAATTGTTTATTGGTAATGGTAATATTTTTGAAAATTAAATGTGAATGCTGTATTCGGTGTAGTTACTTTAATACTAATTCTGTTCACGATACAAATATGGTGTTTAGGACAACCGTAATGCGTTAGGGTTTATAAATAAATCAAGGCTTTGTAAATGTCGGGCTTTGTCAAATTAATTCGGGCATTTACTTATTTTTATTTTTAGCTGATAGGTAAGATGGGGGAAAGAAGAGAGAGGGTAGTTAGTTAGCTTACCATGGTAGGGAATAATGTAGAGAGTAAAGTATTAATAAAAGTAATATAAAGTTTGGTTTATCCACAATTTTATTTGGGTAATGGTACAATAATAATCTTATTATGTTAACATGGTGAATTGTACAGATTTTAATGTTAATATTAACATCTAATTATTTTGCAATATATTTACATAGTAAATTCTACATATTACATTTTCACAAAGACATTTCTTAATAGTATAATGGTTGAGGTTCATTACGATCAATATAATTATGAAGATTCTCTTCTCCACCTTCTGTGTTTTTTTTTTTTTTTCTCCTTCTGCTTCGGATTCTTCTGTCAGTTCCCTATTGCATTGAACTACTGTGCCTTTCGGGGCCATGTCTAATAGATTTTCGTCGATAAAATCCTTCCGAAACCTCTGATGTTAATCTTATTTTGGAAATCACTTTTTAAAGCAACGGACTAATTGGCAATAATATGCACTGATGTCTAACGTTGATAATTAAGGCACTTATCGGAGTAAATCACAGAAATTTCAAGGGAAACTTAGCTAAATTTAATAAGCACCCGGTGGGAGGCTAGTGAAACGACATTACCGAAGACCCTCCCACTCATTTATACTGTACTATGACTTTCTTTACCAGACACCCCGCCTATATACTTTAGGAATGAAGACTCAGATGTTGGTAGTAGTAGTAATAGTAGTAGTATATGGGATTCTCTTGTTTTTTTTTTTTTTTTTTTTTTTTTTTTTCACACACACAAACTCCTACCCTACTATCTCTCTCATCTTTCCGATGAATCATGTCTTTTAAGTAAAGTACAATGACTTGAAATATGCACCAAGTCTTTCACTACTGTGAAAACCATTATTACAGAGTTTCTGTTGCTTTATATTAGTCTCAAAAGTTCCGGTTCACTTGTACCTACTTAGCCCTGCTAAATGAATGTAACATTACGCATGAAAGCCAGCGATTGAAGTATCCTTGGGAAGATGGAGTGCATTTCTCACAAACTTCCTCGCCTCCCTGTCCATAGCCTGCAGATGGTAACCCTTATGGCGGCCATGGACAGTTGCGTGAAGGAAGCGAGGAAGTAGAACAACTTTGTCCCCGGAACTTCTGCTGGGGTTTGAGCGGAGCTCGCTGAAGGTTACAGAGTTCTCCTTTCAGCTTCCCCAACAGTTTAGAGGGGCCTAGCATAGTCAAGAGATGTATTTCATTTGCCTATTTTATTATCTGTTTACGTTTCCCTTCATCGCGTAACAGTTGGTGTTATTTTCCAGCAGCAGCAGTTGGTGGAGGAGTGATGGTGGTGGAGGACGTTGTCATGACCTGCCTACCAAAAGCTCCCGCGCAAACCGGCAGCGTCTCCGACTGGAGGGAGGACGTGAGACGAAGGGCGAAGAGGCAGAGGCAGACTTTGGCCGAAGAGGAAGCAGAGAGACTTCGGCAGAAAAGAGGGAGACTCGACCATCTTGGGACCGACAAGGGACGAGGAGCCTTCAGCCTTGTCGACTTCCTGGCTGCTCTGCCTCCGCCTCCGTCGCCAACCTTCTCCCCGCCGAAAGAGGAACAAGAGGGAGAAACCGCACCTGCAGAAAAACAGTCACTTCGTAGGCCGACCAGACGCCGGCTGGCGTTTTGATTTAATTGTGATTAATTGTAGACCAGGCGCGTTTGTGAATAGGAAGGTTTTATGATAATTATTTTATTAATATTTGATTTTATATGTAAAAATATCTCTTAATTTATTTGTATTTAATACTGATTTCTTTATTGTATGATTTAGAAAGATATAATATACATGTTACACAAATGAATATGGATTTTTACTTAGGTTGCCTGAACAAAAAATAAATGAAAATGACAGATGAAACTTCGAAATACAAATGAGAGTTGGACATTGTGTAGAGCATATGACCATTCTGCCTTTATAGATCTGATATTCCTTTATCATAAGCCTGCATGTCGTTAGATCAATGCAAAAAAATTAAGTTGAAAAATGCAAAAAAAAATTGAACTGATAGATGGATAAATACCTAATTTGTCAACGTAATAAGCAAATTACAATAATCAAATGGGTCTATAAGTAGACTCTGCAAAATAAGAGATTATAGCTCTTATGTGAATATTTTTCCAGACCTTTGAATAACATTATGAATACTCCGTAGAACAAATAAAAAACAAACTTGTTATAACTGCCACCTATTGTCACAGTAGTATATAGTTTAAATGGTGTTTTGAAGTCTATATGGGAGGAGAAATCATAAACCCTGATAACAGACTTTAATTCTTCAGTCTAACGTTTACAGATCACCGTGGCGGTGAGGAACCGGATATCGTCGCTGTAGTGTTTAGAACATAAGCGTTTAACTTAATGGTCATTTCGAGTTTATATCAGGGGAAATGCCATAGATTTTAATGGAGTATCATTTTTCAGCCTAGCTCCACACTAGTGCTAACTAAAATTTATCAACATGTTAGGTTAGTAACCTAACGTCTATATCCTCGGAAGCCATCACCCGGAACACATTCTATTCATTTAAGAATTCCGGTTTCGTTATTCTTCTAGCGTCCAGAACAAACTGGTGGCATGTTGGGATTAGAAAGTTCGAATTCTGTGGAGTGGGAAAATGCGCAACGGTTATGCCTAAATCCAGCGAGTTTGTGTGTGGTTGTTAAGTGCTCTGGAGTGAAGGATAATCCTTTGCCGTGACTTTCAGGTATAAACATGATATTACAGATCATTTGTTGATTAAAAGAAGAAAAATGACTACGCTTGTGCACGGTATGAATTAAAATTTTTAGTATTAAAACTTTTATAAGATATCGAAGGTGATGAATATATAAATAAAAGGAATTACAATAAAGTATTATAAATCTTACTGATCCTGTTTTGCCTGATTGATAAGATACTAGTACAAGCTTCCGACGAATGCAAATTCAAATGTCATTTTTTATTTCTTATAAAATTTTCCTAATTATCGTTATTAGACAACATACCATATCTGCAACATTAGTTATATTGTTATTCCGATATTCATACAAACCATTACACTGCATTATGTTATGAAGAAGAGTATGGGACTTTGGAATACCACGCAGTTTACAAGGAATGACATCTTTCTTCAGTACACTTCCAGTAATAACCACTGTATCCTAAACGAAGCCTCATTACAAATGTGCCATTTTGGCTGAAGCTTTGCCTTGATCAAATTTGTACCATTCATGATCTGATCATATTGTTGGAGGCTAATACTTCCAAATATTCAAAATTTCCCGTGCAATATCCACTTCCCATTGTGTCGAATTTTTGCCATTTCAGATTTTATTCTTTTGATACTTTGAATTGCAACATCCTTTCGTATCTAAATCATGAGCTATTTCAATCATATGGATAAGGGCTACCAAACCAATAATCATAATCATAATCATAATCATAATAAAAATTCTTTATTTCCAATATTTACATTGGGTATTCATAAAATATTAAACTACAATTAGTAAAATCATCTTACAAATAGTTAAAATATTTGTTTTTTAGACATACAAAAGTTTAAGAATCAACAAATCGACTAAAACTTCAATAAATAATAAAGTTCATCAATAATAAAAGAATATAAAATTAGAGAGTATTTACTTAAAATATAATGAGTAAAAATTATTCTTCTTGAATATTAAAATACATTGTCATAGACCCACATAAGTTGTGTTAAAAACAAGTCATGTACAAATAGTATTAAAATAACACAAAGTAAAACAAATAAGCATACCAGATTATAAAGGACTAAGGATATCTTAATTTGTAAATAAAAGCCATCTCATCCATAAGTATTATCTAAAACTAATTCCAACATCTATAAAAGTACAGTAGTGCCTTCAAAAGCACTTTCAATATGACAATTAAGCATAACGTTCAGTAAAACTTACACTTATCACAACCATTTAAAATTAGTTTCTTCGAGTGTACATTAAAAGCAGCGAGAGAGAATTTTTGTTTAATTGTGCCAGGTGCTTTATTGTATAATGCTGGGCCTCGAATACTAAACTGGCGGGAGCCTATCTCTGTTTTCGCCTTTTCTACATGAAGATTTAACTGCGTGTACTGTTGGAAAATTTTATAACCATTCAGGAGTTATTTTTAGTGTTCTTTTGAATACCAGATTACAGACATCTATTGTATATTTGTGTTTTATCTTTAACCATTCTAATTTTTTGAGGTAACGGGATATGAGGTCATTTTTTTTTTTTTTTTTTTTTTTTTTTTGTACATTACCAACAG